>NC_089156.1:9795760-10095760 GCF_009819655.1 Sylvia atricapilla
ACAGCTTTCCTGGTCAACCTCTGCCAGGGCCTCAGCACCCCTCACAAGGAAGAATTTCTTCCCTTAGGAAGAAATCTTTGAGTTTTGAAGGTCCCTCCCAACCCAAACCATTCTGTGATTTTATGAACAAAACACGTGGTTGCGGCTTCTTTGCACCACTGCAAAAGTAGTAGGAGTTTCACATTCCCAAGGTGGAGGATTCATACCTGACAGCTGAGGCCCCTCAAGTGTTTATACAGCTGGGGGTCAAATGAGATCATTTGTAGCCCAAATCCATGGAAAAAAAAAGTGTTTATGTGGTATCTTCCAACCTGACCAAAATACTGTTTGTTAATGCCTAAAATAAAAGTGACATTTGCGTGAGAGGCTCTTTAAAACAGAACTGCCTGGGTTCAAACCCTGGCCAGCAAATGTCAGGATTGGAGAAAGAGATTAACACAATTTACTGCTAATGAGGGATTTCTTTTCCAAGCTGTCACTACTTGAATATCTTCCTGATGTCTCACTGGAATGTGTATAAACCCAACACAGTGTCAGAGCATCTCACAAGCTCACAGTGAGTGTTTAGACATTAAACTAAAGCCACTCCTCCAGGCCACACTGGAAACTTTGCAGCTGACCTGGAGAATATACAATAAAACACATGTTGTTCACCTGAGTGTCTCATTCAGGTTATTCTCAGGGCTTTCTCTGCCTTGTTAGTGAAGAGTTTAATGAGTAAATTGACTTTTTAATGAGGTAGGGTGCTGGTCACAGTGGCTGCAGAGAGCAGATTAATCATTAACTCCACAGCAGAAGGGGAATTGTGGTGAACTTGAAAGACCTCTCTCCACTTAAAGTTTATTTGGAAGATCTCATGTGACTCGAGGCACATGGAAATACTCCTTTTAAAGCAACTTTCCTGCATTGCCAAAATGACCCCAGTGTGTTGCTTCTCTCTCACTGCATTTGCAAGTGACTGATTTTTTTGCACCTTTGGTCTTGCAAGAAGATCAAATAAATAATGACTGAGGGGGTGGGTTTGGGGGCTCTTTTTGCTTGAAAGGGCACTGACCTACCATAACCCACACATGCTGAATAGTTTTCTTGAATGCTTTGTGATTTTTGAGATTCTCTTGCTGAAGGTTGGATCATGTGAACTAACTAACACTAAAATTGAATCTTTGAAGCATAAAAAGGAGTCTTTTGAAATGAGACTTGTGAGTGAGCACACTAACACTTCACCATTCACAGCAGTTTATGGTAAATAGTTCTATTTTGAACAGATCAGTTTTCATTTGGTATATAAATCAGAAGTGCAATTTATGAGGATTTGTGGAATCTGCCTGTGTTTTATGAACTAGCTCATCAGAATTAGTGAATATTTAGCATAGAACTCTCAGACTGCGAATTTAGTTGGTAGTTTGGGGGCTGCATGTGTGTGAGAATTCTGCCTTGTCTGTTCACTGGGTATTAATTAATCCAAGAAGGCATCTTGGTGTTCTGAAGTTGCACACAAATGGAGACTTTCCTGACAACATTTTACATAATAAGTATGGACAGTTATTCCTTCGAAGCAACTCTGAAGAACAGTAAAAATCTAAGAAAAAAAATTTGATCTGTTGGTTAAGTTCTTGCTTTTTCTGAAGTCACGTGGTTGTTTTTAGAATAAGTCACTGAGCAGTGAAGTGAAAGAGGGAAGGGACTCTGTACACAATTAATAATAACCCAGAGCATCTTTCTGCAGCTATATACCGTGCTCCGAGAGAATACATGTGGCAGTGACAGAAATGGCAGCCTTGTTCCCAAAAGTAAGTACCTGCCACCATCAGAATGGTTTTGACCTCGTTCCTGGTGTGTAATTCCCCTTCGGAATGAAAATTAAAATTTATTTCCCTTCAAAATGAAAATGGCAGGGAGAAATGATGGGGTTATGATGCACCCTTGTGTTTAGTAGCATGGCAACTGAGAAGGGCTAAAGTGTGAGTCCAGGCCTTTAGCTGTCCTCTTGAACTTAAAACTTGTAAAACTTGCACAAATCTGGAGGTAGTTGGATCTGGCACGAAGAATTGTGTGGTTATATGGGATTTCACCAGACTCATCACCCCCTTTTCCATCTGAGTGCCATTGCCTGGATATTTTTCCTGCAGCCACGTTTAGATCTGTTATCCATCCAAGTGATCTGTTAGCTCACAGCAAATTTAGAGAGTGAAATCCCCATGACTGACTTCTTATAAAGTCTTACCCACCCTCTCCAAAACTGCGAGGGAAGAGCCAAGGCTGTTGTCCCTCCTGGACACGCTGTCCCCTCCTGCCAGCCAGGACGTGGGCTGGGACAGTAAACAGACACCAGAATGTGCATGAGGAACTTGCTAAGGGAGGGCATGGAGCAATATTCCCTGCCTGGCAGCCGTTTGGAACCTCCCTGAGAGGAGAAATTCCGCCTGCTGCCACGAGAGGGGAAAGCAGCGCTTGGCCGCAGCCGCCCCGCATCAAAAGAACCCTTGTGAGCGCTGCCGGGGTAATTAAAAGGTTGTGTTGTTCTGCCTGTTGCAGCGTCTGTTTTTCCCTTCCCAGAAGCCCAAGTCGGAGCTGGTGAGGACTTCCCTGCGCCTGCTGACATCCAGTGCCTACAGACTGCAGTCGGAGTGCAGGAAAGCGCTGCCCGCCGAGCCCAGCCCCGCGCCCGACATCCAGCTGGTGACCCAGCAGGTCATCCAGTGCGCCTACGACATCGCCAAGGCCGCCAAGCAGCTGGTCACCATCACAACCAAAGAGAACAACAACTGAGGCACTCGGGGCTTTTTACTCTGGGGTTTTTTAAAGGTTGGATTTCAACGCCTAGGTGTGGAACTATGCGCATTTTTACGAGGAAAAAAAAAAACTTCTTCAAGGGGCAAGAACTTTTTTCTTTTTTTTTTTTTTAAACTCAGTATTATTTTTTGCATGTTTTCTAACAATTTTATGATTAATTTAACCCACTGCCTTATTTTGTGCCTGTGTTGCCAGTGTAGTTATGGATAATAGCATGTTGCAAGTAGCTGTCGAGCCACTCTCGTGTCCCAGCGCTGTACCAAGCTCTTGTAGATGTTTCCTTGGGGCCACGTTCTGCTTTCAGATCCTGCTGGTGGAACTGCTCTGACACCACTGCACGGATGGGAGGGCAGCATCTCCATCCCTCCAGAGCTTCCCCTGCTGGGATCCCGCTGGCTGAGGCTCCCCTGGCTCCGGGACTGCTCCCAGCAGGAAGAAGGTTTGTCCTGGTAACGGGGTACAAACCCGACGTTCTCTGTTCCCGTGTCAACTGTTGTGCAATATGTTTCTTTAGTCTGCTAAAACCAGTAGTAGTTGTGGGCATCCAAGCTTGTTACGTGTAACTCTACAAGGTCTTTGTCACTTTATCTGTTTTGGAAGGAATTTGAAACTTAATAGTTATTTCTTTTAGTTGTCACTATGCCATTAATATATATGTTTGATGTTACTTTAGGGCATTAGTGGTTAAAATATTATCCTTTGTTTTCTGAGTTAGTAATTCATTGTTAAGTTTCCTGCAGAATTTTCCTGTCATCTTTGAGGCACCGTCTTGTTTGCAGCAGCATTTCTCAGTAACTCCAGATGCAATTTCACTGAAGATTTCTTTGCTCATTAACAAAGAAAAAGGAAGTTAGAAACGTGCCAGTGCAAAAGCAGCTGTGTCTGCCACAGCACATAACCTCTGTACCTCAACATATCCAAGTGTGAAAACATTTCTCATATCTCCAAAGTTTTTTATGCAAACCTTTCAAAATTGGACAACTTGCTGAGTAACCCCTGCCAGGCTGCCTGGCCCCAGTGGCCATGTGTGCTCCAGGTTTCTTCATCCATAACAGTTCACAAAAGTGTATCAGTCCATAATTTCAAAAAGGAGAATATTTTTGAGAGTCTGAATTTCAGGTGGTGCAGGAAATCACTGATTTTTGCCTCTGCCTGTGTCCCATTTCAAAGTGTTGTCACTGCCCAGGAGCCAGCCATGGTGTGTTTCTGTGGATATATCTGAGCACAAGTGCCATAGCACTGCTGGATTCTTGGTGCTGTCTGGCTCCCAGAGTCTGAGGGAGGGAAGGAATGGAGAGAGGAGATGACAGCCCAGTAAATTAATGTTCTTCATTGTGGAGTTTTATTTCCTTTCTGCCCTTCTGAACCCCAGAAGCAGCTCTAGCCTGACAACACAGGGATTAAAACTGCAAATGACCTTCGTGAAACCTACTTCAAAATCATGTAACTGGCAATTAATTAAATTCACTGAGAATCTTCTAGGAACTTCTCCTTAAATTGGCATGGCTGAAAGGCAGCAGATGGTATTTTTCAGTCTCTCAGGACACTGCTGTGTGCTGTTCTTTAACATATCTCGCCTGCTTTCCAAAGCAGGGTGACACTGAGCTATGGTGTTATTTTATCACTTATTTAAACCTGCCTTTGATCCAAAACCAAGGGACACTTTAGTAACTGCCAGCCCCTGCTCCAGCTACACTGAAATCAGAGTGGTCACACCCCACAGGAACCCCCAGCAGCAAGTTCATGAACCCTCCACTCACAGCACTGCAGTCACTGCAGATGAGAGTTTGTAGCACCTCAAGTAACAAAGGTGTGTTTTTCTTTTAGGACTAGATCTCCTCTTGTTCCCCTGTAAACAAACTTGCTCTTCCTTTACAAAATGCTGCAGAGGAAAGGAAAAGCTTTTTTTTGCCTTTTTCCAAACCTTGTATTTATCAGTGTCATTCTGTCTGTACAATATTTTGACTTTTAATCTTTTGTTTACAGTATTACTATAAAATGCTAAAACCCTTTCAGTGTGTGAAATAATGTGGGCTTATTTGACTGCTGGTTCTCTGAAGATCTTTGGAAAGGTTTCTACTCTTGAGTGAAGTGCCAGTCTTTGTCACAGCCCTGTAACAGCTCCTTGTGCACTGTGACAGGACTGATGTCAAGCTGCAGTAGTGGATGTTAACTGCAAGGAATGAACTGCAACAATCAACTCAAGCTCCTCTGCTGTTGCTGCAGTAGCTTGCTCATGTGAAAAAAAAACCAACAAAACCAAACAACACATCCTTGTTCAATTATTCATTATTTATGAAACAAGTGAAAAGCAACATTTAATGAAGTCTCCAGCACCTTCTGGAGCAGAACTGGACAAGCACTGCTGCCACAGCACACATGATCTGACTGATTTACAATGTGCATTATGAATTAACTCCTCAAAGTCCAGTGGGAACCCAGGCACAGCCTGATTCCCCAAGGTGGGAGTCTGACAGAGCCTGGGGTGTTTCACAGCTCCTCTTCCTGGGGAGACACAGATTCTTTTGTGGCTCAGGGCCCTTGTATTTGCTGGGTTGCTTCAGCCTCTCACGTACTAAAATACATGAGCACAACTCCAGAATGCAGAGTGGAGCAGTTCACTTCTCTGGAGGTGCTCAGTCCTCCACATTCCTGAAGACAGTAGAACTTTTCTCCTCTTCAGCTTGGCCACAACTAAATGTTTTCAGAAATCTACTTAGCCAAGTCTTGATCTTACTGTAGGCTATTCCAGAGGCACCATTATTTCAGGAGTTCCTTGAGTCCTCGCAGTTTTCTTCCTGTAGTCTGGAGCCGCATCTCGTGCTCATTCCTCAGGTCCAAGCTGCTTTTGGGTAACTGTAGAACTAATGGGGTCAAAACAAAGACCAGCACAGGTTTATGGGCTCTGGAATTAATCCACACATGCTGTTCAGCATGCACAGGAGCTAAGGGGCTTTAGGTAGGGTTATTCAAAATTTTTTTCAGAGCCAGTCAAAGCAGGACAGTCAAAGACTTTGAGCAGGGGTGTTGCCCTGTACCAAACTCCCTTTGAGGCATTAGCAACACACCTGCCTCAAAAATTCTTTACAAGTTAGGGCCTAATATCTCAATATCAGCAAAAAAGAAAAGAGAGAACTGTAAAGCTCTGTGAGGGAAAGGAACCTCACAGAAGGCAGTGTTGTGGCCTGGCACTGTGATGACTAAAGTGCAGATCAGAGACAGTGATGCTCTCACCCTCCATGATGGGCTCGTGTGTCGAGGTGACCCCAGTGCCAGGGTGACCTGGGTGTGACCTTACCCTGCTGTGGCAGCGAGGTGACCCAGGTGTGACCTTACCCTGCTGTGGCAGCCCTCCTTGCCCTCCTGCTGCTCCAGCTCCTCGAGGTGCTGCCGGGCCCATCCCTGCTGCTGTTCCTCCTCCTCTCTCAGGCTGTGCTCTGTCCCCTGTGCAGGGGAAACGGGGTGAGATGGGCCAGCCTCAGCAGGCAGGTGTGTATTGGGAGCTCAGCCTACCTGTGCCTGCAGCTCCCTCCTGCGGCCTCTCTGCTGCTCCTCCTCCTGCTCCTTCTCCCGGCGAGTCCCTTCCTTCGCCTCCTCGAGCTCTTTGATCAGCTGCTCTCGATACTTAATGGACTCTTCTTGGGCCCGTCTGTTTAACTCCATCTTCTCTTGGATCTGGCGCTGTCTGCCTGCAAGGACCTGTGCAAAGGGAGGGCATGGAGGGAGAAGATGGTTCAACAGTTCTCAGGAAACACAACAGACAAGCAAAAAAATCCACCCTGGTATTTGGAAGGCTCCAGAGGGTGGTGGGTTACAAGTGGAGTGATGGCTCCATTGAGCCGAGGAAGACACATCATCAACAGAGATCATCACCTCATTCATCAGGCGATCTCTGGCCACCTTCTCTCTTTCCCATTCTTCTTCCCTCTTCTCCCACATTTTTTTCGCTTCTTCCCTAAAGGAGAGAGGAAGAATTACCTCTGAGGTTAACCCCCCTGTGAACTCCACAGGCACAGACAAGCTATCCTGTGCTTTAGAGGAGCACTCGGGTTTCTCTTCAGGTTTGTTCCCTGCCAGTTGGTGTGTCCAGCCCAGCTGTGCTTCTCAGTGACCCCCTGACTTGGAACATTCAGCACACATTCAGGACTCTCCCAGTGAGGCTCAGAGGTGGGCAGACTCACCTGAACATAGTCTCGAGCTCTGCTTCCCTCTCCTTTTCCAGCTGGAGCTGTTCCTCGATGACCCTCTTCATCCAGGCCACGTCTGGCACCGCCCGTTCCCGCCGCGCGATCTGCCGGCGCTGATCCTCGCCTTCCCTCTCCAGGAGGGCTGATAAGATTTGCCTGTCTGTCTCCTGGGGAAAAACCAGAAGATTAGCAACTATCCAACAGCCTCCCAACCTGTGTGCAGGGCTCCTCTAGGCATTACTGCTGACAGTGTCAAGGGTGTGCTCAGCAAGATGCTGCAGCTGCTGCTTCCCCCTGAGATCTGTGCTCCAGCCCTGTGCACAAGCTGGAAGGGGCCTCCTGATCTGTAGGAATCAGAGGCAGACACAAACCACACACAACAAGTTTTTTCACCACACAGCATCTATAAAGTACAAATGAATTTCCTACCAGCTCCTCCTGTATCTGCTGAGCTCGTCTCCTTAACTGGACATCACACTGATGCCTCAAAAAGCGACTGAAAGAGGAAAAAAGCAAAATTTAAAAAAAAACAACCACACCGACTCTAAAGCACCACATCATTGTACAACAGCAGTCAGGGAGGTACATGTGTGCCAATGAGGAACAAAAGGCAGTAACAGCACCAGTGCCTCTGCTCCTTGGCTGCTGTGGGTGAGTCCACCAAAACCCAGATATTTACATCCTATCACCGTGACCTGGGATTTCTTCTTGTGCCCCACGTACTGCTGTGGGCACAGGAACAGATTCTATCCAAAACAAGCTCCACTTGGTGTCCTACCCGAGGTCTTTCTTCCTCCGGTGCTCTTCCATTTGTTTCCTTTCTTCTTCCAAGTTCTGCAGCTCCCACTGCTGCTTTAATAAATTCTCTTGTTCCTTCTTCAGCTTTGTTGCCTAAAAAGGAAAACACAAGCACTGGGAGTATATCAGAGAGATACAACATCCCAGAGAGCATGCTTGACCAGTTTGTACCCTGTTCTGCTCCTCCGCAGGCAGGGAGAACCCTCCCTGCAGTGCAAACATGGAGAGAAAAGGTCAGGTCAGCCTTGCTCTACTTCCAAGTGAAGCAACAAATTCCTTTCTCAAATGAGGAGAAAGTCAAGATTACCTTTGTCTCCTGCAATTTCAGTTCTTCTATCTGCTGAAGCAATGTCTCTGTTCGCTGCTTCTCCAGCTGACGCTTCTCTTCCTCTTGTCTTGTTCTTTCCAGCGTTTCCCCTCGTGCTGCTTCGTACTCATTGTCATGTTTCTTTTCTTCAAGGTTGGTCACCTCTTCCTTTACCAAAGAAAAGAAAACAGCATTTCAGGTTAGCTTGACAAAGAAACAACTTCTGGCTCAGAAAATCCACAGAGCAGACTCCTGCAAGCTGGATGGCTTTGTTAACAGTGCTCTTCCTGGCAGCAGCCCCCGTGGCACAAGTATCACCCCTCTACCTGCACACGCATTTCAGAGTCCCCCCAGTGACCAGAACACCAGGGCCACCCCCATACCTTGTTTTGTTGCCTCAGCTGATCACTCCACGCCTCTCTCATGTGCTTCCTGTGCAGCTCTGACTCTGCCTGGAAACACAACAGATGCAGCAGGGCCATCAGTGCCAGAGGTTCTGTCCCCCAGGATCGTCTGGACTCTCCAGAGCACCACTTGGCCCTGAAATCCCAGCAGGATCTGTCTCTGCAGAGGTGGGCTCAGCCGAGTGTCTGAGGTGCCCACCAGGTCCTGAGCTGAGGGTCATTGTCACATGGGAAACACACAGTGACAGTGACACAAGACTGACACTGTCACACAGTGACACAAGATGTTGGAGCAAAACGTGAGTGGAATAAAGAATGAGGAAGCATCACAGCATGGCAGGTACAGCTGAGATATTAAGATTTTTATACTATTTATATTTTATGCACCTGAGATATTTACATTGCAAGCTCTGAAAATCTGCTCAGAGTCTGAACAGATTTCTGTCTTTTCAAAACAGCTTTGAGAAGGCTTTTAAAAACTATTTATACTTAAACCCTTTCACTTCTTTGCTTTTTGTTCATCAGAACTTGGTGCAGTTGCTGTGATGCGAGATGAGTGACAACAGTAGAGATACGATGACTTTCAAATTAAAAACCGGTTTAATAAATACAAGGCAGCAGGGACTCAAGAGAAAGCAACATCACCTCTCGGGGCTCCGCGTTGTTTTTGTTCCAGTGCTCGGGAAGCCGCGGCTCAGCAAACTGGGAACACAGAGCTGGGTCAGGTCAGGATACTGGAGCGTTCAGCATCCCAAATCCGGCCGAGGCTGACAGGGGTTCAGGCCACCAAGCGGTGGCAACTCCAGCATGTCCCGCTGGTTACAGCTGAACCACGGGAGCGGCCCTTCACCGGACGAGCCCCGGGATGCGGGATAAGCACGGCCGGGCCGCTCCCTCACCTTCCTCCCGCACTCTCCGGGGCCGTCCCGCAGCTCCCGGCTCCGCATCCCGCCCCGCTGCCGCTCCCGCAGCTCCGCCGCCAGCGCCTCCCGCTCCTGGCCCAGCAGCCGCTGCAGCCGCTCCCCGCCGCAGCTCCAGCCGCGCCGCCGCCTCCTCCGCGTCCCGCCGCGCCGCCGCCGCGCTGCCGCACACACCGGCGGTCAGGGGGATCCCGGCACGGCCCCGGGACCCCGCCGGACCGCGGCCGTACCTGGGCGGGGGGGACGCGGGGCTCGCTCCACCGCGCCTGCAAGGAGCAGCGGGCGGCGGCGCGGGCGAAGGCGCGGCTGGTGCTCTCCCACTGCTGCCGGCGCCGCGCCTCCAGCTCCCGCCGCTCGGCCGCCCAGCGCTCCGCGCCGCGGCCCCACCGCGGCCACAGCGACATCGCTCCGCGCCCGCCGCCGACGGCTCCCGCCGAGGGACACGGCGAGACGGGCTCCGCGAACACGGAGGGAGGCGGGCGCCGAAGGAGGGAGGCGGGGAGAGAGGGAGGAGAACAGCGAGGGACGGGAGATGGAGCGGTGTCGGGGAATCGGTTCGCTCCGAGCCGGCCCGCCGGTACCGCCGCGCCCCGAGCGCTCGCAGATGTGCGGATCCGGCCCGAGCCGGGTGCGGTGTCGCTGTGTCGGCTCGGAGCGCGCAGCAACCGCGGGGTTTGTGGCGCTGTAAATATTTCAGGGGTTAAAGGTTTCTGTTTCTGCCCGCCTTGGCAAGGCACCAGCGCGGCGCCGCCCGCAGCGAACCCAACCGGACCGGCCGCTGCGTGACCCGGCACAGGCCGGGCACCGCCGGAGGGGCTGCGGGCACCACGGGAGGGGCTCCGGGCATCCCGAGAGACCCTCCTGTCCTCCCGAAGGGAGCTCTGGACATCCCAGGACGGGCTCCGAGCACCCTGGGCTGGGCTCAGGGCACCGCAGGCACCACGGAAGTGGTTCGTGGCACACCGAGAGGGGCTTCAGGCGTCCCGGGAGGGGATACGGGCGTCTCTCAGGGCGGGCTCCGGGCTCCACGGGAGGCTGGCTGCGGGGACGGAGGTTGTCACCCGCCTTGTATCCGCACCCGCCCTGCCAGCCACCGATCGCTATCGCCCCACGACCTGTTCTTCCAGAATAACCGGTAAAAACACCGTATTTGGGGCCCTGTCACCGGCAAGTCCGCTCCCCACGCAGCGAACGGGCTGAGCCCCCCTCCGCTCCCACCCCTTCTTCACCTCTCTGTGTCCCCGCTCGGTGTCATTTTCCCACCCAACCCCTCACTGAGGTGTTTCATCACTCCCGCGCGTTGAGGTTTGTTTTCCATCTGTTCCCTATAAAATATTTATCACCCGTGAATAATTCACGCCGGCCCGCCCGGCGCTCGGAACGCGGCCGGGGCAGCGCGGGGTCCCGGGAACAGCCAGGCCCCGAGTCTGAGGGGGCGATGGGGGCGTGGCCTCCTCATTGGGATGCGAGTCCCGCCCCCCGCCGCTCTGACCAATGGCTGCGCATCGGCCGTACGGGAGTTGCGCAGCCATTGGTCGGAGCGGCGGGAGGCGGAGCGTAGCGTGGGCGCGCTGCCGGGTCGGCCCCCGCTGCCCTCAGAGCCCCCTCAGCCGGGGAGCGGTGAGGGGGAGAGCGGGCAGGGAGTGCCGGTCATGGCGCTGCTGCTGGAACACGAGTTCAAGCCGCTGCCGGCTGATAAGCAGATCGAGACTTTGCCCTTCCTGGAGGCCGTGGCGCACCTGCCGCCGTTCTTCGGTGAGACTGGGGTGGCCGGGGCTGGGAGATGCGGGCTGGGACCAGGCCTGCTGCGGGCTCAGCCTCTCCGGGGTGCCCCCTCCTCAGTTCTGCGTGGTGACCCCCCTACCTGATCCAGGGCTCACGCCGGGTTTGGCTGCTCTGCCGGGGCCGGGGTTGCATCACGATCCTGTCAAACCTGCCGAGCAGCCCCGTTGGGAAGCGTCCTACCGTCCCCTGGAGCGCCCCATCCAGAGGCATCGCCCGCAGCTGCCATCCCACCCATGGATCCCACCCCGTGTCGGGACATGGGTGGGTGTCGGCGTGGCCGCCCTCGTGGCACAATGTGCGGGCTCCCCTCCACAATGTCAGCTATTGTGTGGAGGCTCGGTGGCAGCCCCGGAAGGGCAGGACGTGGGGCTCTCTGCCTGCGGACGGGCAGTGTCCGGTGCCGGTCAGGCTGTTCCAGGACGTTCTGCCAGGGCTGTGTCCCGGAGACAGGGGGATTGGAGGTCACTTGTGGGGCTGCAGTAGGTGGCAGGGCTGTCCCAAGGGCCAGCAGCCATGTATGTAGCTCAGAGATCCTTTCCTAGTCTCACTGGCGTCTCTCAGTGCCCGAGCTGTGCTTAAAGTGAAACCTGTTGGTAAGGGGAAGTCTGTGGTGTTCCCCGTGTCACCAATGTCTACCTGTCCTCCCTCCCTGTCTCCACAGATTGCCTGGGGACTCCCATCGTCTACTCGCCGGTCAAAGCAGACCTGACTGGAAATATCAAGGTAGGAGGAGACTCAGGAGGGCTCAGAAAGGAGAATCCCTGGGGAGAGATGCTGTGGGACTGGAGGTGTTTCAAAAGGCTTTTATTCCCACGGGGACTTTGAGCTCAGCACTGGCTCATCCGGCCGCAGGTTTATTCCCAGGGCTCCTGCTCAAAGTCCCTGCTCCTGGGAGCCAACCCTCTTTTCTACCCTCAGAAAATCCGGGCGGTTTATGACTCCAACCCTGCCAAGTTCAAAACGCTGCAGAACATCCTGGAGGTGGAGAAGGAGTTGCACGGCTCGGCCTGGCCCAAGACAGGCGCAACGCTGGCGCTGATGTGGTTGAAAAGGTGACTCACGGCGTCAGGAGCTGCTCCAGCTGTGTCCCGACATGTGGGGAGCTGGAGGATGCCAAATGGAGGCTGTTTGGGCTGGGCTGGTCCCTGTGGGCTGGGGCTGGGCGGTGTGGGCTGCTGTGTTTGGGGAGTATAGCTGTTGGGAAGCCCCTCCTCAGATCTCCCCCCTGGGAATGCACTGGGAACTCAGCCTTAGAGTGTGAGCCCACAGATTGGACAGGTCAGGACCCCACAGTGCCTGGAGGATCCATGGGGCTACACCTGACCCTGCCCTCTCAGCCTTCAGCCCTGGCCTCACCTGGGGATTCCATCCAGCACTGGCACAGAGTGTGATAAATAACTTGTGATGGGTGTTACCTATGCCTTCATCACTGGGGCAGCTCACTGGGGCAGCTCCCAGCTCTCTGGTGACATGCCTTGGGAGCTCCATCCAGCCCTTCTCTCTCTCTCTTTCCTGGATGGGCACAGAGGGACAAGCACCAGCTCTCCGAGAGGGATGCACTGCCAGGACTGTGGGTTTTTGGGATACTTGGAAACACTGGAAGCTGGGAAGCAGCACCCACTTCCCCTGAGCCCAACATCTCTGCTCTTCTCCCAGGGGTCTGAAATTCATTCTGGTGTTGCTGCAGAGCATCTCCGACGGCGAGAGGGATGAGGAGCATCCCAACCTCATCCGAGTGAATGCCTTGAAGGCTTATGAGATTGCACTGAAGAAATACCACGGCTGGATGCTGCAGAAGCTCTTCACGGTGAGCATTCCCTCCCTCTCCAAGCATCCAACCATCATCCCTAAGGCTGTTCCCTGCACTGACAAGTGTCTGGAGACGCCACGGTGCTGGTGCATGGGAACAACCCAACCCATGGTCTCTGTTGGGTTTGTGAGACTCAAACACCCTCTCCCTGTTTTATAGGGCTCAGTCTACGCTCTTCCCTACAAATCCGATTTGCTGAAGGCCTTGGAGAAGGGTAAAGAAGTCAAGGAAGAGGAAAGCATAGAAAAAATCCACCAGTTCCTCACGAGAGTCACTCCAATCCTGGATGCAATTTACGAGATGTACACGAAGATGAATGCTGAGCTGAGCTATAAAGCCTGAAGCTGGCACAGGATTGGCACAGATTAAATAACGTGTGATGGGTGTTACCTATGTCTTCATCACTGAGGCAGCTCACTGGGGCAGCTCCCAGCTCTCTGGTGACTTTGATTCCTGTCTGGATCTGCAGTGGATAACGTCTTTTCTAACAACAACAACAACAAAAAAATAACAGTAATTAACTTTCTATTAAGAATATGGCAATAAAACAATTGTGGGTGTCACCCTCGGATTTCCCAAGAGGAAGAACAAGTTCCTAGTCCCAACTCTCGGATTCCTGTCTGCAGTGGGGCAGGGAATGAAGTGTCCTGCTGATGAACGAAGTGGCACTCGGACTGTGCCTGGAACCCACCCACGGGCACCTCGTGTTGATTGACACTGGATTGTCCAGAATGGTGGTGGAGGAGCTGATGACTTTCCTGGCTGACCCCAACTCCTCCAGTGCTGGCCTGGGATCAAACCCCTCCGGGATTTGGGAAACCTGGGACTGTCCCCGTGGTGTTTGTGGTGCCTTACGAGCCCCCCTCACCTCCCGAGCCCGGCGGGAGCAGCAATTAATAAAAACTGACAGTACCCGTGGCCTGGGAGCCTCATTTGGGGCTGTTCTTGTGGGCTGTGTCAGGAAGGGTGTCTGGGGAGACTGTTTCAGGGAAGGTGGTTTGGGTCTGTTCCTGGCAGGGCTGTTTTGGATGGAGAGATTTCTGGGTTTTTTTTTCCTAGGGAGGGCTTTGAAGAGGGTGTTTTGGAGACTGTTTTGAAGCTGTGTCCTGGGAGGGATGTTTTTGGGAGGACTTTTGGGGCTGTTCTTTGGGAGGGCTGTGTCTGGGAGGGCTTTTGGGGCTGTTCATTGGGAGGGCTGTGCCTGGGAAGACTTTTGGGGCTGTTCATTGGGAGGGCTGTGTCTGGGAGGGCTTTTGGGGCTGTTCATTGGGAGGGCTGTGTCTGGGAGGGCTTTTGGGGCTGTTCTTTGGGAGGGCTGTGTCAGAGACGTTTTTCCTTGGGAGAGGCTTATTTTTTGAAGGACTATTTTGGGGCTGTGCCTCGGGAGCTGTTTTGTGCCCGGTGTTCCCGAGGGACTGCCCGGGGCCGCAGGGGCGGAGGCCGATCCCGAGGGCGGGTCCCGGTGCTGACTCCGCCGCTGGAGCCGGGGCCGGGGCGGGGAGGGGCCGCTCTGGGGACCGGCCCCGGGCGACTCAGAGGCGCCGAGCTTACGGGACTTTCCACGGGACGTTTCGCGGTACGGAGCCGGGGGAGCGGGTAACGGCGGGGCACGACCGGGAGTGGGACGGGCCGGGACACGGGGACCGGGGCTGGATGAGCCTCCAGTGCGGGGACATGGAAACTGGGGCAGGATGGAGCTCTCCGGGCAGCACACGGGGATCGAGGCAGGATGGAGACCCCAGGTGAGGCCGGGGTCGAGGGCTGGGCTGAGCAGGGTCAGGTGGACCCTAACGGATGCCTCGGGATGTCTGGACAACCTGGGGACTCACGATCTGAGATTGAGGTGCCGGGTGGGTTCCCGGGCTTTGAGGAGGGGGCTCCCACGGGCTCCGAGCCCCTCAAGCTGCCCACACCGAGCTCCTGGCTGTTGCCGAGGTGAGCACGGGTCCAGCAGTGAGGGTGGTTTGGGGAAGCAGTTGCATCGCTCCCGACGGGCATTTCCGATTAGAACCCGTCGTGGTTTCAGTGATTCACTCCCACCGGATCACCCTTTAATGTCATGGGACATCCTCTCTGGCGCCCACCCAGAGATGTCCCTGCACCTCCCGGTGTTGGTGACAGCGTCCGTGCTCCCGCGGTGGGCTGGAGTGGGCACTGACTGGGGACACTGGTCCAGCTGGGAGGTACCTTGGTGCAAGCTGGGAAGAGGTGGGAAGCACAGGTGGGGTTTGTGTTGGATGCGAGAGCTGTGCCTTGACTCAGTTATTCCATGAGGTGAGGAAGCTTGAAGAATCCAAACCCAAATAACTAATGGGCCAAATCAAACCCCTGTGACAGCACCTTTCCTGGCAGCGCCCGGGCTGACGGCACCAGCCCCGAGTCCCTCATTTCCCACACAAGCTTCGGTGACAGCAGGTGTGTGACAGCCCGTGCCGTGTCCGGGTTTTCCCTAAAGCTGCACTTTTCCGGGTCCTTGGACAGTTTGGAGAGGTCAGGTGCTCCGTCCCCATTCCCAGCCCGCAGGGTCCGTGTGCTTGGCAGTTCTCCGTTGTCCAAGGTCAAACCGGCTGTGAGAGGGCCCCTGTTTGCATGAGGCTGGGATGTGGGACCTGCGGGCTTTGGCAGGTGCTTGTGGAATTTCTTGCAGAGACGGGGATGACAGGAAGGTCAGCAAAGAGGAGAAACTGTCCCCCAGGGCTGCACTGTCCTTTCTGGGTGTCCCCCAGGGCTGCACCATCCCCACTGGGTGTCCCTCAGGGTAGCAGGGAGAAGGGGCCACTGCCTGAACCGCCTCCCTGTCACTGCAGGGTTTGGGAGCTGTTTTCCACCTTTATCCTCCGTGCCCAGGGGAGCACCACATGGCTACCAGGACCTGCTGCCTCATTCGAGCCCTTTCCCCGGCTGGGCTGCTCTCCCGACACAGCCCAACCAGCCACTGTGGCTTGTCGCACAGAGCTTCAGCCCAGCACTAAATGACACGTTTCCCGCTGCTTTTTCTGTCCCGGGAAGGCTGAGCTCCCCACAGGCGGGAGCTGCGCTGAGCCCTAACGCTGCTGGGTTTCCCGGAGGGGTTTTGGTGGAAAGGGAATCTGGGGGAATGCCTGAGGTCAGTCACCTGTCCGTGTCCCGGACGTGGCGGGTAGGACACGGTGACACGGTACAGTGCTCTGCTGGCCGCGCTCATAGCACGTCTCTCCTTCATCTCCACGTCCCTCTGGGCAACATAAACCCGTAATTTCTTGTCCCAGCGCTGCTCCTGCCCTCCCGCGGGCTGCAGCCCCACCCCGTGCCGCTCCCGTTCCCTCCCGGTGCCCAGATCCGGCTCCCACCGAGCCCCCCTGGGCTGTGGAGCATCAGGAGCAGCCCTGGCCTCGCTCCCCGCCCTGCTGCGGTGACAGCTCCTGTTGCTTCTGGGCGCTTCCCTGGACGTTTCCTTGGATGTGGGGAGTATCCCGAGGAATGTTTTCTTTCCTTGGGCGGCAGATCGCAGCGCACAGGGTCTGCTCTGTGCCCTGTCCTGGGCTGCACCCCGGCTGACCGCAGCGGGGCCGGGCTCGCCCTCTCCCAGCACGGCAGCGCCGCGGCCGGAGGGGCCACCGCAGACGTCAGGGGTCCCCGCAGAGGTTAGGTGGGTGCCGAGGAGAGCCGGGACAAGGCAGGATTCGGGAGAACCTCAGAACCGGCAGATTCTGAGCTACAAGGGGGTCCCGCCGGCCCCATCCTCTGCCAGGGTGGGTGTGGGACCTGTCCCGCCGCGGGGCTCGGCGCCCCGGGGAGAGGATGGGAAGGGACTTTTGGGAATGACACGGGGTTTTCCTCCGCCAGGTCTCCTGCTCTCGTGGAAGGAGCCGGGGGTCACAGCCGGGCAGGGGGGTCAGTCGTGCCCGTCCCTCCGGGCAGGGACCATGGCAGACACCGAAGACGCCCCGCGCGATGCCGGGGATGGCGCGGGGGAGGACGGCTCCCTCCAGAACGAATCCTTCCCGCTCTCCTCTCTGGCCAACCTGTTCGAGAGCGAGGACACCCCGAGCCCCGCCGAGGCAGCCCGGGGTCCCCCCGGCGCCGGGGATGGAAAGCAAAACCTCCGCATGAAATTCCACGGGGCCTTTCGGAAAGGCGCCCCGAAACCCATGGAGCTGCTGGAAGCCACCATCTACGAGTCGCCCGTGGTCCCCGCGCCCAAGAAAGCCCCCATGGACTCCCTCTTCGACTACGGCACCTACCGCCACCACCCCAGCGAGAACAAGCGCTGGCGTAGGAGGATCGTGGAGTGAGTACGGGACCCCGCGCCCCCCGGTGCGGCGGAAGGTGCTGGGGTGGGGGCACCCGGTGGGGATGGGGATGTTCAGTAGCAGGGATGTGGGCAGACCTTCGAGCGGCACTTTGGGGTGCTTTGTGCGGAGGTGCCGCGCACAGGGAGCAGCTCCCCGCGGCAGCGCTGGGCTGTGCCATGCCCTGGTGGGGGTCCGCAGCCCCCGGTACCGCGGGGCCGGGAGCGGGCTCCCCTTCCCCCTTACGGGCGCCATGAAAGAGGCTCTGTGCGCCCGGCCGCTCCCCTGGCCGGTGCGACCGTCTGGCTGAGGCATGAAAAGGCTTTTCAGGAGGGCCTCCGCCCTGCCAGCGCCAGGAAACCGGAGCCGGGGGGGGGCAGCCCGCGGCCGGACACACAATGCCCCTCTGTGCCGGGCACCTGGGGCGGCCCGCCAGTGTCCCCACCCAGGGGTGTGCAACCGGCTTAGGAGAGCGGGATGTTCCCCCGCGGAGGTGGGTGGAGGGGGCCGGGATGCCCCATGAGCCCGCAGAATGAACATCTCCGGCCGTCCCTCCTGCCTCCTTTCCCGGTGTGCCCCCATTCCCGGTGCCCGGAGCTCTGCTCGGTCCATCCCCCGCTGCTGCCGACTGCTCCGACCGGTCTGGCTTCACCCGTGGTGCCGGAGCGTGACCAAGCCCTCGGCCCGTCCCTCCTGGGGGGCACAGCTGGGGGCCCCAAGCGCTGCAGCACCCAGGTTGGAGCTGGCAAGAGACTGGGAGCACTGGGCTGCTGTCCTTGGGGAGGCTGCCCTGGCCTCACAGGTGACCCCAGCCGGGAGGTGTCCCCAGCTGCCTGTCCCCAGTGGCTGAGCACTCTCAAGCTCGTTGCACAGATGGGGGAAGCCGAGGCAGCGGCTCCTGTTCCCAGCGCTGCAGTTTCTCCCTCAGGAAGCAGCCGCCGGCCGCGAAGGGGCCGGCTCCAGACCCGCCCCCCGTCCTCAAGGTCTTCAACAGACCCATCCTCTTCGACATCGTCTCCCGGGGGTCCCCGGCTGGCCTGGATGGGCTCCTCTCCTTCCTGCTCACCCACAAGAAGCGCCTCACAGACGAGGATTTCCGAGGTGAGGACCTGGGTGTTCCTTGCCCTGGTGCCGGGGCTGTGCCGCGACCACTGGAGATCCCCGTATCCTGTGGGATGGAGATGCACAGCTCTGGCATGGGGAGCCAGGGGCCTGAGGGGGTTTGCCCTGGCCCCCCTCAGCATCCTCCACTCGCAGAGCCCTCCACGGGAAAGACCTGCCTGCCCAAAGCCCTGCTCAACCTGAGCGGGGGCAAGAACGACACCATCCCCGTCCTGCTGGACATCGCCGAGAAGACGGGAAACATGCGGGAGTTTATCAACTCGCCCTTCAGGGACGTCTACTACCGAGGTGGGGGGCTTGGGGACGCTGCTGGAGGACCCATGGGGGACATTGGGGTGGTTGAGGGAGCAGAGAAGGGACCTGGGAGGGCTGGGACGCGGGGGACATCCCTGGGCAAGGCGGTGGCTGACGGGCGGTGGTGTCACAGGTCAGACGGCGCTGCACATCGCCATCGAGCGCCGCTGCAAGCACTACGTGGAGCTGCTGGTGGAGAAGGGCGCGGATGTCCATGCCCAGGCCCGCGGCCGCTTCTTCCAGCCCAAGAGCGAGGGCGGCTACTTCTACTTCGGTGAGCAGGGAGAGGGAGCCCAGGGGCTGCATCCCAAGATGTCCCCGCGGCGGGGAAGGGGGTGACAGGAGCCTCGCTGTGGTCCCCGCAGGTGAGCTGCCCCTCTCGCTGGCCGCCTGCACCAACCAGCCGCACATCGTGCACTACCTGACGGAGAACGGGCACAAGCAGGCCGACCTGCGGCGCCAGGACTCCCGCGGCAACACCGTGCTGCACGCCCTGGTGGCCATCGCCGACAACACCCGCGAGAACACCAAGTTTGTCACTAAGATGTACGATCTGCTCCTGGTCAAGTGCGCCAAGCTCTTCCCCGACACCAACCTGGAGGCCCTGCTCAACAACGACGGCCTCTCCCCGCTCATGATGGCAGCCAAGACTGGCAAGATCGGGGTACGGTGTCCCCCCCGGTGTTGGGGGACATCTCCCTGCTGTCCCTGCTGAGTCCTGTCACACTCAGTGCATGCACGGCTTCTGTCTGCAGATACTGCTGGAAACCTGGATGTTCAGCCTATTAACCTCGCTAATTAACACCCCTTTGCACTCTGTCCCTTTCCTAATTAACTCCAGACCCTCACCCAGCCCATCCTCTCCCCCTGACCTGCCCTTGGCCTCTGGTGGGGTGGGCAGGGGAGTCATCAAAAATACAAAAGCTGCAGCATCCCGGAAGGCTGCAACGGTGTCTTTGCATCAGCCCAGGAGCACCCTGAGCCCACTGGGGTGCAGGGAGTGGGTTGGGGGATGCACCCAGGGTTGGGTGAGAGGAGGGCAGGGTGCCCCAAGCAGGTGGGGCCAGGTCAGTGGATAGCAGTCTTCCCTCTCTCCCTCCCTCTGGCAGATCTTCCAGCACATCATCCGGCGGGAGATCACGGACGAGGACGTCCGGCACCTCTCCCGGAAATTCAAGGATTGGGCGTACGGCCCCGTCTACTCCTCCCTGTACGACCTCTCCTCGCTGGACACCTGTGGGGAGGAGGTGTCTGTGCTGGAGATCCTCGTCTACAACAGCAAGATCGAGGTGTGCAGGGGCTGGGGGGGACTGGGAAGGGCCTGCAGGGGACCCAGTGGCCCTGTCCCCTCTGTCAGCACCCGTGTCCCACCAGAACCGCCACGAGATGCTGGCTGTGGAGCCCATCAATGAGCTGCTGAGGGACAAGTGGCGCAAGTTTGGGGCTGTCTCCTTCTACATCAGCGTGGTCTCCTACCTCAGCGCCATGATCATCTTCACCCTCGTCGCCTACTACCGCCCCATGGAAGGCCCCGTGAGTCCCCACGCTGGCACTGCCCCATGTGGCAGCTCTGCCTTGCAGGGGGGTCTGCCAGGGCTCTGTCCCAGGGGATGGGGGAGCAGCTCAGCTCTGTCCTCTCCCCGCAGCCGCCCTATCCCTACACCAGCACCGCCGACTACCTGCGCCTGGCCGGGGAGATCATCACCCTCCTCACTGGAATCCTCTTCTTCTGCACAAACGTCAGTGTGGCAAGGCAGGGGGTCCTCCCGTGGGACCACTGAACTCTTTGGGGTCTCCAAGGGTGACAGTCCCATCCTCTGATGCATCTGTTGCTGCTACAATGGCCCCACTTACGGGGACCCTGCAACCCAGACCCTCCAACCTCTGCCTCTCTCCCACAGATCAAAGACTTGTTCATGAAGAAGTGCCCGGGTGTGAACTCCTTCTTCATAGATGGCTCCTTCCAGCTGCTCTAGTACGTGGGGAATCCCCAGGCCACCACGAGCCACTGAACCCCCGGGGTTGTGGGTGCAGAGTCTGACCCCAACTCTCCTCCAGCTTCATCTACTCAGTGCTGGTGATTGTCACAGCGGGGCTGTACCTGGGTGGCATCGAGGCATACCTGGCTGTCATGGTCTTTGCACTGGTCCTGGGCTGGATGAACGCCCTGTACTTCACCCGCGGGCTCAAGCTGACAGGGACCTACAGCATCATGATCCAGAAGGTCTGCTGGGGTCATGGGTCTTGTCCTTCTCCAGGGGTGATCCTCCTGTGGAAATGCAGCCTGAAGAGGTTCCCCCAGGCTTTGTGAAGGGTTCCTGTGGCTCTCCACTGCCCTGCTCCCAGCCCAGCCATACCAGCGGCACAGCTTGGTGATGATGCTGTGGTCCAGCACACCTCACCCTGCTCTCCATCACTTTCAGATCCTCTTCAAAGACTTGTTCCGCTTCCTCCTGGTCTACCTGCTCTTCATGATTGGCTACGCGTCAGGTAACCATCCAGGTCCCCTGGCTGGGGGAAGGACAAGCCCTGTGGCTCAGCATGGCTGGGCAGGGGGTTGCAAACCCCCAGCTCCATCCCACCTGCCCACAGGCTCAGCCTTTGCCTCCTCCCGTGGTGGAGAAGGTCTCAGCCAGCATGGAGCCACACTGGGGCCCATTGTGGATCCTGTCCTTGCCATTGCCCCTGCAGACTCGTTGTCCCTGTCGCTTCTCCCCTAGCCCTGGTGTCCCTCCTCAACCCGTGTCCCAGCAGTGAGTCCTGCAGCGAGAAGTCCAACTGCACCGTGCCCACCTACCCATCCTGCCGGGACAGCCAGACCTTCAGCACCTTCCTGCTCGACCTCTTCAAGCTCACCATCGGCATGGGCGACCTGGAGATGCTCGAGAGCGCCAAGTACCCCGGCGTCTTCATCATCCTCCTTGTCACCTACATCATCCTCACCTTTGTGCTCCTCCTCAACATGCTCATTGCCCTCATGGGCGAGACCGTGGGCCAAGTCTCCAAGGAGAGCAAACACATCTGGAAGCTGCAGGTACCACCCTGGGGGCAGCAGGACAGAGGGTCTCCAGGGGCTGCCTGTGCCTGGGGGGGTTGCAGCATCAAGGCATCCCGAGCTCCATGGGCAAGGCACCTCCATGCTCAAGCAGTCCCTGGTGTCCCTGGCAGTGGGCCACCACCATCCTGGACATCGAGCGCTCCTTCCCGGTGTTCCTGCGGAAAGCTTTCCGCTCGGGGGAGATGGTCACTGTGGGGAAGGGCACAGACGGGACCCCCGACCGCCGCTGGTGCTTCAGGTAAAGGTGGGCACCCTGGGAGGCTGGGGAGCAGCTGAACCTGTCCCACCAGAGCCAGCAGCATTTTGGGGGGCTGGCACTGGGCACTCGTTTTGTGGATGCTTTGTACTGATCTGGAGGCAGCTGGCATTGCTGGTGGGTTCCGGAGCTCCTACCCTGGCTCCTGGGCACTCCGTGCAGCCCCTGCGGGTCTGACCTTCCCCACAGGGTGGACGAGGTGAACTGGTCCCACTGGAACCAGAATCTGGGCATCATCAGTGAGGACCCGGGCAAGAGTGACACATACCAGTACTACGGCTTCTCCCACACCGTGGGCCGGCTGCGAAGAGGTGAGCGCCGTGCTGTGGGCTTCCCTCAGGATGCTGCTTACAGCCTCTGATGAGCTCCAGGAGCAGATCTGGGAGCCTGGGGAGCAGCCACAGTCTCCTTCCGGCTCTACCCATCTCCCACCCTCTCCACAGATCGGTGGTCGACGGTGGTGCCACGCGTGGTGGAGCTGAACAAGAGCTGCCCGCCCGAGGAGGTGGTGGTGCCCCTGGGCACCGTGGGCACAGCGGAGCCGCGGGAGCGGCGGCACGGCCATGCCCCGAGCTCCCCGCTCTAGCACGGGCAGCACCGGCAGCCGATGGACTCCGAGCGGCTCCGGAATCACGGCTGAGCTGGATGGTGCTTGTCTGCTCCTCAGGGATTCGCGCAGCCTCTGTCCCTCCGGCAGCCGCTGTCCCGGCGGGTGTCCAGCCCGGATCGGGGGGGTTCTGGCCGTACCCCAGCGCTGCCGGCGGTCTCGGCTCTCACCGGCGAGCTCCAGTGCCACCGCTTCGCTTTGCTGTGCCGGGGCCGCGGCTGTGCCGTGCCGGGAGCCTCGGCCCGGGCCGGGGGTGGGGAGCGCGGCTTTCCGCCCGCCGAGGCCGATGGTTTCGCCACAGAGTTTTGCACAAGATTTATACGATTATTTATTTAGTAATAAAGACTGACCCGCCACCGCCGCCTCCTCCCGGCGCTGAGTGATTCCGGGTGGGAGAGCCAGGCTGCCGCCAGGGCCCGGGGAGGGATGGAGGAGCTGCCTGCTCCCTGGCCGTGCCGAGCCAAACCGTGCCAAGCCATGCCGTGCCTTTGGGCATGCTCACCCATCGTGCGGAGCTCAGGTGGGGTGCAGGGGCGTGCTGTACGGGTGTGGTACGGGGATGTGATGCACAGGTGTGGTACGGGGATGTGATGCACAGGTGTGGTACGGGGATGTGATGCACAGGTGCGGTGCGCTGTTGCGATGCACAGGTGCGGTGCAGGGATGCGGCGCACGGTCGCAGTGCGAGGCCGCTCCACGGGAGGGCAGCACACACCGCTCAATGCGGGACCGGCCCCGGCGGGCGCGGGGAGCCCGGGCCGGGCCTGACCCCGCACCCCGAGCGCAGGGTTGGGGCAGCTACCGGACCGGGGACAAACCAGTGCTTCTCATCCATCTCGATCTCACCCGTACCCCATCCCTTCCCGTCTCTAGCTCATCCCCATGGATCCTCATCCCATTTCCATCCTCACCCCATCCCATCCAGCATCTCTCTGTAACTCCTTTCCTCCTTATCCTCCCAGCCACGTGCAGTGGCGAGCGTTCCTTTAACAGCTGGACGTTGTGCAGGTGTGAAGGAGCGCTTTGGGTGGGCACCAGTGGCATGGTGACACGGTGACACTGACAGAGACCCTGGCCAGGGCCCTGGGGACAGTCCAGCTCTCTCAGCAAAAGCTTTAGCAGCAGAGGGGACACTTCATCTTCCAACTTGATGAGTCGCCGTCAGCGTTAACAGCATCGTCTCCGTTTAAATGTGATTTACATACATCTCTCATATTGTGGTTTAAGTATTTCCCCAGGGTGAGGGATGAATATGTTTCATTATCACTCCTTGGGAGAGGCAGAGGTGGTGGCTCCTGATTCATAATCAAATGAAAAGCTGATCTGCCCCACTTCTAGGCTGGTTTTTGGGTGAAAACAATAAACTTGGCTTTCACCGGTCTGGGTGGCCACAGCTCCACAGTGGCCAGTCCTGGCTGGGCCATGTGTGGTGCCTGGGGTGCCCTGGAACAGGACTCATCCCCACAATGTGCCGGAGATAGCCTCAGCACCGTGGCTGCCCTCAGCTGCAGCTCCTGAGATAGGATTTTCCAGTAAAACGAGATATAAACCAATTTTCTCCCCTCCCATGCAGACTTTGATGCCCCAAAGCCAAGAGGCCACATGTCAGTGGGCTTTGAAAATACTTGGGGTGTGGGAAACGCAGCGGTCACCAAGCCCCTGCATCATCCCTCTGCACCCCACGGTGACTCTGTGAGCACATGGTGACATCCCAGCACAGGAGGCCTCTGCCACTTTCAGGGATTGACATTGGCCCTTTTACACCCTGCCCCACCAAGCCTTGAGCTGTTTCACCCTCAGCTGTGGTGACTGGAGCACCCGGGGGCCGCTGAATGGGGAGTGCTCAGCCCTGGCCCCCTCCCTGCGCCGCCCTGCCAGCGATGACAAACCCAACAAAGGGAAGAGAAAAGCACTTGTCATCCAGAATGCGGAGCGTGGAAGCAAATTTATTTTTAGATAAATCTAAAGCTTAATTTGTGAAGCTAATATCAATCAAAATGAGAGATGGGTTTTTTTAAGTCCTTTTGCAGCCGTGCAATTTATACTTGCCTGTCTCTCCTCCTCGCTCCCAAACAGCTCAGGCGGCCGCTAAGTTTAATATCAGCCTCATGCACACCTGCCTTAGAAATTTGTATTATTGTTGGTGTTATTATTGGTATTATTTGAGTAGGAAGATATTTGTAGGCCAGAAGCAGCGTAATTTCCTTCGGTGTGTTCCCACAGCACTCGTGGGTGCTGTGGCCCATGGAATGCGAGGGCAGTGGGTTGTGGTGTCTTCATCCTCAGTGCTGGGATGTGGCTCAGGCGTCCCTGCCCCATCTCCCACTGGTGTCTGTGCACATTTTGGGTCCCCACGTGCTCAGCTGCACCTGCCAGAGCTGGCACTGCAGCAGCCCTGGCTGGAGGCAGGTGCCCACCAAGGAGAGACCCATTTGTTTTGCATTCCACAGCTGAAGCCTCCCCGCTGCCCGGCGAAATCCTCCTCCCGAGGAGCGATCCGAGGGGAGAATTAACCTGCTAAATAATAAAAACCCCCGCACACCTCCTAATGAAATGTAATGACTTGGAGACCTGCAAGATGGATCGCGCCGTCGCTCCCAGCCACTCGCCCTGATTTATGGCGAGCCGGGAAATCTGATGGAGGCAGAGCTAATGAATCCTCCTCCCACGGGCACCGCGGACGGAGCAAAGTTTCTCCCGGAGCCCCCAGCACGGCTCCGTGCACCCCAGCCTTTGTAGAGTCCCCCCTTTGGTGTGAGGGTGTCCCCAAGGAAGGGCTGCCCTGCACAGAGGGACCCCCCAGCAGCCCTGCTGAGCTCCAGCCTCATATTCCTTTGATGTGGCATCTTTTTAATGACAAAGATCTGAGCGAAGATCTTCCTCCAGACGGACTAGTTTTAACGCTCAGGCAGGCAGTGGCCCCCCCACTCCCCCCCAAATCAGTAACATTAACGTCTGTGAAAATTTCCTTTTGTCCCAATTTCTCTTTGTTCCCTGCATGGGCTGTCATGCTCCTCGCTGCCGGTGACAGAGCGGTCCCCTCCCGGTGTGACACAAATACCGGTGGAGCCACACTCCCCGTTGTGGTGAGTGAGGAAACCAGACAAATAGAGCTGCCAGTCCTGCCACGGGCACAGGAGAGCTGATGTTCCCATCCCATCCCATCCCATCCCATCCCAATCCCATCCCAATCCCATCCCATCCCAATCCCATCCCAATCCCATCCCAATCCCATCCCATCCCATCCCATCCCATCCCATCCCAATCCCATCCCATCCCATCCCAATCCCATCCCATCCCAATCCCATCCCAATCCCATCCCAATCCCATCCCATCCCAATCCCATCCCAATCCCATCCCATCCCATCCCAATCCCATCCCAATCCCATCCCAATCCCATCCCATCCCATCCCATCCCTTGGATCAAACCCTTCCCAGGGATCAAACCTTTCCCAGGGATCAAACCCTTCCCTTGGATCAAACCTTTCCCTTGGATCAAACCTAGAGCAGGGGGGTTGGATTTCAGAGTGACAGGGCTGCCCTCATCCCACCTGGGCACCAGGAATGCCCCTGCCATGGGGAAACCCTGTGGGGAACTGGCCGTGGGTGATGGCTGGCAGCAGGGATGCCACCCCTCTGTGCCGGTGATGGGATGGGGACACGGTTCCTGACCCTGGCACCCATTGCCCTGCAAGGGACAGGCGTCCCACGGGTGCACGTGAGGCCACAGCCCTAATCCCAGGGATTTGTCCCATGTGCTGCCCCTTGGGTGTGAGGCAGAGACTGGTGCCGGCAGGATTAATGGCTCAGCATCGTTAACAGGTTATTTATGGGTGCTCCTCTGTGCCCTAAAAATCTCCCGGAGCAAGGGGAGGGGGGTGTTTCGGCTCTGGGGGAGCCCAGGGGAGGCCACAGCAAAGCAAAGAGACTCCAGAGCACACATCCAGCGAGATCCTGGTTTTACTTTGGGAAAAACACCATCCGGACACACGGCTTGCGGGTTTTGTGTTGGTTTTTTTTTTTCTTTTTTTTTTTTCTTTTTTTTTTTTTCATTTTGTTTTCTCATTTTTAAAACAATATAGTGCAGCCAGCACTTCTCACAGTAGAATATAATGGTCAATTTTAGTATAAAAAAAAAACATTCTCAGAGATTTGTAAATGCACTTAGTGCTTGAACAGGCTTTCAGGGATACAGTACCTCTTTTCCGAGCACAATCACCTTGGGTTTCATCGGGATATCACTCTTCTTTTACCTTTAAACATCAAAACACTTTGTATTTCGTGGTGAGGAGCCTTTTGTAAATGAACAAATCTATTAAACACAGGATTACACAGAGTGAGTAACGGACCATAATGAGCATTTTGGAATTGTTTGGGTTTAAAAAAAAAAAAAAGAGAAAAAAAAAGGAGGTATGTGAGCGCCCCGGTACCGTGACCCAGAACCAAGGTAGAACTGACAGTAAGGGGGGAAATAAAACAGCCTGGAAGTGTGAGAGCTGGGGGGTTCCTGGGAGTGAGTGGCTAAAGGGGTCCCAAACCTCCTGGTTGAGTGGGAAAAGGAGCCATGGCCACTGTGGGGCCAGGTGAGAGGAAGAGGATGAGGAGGAAGAGGGGTGGGAGGAGACTCTGTAGCAGCCAACACGTAGATGTACAGCCTAGTCAACTAAAAAAAAAAAGAAAAATTAAAAAAAAATCTATTCAAGTTTTCAAGTGTTTTTCTTAAATAGCCTCCAGACTGTCCCCAGTTATTAGCTTTAATCAAAGCAGTGCAAGTTACGGACTTCAGCTACAGGTCAGGCGCCAGCTCCCTGCGGCCACACGCCGGGCTGGGACCGGCCACCACTGGGCTGGCACTGGCCACCATGGAGCCTCCCGGCCACTGCTGTACCAGGACTGGCCACTGTGGAGCCTCCTGGACAGCTGCCAGGTCAGCACCGGCCACCACGGAGCCTCCCAGCCACACACCGGGCTGAGACCCACCCTGGAGCCTCCCGGCCGGCCCCGACACCGGGCTCTGCCCCGCCCTGGGCACTGCCAGCGCAGCAGAGCCTCCCCTCCCCTGGATAGCAGCAACTCGTAGCAATTCCCTGTTCACATTCGTGGAGATAAAATGATTTCTGAGCTATATAGACAAGTGGTCCTTCGGCCTCGGCTTCCAGCTGGTCGCGAGTGTGTCCAGTCTGGGGACCCCGGTGCAACGCCAGTGTCCCGGGAGCCCTTTCGTCAGCCGACCCCGCGTCCCCCTCCCTGTCCCCCTGCCCTCGCTGCCGCGGTCCGGGGCCGGCAGCTCGCGCCAAAGTCCTTGCCCTGGGTTTGGGAAGAGCAGCATCGGTCCCTTATCTGTAGACGGGCAGGCGGATGTGGGCGTGCTGGTGGTCCAAGAGCCTTGGCACAGACACGGTCTCGTAGCCCTTGCCCAGCATCTGCTCCTTGATGCAGGGCGGGTGGATGTCGTTGATGAGATACTCCAGGGACTGGAGGCTGCTGCTGAGGATGGAGGTATTGCAGAGGGTCTTGCTGGGCAGCCCCTCGGCCGGGGGCACCCCCAGCTCGCGGGGCCCGGCCCCCAGCTCCGGCGGGTTGTAACAGTCGCTGTTGGGGGTCACCAGGATGCTGTTCCAGGGGGGAGCGAAGTACTGCCCCACCGCGAAGTTGCCGTGCATGCAGTTCAAGGGGGACGAGCTCACCTTGCCGTCGGCCGCGCCGCCCAGGCCGTAGGGCCGCGAGGCGCCCGCGCACGTCTCGGGGGACTTGCTGAGGGCCCCCCCGCCGCCGCTGCCCCCGCTGTACATTCGCAGGTGCTGCTGCTGCTGCTTCTGCTGCCACACCAGGTAGTCCATGCCCTCGGGGTAAACGCCCGCCTTGGGTCCCAGGGCGGCGGCCGGGTTGGAGCCCAGCGCCAGCTCGGCGCCCTTGCGGCACTCGGGCAGGACGGTGCCGCCGTAGCCGGGGCCGAAGGCGCCGTGCTTGGCCGGGCTGGGGTGGGCAGCCACGACAGCCGGGCAGCCGGGCTGGGCACCCTGCGCCTGGCACTGCTGATTGATCTGGTAGATGATGCTCTGGATGGAGGGCAGGTTGGAGGGCGGCAGGGCCAGGCTCCTGCCCGCCAGCGGCAGCACCGAGGCCGCCACCGTCACGTTGGGGGGCACGGGACCCTCCAGCTGCTTCTGGCCGCCGTGGTAGCTCAGCTGCCCGGCGCAGGAGGGACCTTGAGCTAAAGTGCTTGAGGCGGGGTAGGGAGCGACGCCCACCTGGGCGGGCGAGAGCTTAGTCCGCTTCCCCTCCGAGTTCTTCACCACGCTTTTGCCGGAGGCTTTGACGATGGCCAGCAGCCCCTGGTAGCCGCCGGCGTGCAGGGGGTAGGGGCTGTACCGCTGCCCCGTGGTGTCGTAGCCGTTCACCGTCCGGTTAAGGTGCTTGTGCTGGGGGACCCTGATGTTGGTGGGGAAGATCTTGATGGTCAGCGGGCTGTTGGCCACCTTCTGTGCGTAGGCGTCCAGCTCGGCGGGGCTGGGGTAGCGCGGGGAATGCATGGGGGCCGTCTCGCCTGCGGGAGCAAAGCCTGGGGTGAATCCAGTGCCACAGGGATGAGGGGACACAGCAGCCCTGCACCATCCTCCCCTCCAGCCAGATCCCACCCGCTCCCGGGCAGAAACCAGGTCACGGCACCGAGCTGTCCCCTCCCGCTGACGGGAGCCACTTGTAAGTGGCCTAAAATAAACTCGGTGTGGAGAATGGAAATGTCACTTTACCCAACGGGGGAATCTTTCTCTGAGATTGGATTTAAACTACATTATACAAGCAATTTCATGGGTGCTTTGCGCTGCTACGAGAACCTCACCAAAAATGGAAAAGCATTGCATTTACCAGCCATAAATCAGCAGTTCCTATAATGAGCACAAAAATGTCACTTTTATGCAATTTTACAGATGAACAAAACTGGTGAAATTAACTGTGGTAACCTACTGGAGTCAGCAAAAGCCACTGCAGAAAAAAAAAATTATATATGTATATAGTTTTGTTCCTTTCAAACTCTTTCCCGAGCAAGTTTCTGCCATTCTGGTGTGAAAACTCATTTGTCGTTCCCATTATACTTTCATTTGGAGTTTATCTTGAGTATCCAATGAGCCACCAACTGTGAAAATGATTAAATCTACAAAATCTATCTAATAGATGGAATAAATTAGGTGTTTAAAATCTCCACACACACTCACACGCAGGCACATGCAGGTACACGCCGGCACATGGGAACGATGGTTGGTTCCCAGCTGGTTCCCAAAATTCCCAGCCCTGTCAAGGGATGCCTGTGGCACACTGGGAATGCCAGACCTGGTGCCTGCCCAGAGGAAAGCATTGCAAGGGACAGATGGTAAAATTGGGGGGTTTGGGGAGGCCAGCCTCTGGATCACTCTGCTCCGGATGCCACCAGGATCAGCAACCTCTGATACCACCACGCCCCAGGCAGCAAAATCACCATGGAAGAGCTGCACCTCTGGGTACATTCCATATTCCCTAAGAAGGGATTGTCAGTCCCAATCTCGCTCTGAGTGACATTTCCATGGCTGTGACATGCCTGGATGAACCAGCATTGGCTAAAACCAAGATTCAGCAGGAGGGATGCACTGGAATCTGTGACTGCCCACATCAGCGCCCCTCCCAGCAGCAGAGGGGGGACACAGCAGGGGGCTGTGGCTGCTCTCCATGCTCTCCATCCATGGCTGCTCTCCATGCTTTCCATCCATGGGTGCTCTCCATCCATGGGTGCTCTCCAAGCTCTCCATCAGTGCAGTAATTGCCCAGGCAGGACGCAGTGCCTGCGCCAGCCATTGCTGCCATTAAGCTGATGTTATGGGCTCTTTACAGGTGTCTTTAAATAGACATTGTTATTAACGAGTGTATTAAGCCAATTAAAACCAGTGCCTTTGAGGAGGATTTAATGGAGCTGCCGGAACGCAGGAGGAACAGCACCAGCAGCTCCCTCTGGCAGGACACGTGAGGACATGTGGCACCAGGACATCCCAGGCACTGCCCCTGCAGCCTCTGGGAAGCTCTGGTGCTCCTGCAGAGACAGCAGGGCAGGGAGGCCACACTGAGGGGGCGTGCTGGGCTCTGCTGGGCATGGGCATCCCCCAGCCACAGGGTGCAGGGGGCTGCGAATGGGACCCCTCTGCCCAAAGGCACGGCATGGAATGGCACAGCATGGAATGGCACAGCATGGAATGGCACAGCACGCACATCTGCATTCCCCTTCATGCCAGCACCACTGTCCTTGGAGGTGGCAGCATCGTGAATACTCAATTAACATGACACTAATTAGCTGGTGACATTTGCAGAATCCCTAATGAGCCCGTCCCGTGGAAATGCTCCTTTCCCAGGAAAAAAATATTTAAAAGCCAAGGGGTTGTTGCAGGAGCGAGGGAAGGAGGTGGTGACACCAGCGAGCACTTCGGTCCCCTCACTGGGGATAACCACAACCCTGTCCCCAAGCACTGGGGCTACAGGTGACACTTTAGGGGTGGCCCTGTGCCGTGGGACACAGCATCCCACCCGCCAACCCCGTCGTGTGCCCGGAGCAGCCTTTGTCACCTCTCTGCTCCAGCTGGGTCGGATGTGACAAGGCACCAATTGGGTGTGTTGTCACATCTCAGGGTGACGCACCACACCCCCGCCGGGAAAATTACAGAGCGGCCGCTTTCCCCGGCGGCTCCCGGCACGCCGGCGGCTGCGGCGCCGCCGCTCTCCGCAGTAATTACTGCTTTTCCAGCGGGCTCTAATTGCTGCGAGATGCAAACTCGCCCGAGCCACCGCGGCACCGGCGGCAGCAGCCGGCCCTGACACTGTTTGTCCATCGCTGTTTGTCCTCCGTGTCCAGCTCCTCCCGAGCCCGGAGCCGCCCCGCGGGGCCGGGAATGCACGGCGGATCCCGATACACAAAATCCCCCTGCTGCCGGCACAGCCATCACCACCATCCCTAAACCCATCGCTTGCCATCCTTAAACCCAGCCCAGCCACTGCCAGCCCCTTCTCCCAGATGTTTCCCTGCCTCCCGGCTCCCTCCCTCGCTTGCATTCCCATGGGATGCGTTCGGTACCCCCTCAGCTCCCCCCTCTCTCCCTGACCTGCTCTATTTTTCCAGCCTGCACTCAATAACAGCTAAATAATTGAATCTGCTCAGCAGCCAAAGATTTGGTTTGAATTTTATTGGAATTTTAAATTGTTTTGTTTCTTCGGTATTTTATTACTGTAAATGGAAAATGCATCGCCCGCAGTAATAATCCGATGGCTTTTTATATTACTCTGAGCTTCTGCTTGGAGCATTATTGGAAAGCCAGGCAGAGAGGAGACCCTGGCTAATGGCAGCACGGGCTTATGAGATTACGCCTCCAGCTAAACAACTTTTTACTTTAGCAAATTGGCCACCAAACCCAGTCCCAGACACAGATGTAAATCCCAGACCCCGCCGGGGCTGCGGTCCGGAATAAATCTCAGTTTATGGAGCAGGAAGCTCTGGCCCTGCTGTGCCCAGAGCAGCAGGATGAGGCAAAATGTCTGACAGGGACCAGGGATGGCTGCAGGAAAGGTGGGAGAGGTGGGAGAAACCCCTCCCAAAAGCCTCCTCAAACGTGCCCACCTTCTGCCAGCATCACTCACATCCCCCTCACACCCAGCATTCCCTGCATCTCCCAAATCCCACACATTTGCAGTATTCCTTGCATCCCCTGCATTCCTCCAATCTCTGGTGTCCCCAGGGACCCCCATACCATGCCTGGCTGCAGCCACAGCCCACAGAGTCTAGGAAAAAAAACCAAGAAAGATGGGAGGAAAGGAGGGAAGGGAAGCTAACCAGGGTCTGCTTGGTTAAAGCAGTGGTGGGATCGAAATGGCACCAGGAAGGATGGCCAGGACAAGGAAGGAGAGGAATGACGCTCAGGACCAGGAAGGATGCTCAGTACTGGGAAGGATGTTCAGGATCAGGAAGAATGTTTAGAACCAGGAAGGACAGAATGGATCCTCACTATTATGAAGGATGCTCAGTACTGGGAAGGCTGCTCTGGAGCAGGAAGGACAGGATGGACACTCAAGCACACAGAAGGAAGCTCCACTCTGCTCCCACAGCCCTGAGTGTCCCCCAGGCTGGTGCTGGAAGAACATCCCTGGCTGGGCTCCCCCTTCTCTGAAGGAGGATGAGCATGGGCACCAGCAATTTGTGCCTTTATTTCCAGCCCATGAGACTGCACTGCCTGGCAGCTGGAAGGGGATGGGGAGCAGGATGTTTGGGTGCACAATGAACAATTTGGGGATCAGCATCAGCAGCGCCACAGCCCTGAGCAAAGACTCTTCAGGGAGAAGCCAAGTGGGAATGTGGCAGGACACAGCACCTCAATGGTTAACAGCAGCACGGGAGAAACGTGCTGCTCCCTCCCTCCTCCCCCCCATTCCTTCCGAGATAAGATGGGACAATCCTTATTTTTACACATCGAAGGCGCTACAATATTTTGCAATAAATGAAAGAAGTAATCTCAGCAGGGAATCTTTATAAAGCCGCCGAAGGCGACGTGTGGCTGGAAGCTTCCCAGGGATGGGCCTCGCCTTCCCGTGGTCCCAAAGGAAAATGCTTTTCACCCTTTTTTCAGATGCGTGAAAAAAAAAAAAAAAAAGAAGAAGCTGCAATGGAGGGCTCGGCCCCAAAAAGCAGCTCAAGGAAAGCATCTGTCTTCACGTGGTCCCCACATTCCACATTCACCCAGGGAAGGGGCATTTTCCTGGAGCCCTGAGCATCCTACCCAACCTCACCCTCCCTGCTCATCCTCACCCTCCATCCCTGTCCTGCCTTTGCTCTTTTCCAGAATAGCACTGGCATTTCCAGCTCTGAGCTCCTGGTTTGTTCCTGCCCAGCCTCTCGGAGCTGGCAGGGCAGAAGGGCAGCAATTAGGCAGGATTTTTAATTGGCAGAGGGGCAGGAGGGGTGGGAAGGGGAGAGATGCTGGGTGGAGGCAGGAGCACACTGGGGACATGAGCAGCAGTGCCAATGGCTCTTATTAAAAAATAATACTGCTGCAGCCTCCAAATGAATTAAATTCTGCGAGAGCAGAGAGCTTGTCCCCAGCTTTGGGACCAGGATCCCTGTTCCCCTTGCAGCAAGGCAATCCCGATGCCTTCAAAGCTTCAAAAAGCATTAAAAATCCCCTTTTTCTCTGCCTGCCACACTGGGAACAGATTTTGTAAGAGCTAAACCCTAAATATTTGCAAAACACTTGGAAGAAACCTCAATATTTGGAAAACACTTGGAAGAAAACAAACAAAAGCTGCTACATTTAACAAATCAAGGCAGTCCTTCAAGTTTTGGGTCTGTGCCCCAAGCAGCGAAGCTGCCTGGCAGGATCTGGCTGTCCTGGAGGACAGAGCCTGGCACAGCTGGCACATGGAGCTGGTGACCCCCAGATAAGGGCAGGGCAGATTCCAGCGGGTCCCAGATGGAGCTGGAGGGTGGCTGGGGGATGCTGCCCTGCCCAGCCTGGGGTGACCAATGGGTGGGCACGGGGAGGGTGTGTGGGGGTCACCTGTGGTTTTTGGGGGGTGCAGGGCAGGGTGGGCACTGTGCCGGGCGGGTTGGGCAGCTGCCACATCCCACGGCCCTCCCACCCCGTGCCAGCGGCAGTTTCCATGGTGACAGTGTCCCCAGGATGGGTGGCTCAGAGGCCACCACACTGCAGGGGATGCTGTGGGGATCCTTGTCCCCATAACTGAAGGGACAGCACCACCCGTGACCACCACCTTGTGCTGTCCCCAAAATCTCTGCGTCCTCCACTGTGGGACCCCCCGGCCCCGGCGTGGAGCATCCCCCGGTGCCAGGAGCAGAGACAAACACACCCCGGCTCCGGGGGCTTAAATTAAACCAACTACAGCAATAATAGAGGGAGAAATCCATCTGAATAAAAACGTAGGTGGCAAACCCCGCGTGGCGGCAGCGCCGGAATCTGCAAAGACAACAAAATTCATGACAAAGCACAAAGGGAAGCGCCGGGCTCGCCGTCCCCAGATATTCATCCGTTAACACGTTCCCTTTTTAGGCTGACATGTCATTTCAGACGGGCCTTTCTTCCTCCCCTTTCTTCTCCCCCTCGTCGCGCGCCGGCTCTGCCGAGGCGGCTGCTGAATTGGATCACCTCGGGGCGAGCACTTTATTATCTGCAGTCAAAGCGTCACCACAAATACCCGTCTACACACACACGTGTCACTTCCCATTTGTCTCCTCCACGAGGTATTAGCGAGGCACCGGCGCCGTGCTCTGTGCCATGCAGGCCACCGTGCCACCACAGCCACTGTGCCACCACAGCCACCGTGCCACCACAGCCACCATGGCCTGGTGCCACCCCAAAGCCATCCTGATACTGCCCCAATGTCAGCCCAGTGCCACCCCAATGCCATCCTGATGCTGCCCTGGTGCCAGCCTCATGAAACTCAAGTGCCACCTCAGCACCACCATGATGCTGCCACAATACTGCCCTAATGTCACTTACGTGTCACCCAAGACTGCCCAAGCATAGTCTGAGGTAACCCCAGCTGCCACCTCAGTGCCACCCAAATGAAACCAGGAGACCCCTAAGTCCACCCCAAAGGCACCCTGAGGCCACCCCAACACAGCCACCAGCCCAATGCCATCCCAGTGCTGTCCCAGTGCCACTTTCCAGAAGCCCTGATGCCATCCTGATGCCACTTCACCACAGACCCTCTGAAGGATCCCAGCACCAGGACGGGACCCCACCACCTCTGTTGCTCATCCCAGCTGCCCGTGGCCCCTCTGCTCACTCATCCACAGCCAATTCATATTTGAATTCATTTAAGACACAGGTTCTGTACCTGCTGAGGGGAGCAGGGTGGGCACCCCCAAAGCAAGGTGCCTCATCCTGGTGTCTGCCAGTGCCCAGGAGCCTGCTCTGTGGCCAATGGACCATGCCAATGCTGGGAAGTTTGCTCACAAACCCAACCTTCTTGTGTGCTGCACCAGCCAAGCCCACCCCAAATCCAGGGCTCTGACCTGGCAGGAGATGGGCACTGAGCAGCCCCACCTCACCCTCCATCCCCACACGTGACCGAGGGAAAAGTGTTTTTGCAGCAATTCCTGGCAGGGAAAGTGCAAGTCAACAGCACATTTTGGGCCCAGCAGTTAATTGAACTCCTTTTTATGGCACGTATATAAATACACAGAACCATCATTAACCGATCCCTTCCAGAAACTGAAAATGAAAGAATTAATCTTACTTCACTCATGTGTAACCCCTCATGAAATTAAAATGATATTTTATGGGTGTGTACAAAAGCAAAGCCTCGCTGCAGCCACTCTAATGAAAATGCCCTTGGAACAAGCAGAATTGGGTAACGAGAAGCCATTAAATAGGGCCTCATCCCATGTGCAATTAAGGGGTTTATCACTGATGAGAGTCCCCACAGGTGCAGGGAGAGCTGTGGGTGACCCTGGAGCTGATTCCCTGGCACAGAGCCCTGGCCATCACCTCCCATTAGGGCCATCCCCTCGTTAGTGTTTTAACACTGAGATGGGCCCGGTGAGGGTTTGTGTCACCCCCAAAGAGCCATTTATCACATTGTCCCAGCGGGGCCAAGGTGACATCTCCCATGGGACCCCCAGCATGGAGGATGTGACTGGTGAAAGAATCCTCAGACTGGTTTGAGTTGGGAGAGACCTTAAAGCTCATCCAGTGCCACCCCTTGCCACAGGCAGGGACACCTTCCACTATCTCAGGTTGCTCCAAGCCCTGTCCAACCTGACCTTGGACATCACTAGGGACAGGACAGCCACAGCTTCTCTGGGCAATTTGTGCCAGGGCCTCACCTCCCTTGCAAGGAAAAATTTTTTTCCCAAAATCCCATCCATCCCTGCCCTCTGGCAGTGTGAGGCCATTCCCACCCATCCTGCCATTCCACAGTCTTGTAAAGAATCCCTTCTCCATCTTTCCTGTAGGCCGTGGAGAATGCTCATGAGGTTCACCTCTGTGAACTCCCCATGGCTCCTTTTAGAGGGACACACATCCTGCTCCCTGCCACACTCCCAGCCCCAGGCTGGCTGGAGGAGGGCACATGGAAAGTAACATTTCATTAAATAACATCCACTGCTCCGTGACTGCTGAGAATGGGAGCAGCAAAGAGTTTGGCCAAGCTGAGAGGGGCATTATTTGATTTATAATTTAAATAAAGCTCAGGATTCCTGTAATGCACCCAGGATAAAATCAAAAGGGACCAGGCTGCTGGAGTTAATTGGATGTGATATTTTCCTGAGGACGCTGCTTCTCCACAGGCTCCTGCTCCTCTGCTGGAGGCGGGAGGCACAGGCAGGGCTGGAAGGGCTCTGGCACCTTCCTGCATCCTCCTCAAGGCATGCCAGGCTGGTTCCTATGGAGCAGCCTTGGGAATACCGCTGGCAACAGCAGCAAAGTCATCTCCAGCTTTATCAAGATGAGTTTTGTGGGATGCTCTGGGACGCAGCCACACCAACGTGGGGAGCACGGAGATGTGGGGACAACAATCAGCAGGAAAGGCCAGGGGCAGAACCAGGGGGGTGAATGCACCAGCAGCTCCCTGCATGGGCAGGAAAATGAGTCAGCTCACCTTTTACGTGAAATTAATACCAAAATTAATCAGCGGCGCGGGCAGGATAATAGGATTTCACAGTGGTGCCGGGCCAGACGGCCAATGTGCCGAGAGCCAGACTCATTTAATATCGACAGAAACAATGCCAGAGGACAGAAATAAGACCCATAAAGATAATTACTGAGATACTCAGGAGCAAATTAAGTAATCAGAGGCACTTCTAAATTGCGCCTGGTTTGAGGAGCGCGCTCTCCGCGCCGATTCCCCGCGCGGGCGTTCCGGTGGCGGCGGGAGCTCAGCCCCACGCCAGCTCCCCGGCCCCTCTGCTGTGCTTCCCACAGGTGCCATAAATAAGGAAGGGAAAATTGTATTCCAAGCCAGATGCGTGGCCCTGGGTGTCACCTGCAATTTAATTTGCGCTGGCAGGAGGGAGAGAGGAGCGAGCCGCGCCGCGTTTGCCCATAATGAGCGGAAACGTAAGGGCACAGCTAAACTTTGATTAAGGTGACCTGGCTGGTGGCAGCCGGTGGCAGGCACAGCGTGGGGGTCTGGGCAGGAGCTTGGCTGCTGCCACCCGTCCCGGGGGACACAAGTGTCTTGGAGATCTCAGGTGAGCACGGTCCTACTCAAGGGATGGCGTGAGAGCAGGCAGAAACTGTCTCCTGGGTACCTCACACCTGCCAGGGTCTGGGGTGAGGTCAAACCTCTGCCCTCATGCTGTTGGCACAATTCCAGGACCACTGGGGCTGGGACCCTCCCACAACACAGGCAGCTGTATCCAGGAGCATCTCTCACACCCATGACACTACATAAGGTCTCCTGCCCAAACCTCCTTATTTCAGCACCTATGGCAGGGTGGGAAATGCTAGAAAACATCAACCCTCCCAAGCAGAAAGGTGCCTCTGAGCTTTGTTCCATGAGCTGAGACAGCCCTTAGCCCTGAGCTGCGCTCAGGGAATGCTGTGGGGACCAGCAGGTGTATCCTGACCTTGGGATCACAATGAGCTCACACAGAGATCCTTGGTGCCAAACATCTCCAGCCTCCAGAAAACCCTGTCAGGTTCATCCTGCCCATGGGGCTCAGACCATGTGGGCATAGCTGAGCTCTCTATTCCATGGCAGTGAGGTGCTCCAGGAGCTGGGCACCTCTTGCCAGCCCTGTGCTGCCACGATGCTCAGGCGTCAGATTACAAATAATTTTACAAGAGCAGCACCCTTTACCCTTCCAGACACCAACAAGGAGGAGACCTGGGAGGCACTGCATGCTCCAGTGCAGTGCAAGCTGCACTGTGACACCTGGGTGCCCAAAACCCCACCTCTGGCCTGGGTGTCCTATTCCCTGTGCTGGCCATTGGGGAGCTGCACGCAAAAAACATGGAATCCAGAATGGTTTGTGTTGGAATTGACCTTAAAGACCACCTGTTTCCTCTGTTTCCTCCCCTATACCTGCTCCAAGCCCTGTCCAACCCGGCCATGAACATTTCCAGGGATAAAATAACTTCCCAGGATAAATAACCCTCCTGACTGGCAGTGCAACACTGAAGCAATGCTGGGGAGGCTGAGCATCGTCCAAAATCCATGGCCAGCTTGCCCAAAGCCCATGCCCAGCTCTCCTGGCTCCTCAGGGTGCCCAGGTAGAGGGAAAAAAAAAAGTCTACAGGAAAATCCAGCTCATTAAACAAACACCCGGGGGCTGTCACAGCCTAACAAGCAGAGCTTTAGCAGCTGATTTGTCTTCAGCCGGCAATGTTTAAAAATCCAACTGAGACCAGCAGAAAAATATCCACTCCCCTCTTTAAAACACACATTCATCACTTGAGAATCTTAATGCGCCTTTCCCAGCCGGGGAGGTCAAACACGCCTGCCTAAAGCAGGCTCATTAAATATACATTTAATCACGGTTTGGATTGAGAGACAAAGGCTGGGAGAGACAGGTGCTTTGCCGGAGTGACCTTTTGGATCCCATTTTAATGTAACTAGTTTACAGCTTATCTGAAAGGCCAGCTCCTGGGGAAGGCGAGCTGCAGCAAAATGGGGAAAGTAATTAGGGGGGGAAGGGCCGGGGAGGTTTGGGGGGCCGACTGCACCATCCTCTGCCGCCACCACGCTTCCCAGGCAGCTCTGCAACATTTGCTGAAGTTGGACTTATCAACCACAGAACCCAATTTAATTTGCTTATCTTGGCTCCTTCCTCCCTCTCTCCTCCCCACTTCTCCTGCTCTTTTTAATTATCGGTTAAATAAATGTCTTTTTCAATAAGGGAAACAGCATCAAAGCGGGCGCCCGCCCCCGGGCACTTACACTTGCGTGGCTCCAGCGCCTTGTTGGGGCAGGGGAGGTGCTGGGCTGGGGGGTTCTGGGTCCTCTGCAGGCAGGCCAGCATGGTCCGGGCTTCCCTGCGGGCGCTGCCGCCCCGCACCCTGTGAGAGAGGAGACACAAGGTGAGTCAGGGACCTGCCACCACCCCCTGTCACCACCCCCTGTCACCACCCCCTGCCACCACCCCGGCAGGAGCTCCCCAGCACTCAGTGCCTTTGCTCCTCTGGAGATAAACAACTAGCTCTGAAAGCCTGAAATGAATAGGGATGTATATAAAATAAAAATGAAGGTCTCAGCGGGTGATCTGCGCCTCCTGCAGAGCTTTCCTCTGCCCTTCCCACCGGGAATGTGGCAGAGCCGGGGCATCCCGGCAGTGCCAGACCGCTCTGCTGGCGTGCCAGCCGGTGCCTCCCGGCACGGAGTGACCCCGGCCAAGGCTGGGGAAAGACAGTGTTAATATCACACCCGGGGTCCTGCGATCTGTCGCCAGCTCCCAGCTGGCATCAAAATCTGCTCGACAAAAGCTGGAGGGGTCAGGCCAAAGTCGTCGTCACCACGGTGCTGCTCATTGTACATCCTTCCCCAGCCGCTGCCGGGCCCCTGAGTTATAACCAGTTGCTGCTGACACCCTCCCACTGCTCCAGCTGGCACAGGGAGTGATATTCCCACTCGGAGAGGGCACGGAGATGTGGGCAGGAGCAGCAGAAGAGCAGGCATGGTGCCCATCCACCAGCATTTCAGTTCCTGCATTGCTGCTCTCTGGCTGAACGTGTATGGGTGGCTGAGGGTCACAACTGGACATCGTGGATGGGTGTCACTGCTGGGTACATCACTCCATCTTCTCCTTTGTGGGAATTGTGTCCTCCTGCAGCCATCTGGGATGTTTCCTGCATGTCCCAGTGCTGGCACCAGCGTGCAGGGGAGTGATGTGGTGGCCTCGGGCAGGCACTGGCAGAGCCTGTGACCACCAGCACCAGGAAACAAAGCACGGATGGATGCTCCTCGAGATGTGCCCAGGGCTCTCCAAGCACTGCTGGTTTAAATGTCACCCTTCAAAACACCTTCGCAGCCACCACGGGCACAGACAATAGCACCTGAGCTGCTCACTCCTGCTCTGTGCCCTCCAACAGGCAGGGGCTCCAGGCTCTGGGATAATCCCCAGGATGGGATCCACGCAGGGTGTCCATGCCTTAGCTGGGCTCATCAGGATCAGGGTGTCACCCTGACTCCCCCAGCAAACCAGGGACAAGGAGAGACTCGTCGGCTAAAGGTGTGAGGAAGAGGAGGAGGAGGAAGAGGAGGAGGAGGGGAGGAAGTCATCTAATACCGAGCAGGTGTCTGGAGAACCCAAATTGTGCTGTTTTCTCCTAATAATGAAGTATTCATGAGTAAAAGCCTTTTTCACTACTTTCTTAAGATACTAATTTCACAACAAGCGCCTTGTTACCATGCAATTATTCCAATCGTGCATTTCTCCCAGATTCCATCTGTCCTCGCGCTCTCTAAATGAAAGACAATCATGTAACCACCTTTCATTATTCACTATTTTACTTTCAGCAAAGGTACCCTGAAAGAAATGATTTCCTCTGAAAGGGACTTTTATTCAGTTTCAAAACCAATTTTCTCCTATTACTGTCTTTAAAAAAAAAAGGAGGGGGGCAGGGAGGTGTTTTTATTTCATGCATTACATATCCTTTGTTAACGCAGCTCGCAGTAAAAGCAGCCGTATCCATTTTCTGGCTTCGATTTCTGGTAATTTTAAAATATGCCATTACAATCAGGCAGAAATTATACAGTTTGAAAAGAGAATGAAGTGCTTCTTATTCAGAGCCTGAGCGCACTTGACTGCCAGGAGTTCTCCTCTCCCCGCCGGGACTCGGGGTTCATTACGCAGCCCCGGCGCCTCAGCTCCCCTGGCACGTGCCCAGCGCCCGGATTTTCCATGACGGGAGCTGCCACCCTGACCTTGTCCCCATTCCTGTCCCTGATGGGTGGCCCCGTACGTGGCACCCACAGCAGAGTAGGGGATGGATGACGGCACCAGCTCCCGCCGTACCTGAGCCTGAGCTCCGCGGTGACCTCAGGGCTGGCGTCCCGCCGGGTGTCACCATCTGGCTGATTAGCGGCGCACGTCACCCGCTCCCTGCGCCGGGGCAGCTCCTCGCGGGGACACTGACCCGTGTCCCTGCAGGACACGGGCGGCGTGGGCGGCTCGTGCCACTGCCGGATGCGGATCAGGCCCCTGGTGGTCCCTGGGGCACGCGGGGATGAGAGCGAGGAGGAAGCACCCAAAGGGTCACCGAATCCATGTGCTGGCACAGGGAGGGTGTGGATGCAGCCTGACACACGAGCTGAGGGCATCCTGAGGGACAACAGATCCCTGGGGACACCCCCAGGCTGGGCTGTCCCCACCACTGCTCTCTGCGCCCTGCCACGCACAGCTCAGCTCCCTCCTGGAGCCATCTCGACCCTGGGCACGGATCATCATCGGCAGCAGGCGGGAGAGGCGCGGGAGCCACACGCCAAACTGAATAAAGCCACCGATTAATTCAGACCCTGCTGCTGCCCCCGTCTCCCGGGCGTCTCGCAGCCGAGATGATTTTTCCGACAGCTACGCTGCGCCTCACCCCACCTTCAGAGGCACTCTCAGAATAGGGAAGGCTCCGGTGCCACAACCCCGGAACAGCATCCATCTGTCCACCCCAGCACCCTGCAGGGAGCCCCAGAAGGGCCGTGGGCGAGCGGGTGGGCGCCTGGCACAATGGGCATCTGTGCCATGGTGGCATTTCGCTAATGCCGCTCCGAAAAGCCCCTGAATCAGCTGATGGGAATTGGGCGCTGGGCTGTCCAACGCTTAGCGCCGGCTTAGTTAGCTCCATCTGCATTTGAACTAATTCCAATCAGCAGGATCCGATTTAGTTCAAGCTGCTCTGGCTCTTTCGTGGCAGGAAAGGCAACACTCAGCAGTTTTGCTGGAATGCCCCGAGTCCGCATGGCCTCTGCTCAGGCTGTGCCCATGGACCCACCATCATCCAGCGTTGGGGCACAGGGTGAGTCCCACCAACAGTGGGGTCCTTTGGGGACATCTGGAGCAAGATCCCCCAGGAGCCCCAACCCCACACCCCACAACTGTGGCCATCACAGAATCAATCACAGAATGTTTTGGGTTGGAAGGGACATTAAAGTCCATTCTGTTCCACTCCCTGCCATGCACAGGGATGTCTTCCACTATCCCAGGTTGCTCCAAGCCCTGTCCAACCTGGCCTTGAACACTTCCAGGGACGGGAGAGCCACAACTCCACCCTTCCCTTCTCCCACCACTCCATCCTGCCCCACACCCAGCTAATCCATCTCGACATCGCACTATTTATAAGCCCAAGGTCTTTGTGACTTTAATAAAAAACACCACCCTCTATGTCTAAAGCCCCAGTGATGGGAGGGTTTGGCACCTCCTCTGACATCAGCAGCTGATAAGTCAGGCTTATCTCCTCCGAGAGCCCTGCGAAGGTCCCTCCGGCGAGATAAGGCCAGCGCAGCTGTCGATAGAGGCTTTCGCAGGCGAGGATTTAGATAAAAGAAAATGTGACGGGAGGGGGGAAAGAAGAAAAAAGGAACTTTTAAAGTCTCAGCCTGAAGTGGGTCTGTGCAGCTGCTGAGCTGTGGCAGGGCAGGGACGGTGAGGGACAAGGTCTTGGTCGCCATCCAGGCTGTGGTGGAACAAGTCTAGGTCCTTCCATGAGTGTTATTAGGGTGCAATCCCATAAAAAGGGAGCTTTTGGGGTTAGGAGAGGAAAGTGGGGCAGGATCAGGGATGCCGCAAAAGCTGTTTGAGTCGCACCATGGCCTTGTAACCCCCGTCTATTAAAAGTCAGCAGTGGGTTTGGCACAAGGACAGGAGGTGACAGGTCACCCCAGCTGGGAGAGGCACAGGAGGCTCCTGACAGTGCCAGACAGACACACAGACAGCACAGGGTGAGGATAAGGTTGGCAGCAAACAGAGAAACAAAATAAAACCCTTGCTGGCCCCTGGTGTGCAGAGTACACCCAAAGTACAACTGGGAACACCCTCGTGCCTCCAGGGACAGAGGAGAATCCAACCACATCAGCAGGGAACTCCTCTTCCTCACACCCCTGGGGACATTGGAGCTCACTCTCACCACCCACCACCACTGCTCCCACGGACACTGATTTCCCATCTGATGGCGAGGGTGAGGAGGTGCCAGAAGAGGAAGGATTCCCCTCTGCACACAGTGTATGCACACCCCATCACAGGGCAAGCGGGATTTTGGTTGGTGCTGCTGCCTGGCACTGCATCTCCCATCCAGATTTAGGGTGGAGAGGATGCAGGGATGCCACAGCTCAGCCCTACAAGGGGTGAGCACAGAAAAGTCCCCCCATTTCTCCACCACGGGGAGCATCAGGTAAAATAAAACCCAAAGTTTGTCACCGCCGGTCACCTCGCGACCTTCCCTCGCCCGACCTTCCCTCATCCCGCCCGGCTAATCCGCTCCCCTCCGCGTGCTCCAGCCCCGGGCCTTTCAGGGGGCCCTGTTAATAATTAAATGTTAATCTAAAAAGCAATTTTAGCTGCAGTGCTGCAGATCTGGTTAGAGATTACATTAGCATGTAAGAGTCAAGGGTAATTTTCTCTAACCCCTCTTGTGATCTTTAAAACCCGCAGATCTTAAAGCAACACCAGCTCCTCTGATTAAAATTGGAAGCTGGGGTTTGCGACGGATAATGATGCTGGAAGTGATTATTTTGCTGCTCGGGGTCTCGCTGGGATGTGGGGACTGTGGGGGGCAGGGGGAGAGACCCAGAGCAGCCAAGTGGCTTCTCCCAGCCCATGCTCTGTGGAAATGCTGGGAAGCTGCTGGGGCAAGCCTCAGAGCCGGCACTGAGTAGAGCTGTGACACCCTGAGCATTCCCATTTCCCACTTTTTTTGGCTGCTGTGACATCAGGATGGCACAGAGCCCACCACCCGTGGCACAGTGCCAGAGAGAGACTCGCCAGGACCCTCACTGCTGGCATCCTACAGCAGCATCTCATGTCTCTCCCACCCCACCCAGAGATGAGGTTTCTGCTCTCGTGGCAGCTCCAAGGAGAAACCCCTTGGACTGTTCAAGGAAGTCAACATCAAAAAAAACCCCAAAATAACCTTTTGGTCACAAGCAAGGCCAAAGGAACTGGGACAGGGAAGGGCAAATCACCTCCTGAGCAGTTCCAAGGACCCTATGGAAGAAATACGGTATCAGATGTGTCTGTAAGGATGGAATTTAAAAAAACCCCAACAATTCGAGTGCTGTTGAGCATTTGCAGACGTCCCCGTGCAGGGCTCGGGCGGCCTGGTTAAATTTATGTGTCAGCTTTAAGGAGGCCTCTCATCAAATGAGCTATTTTGGGCAGAGATTAAAGATCTATTTTCGCTGCGAGCGGGAACAGCTCTCGAACAGGTTAATAATGATTCTGGAAAGCCAAGCGCCTCCAGCAGCCCGGGGCAGGAACCCAAAGCCCTGGGAGCTGTTGGGGGGGCTCCTGAGGCTCCCTAGGACAGGAGGATGGGGGATCACAGTGCAGCATCCCCCCGCCCCGCTGCCATCCTGCCGGGGAGGGAGGAACCCCACGTGCTGCGGCGGGTGCCGAGCAGCCGTGGGTAATTGGAAGTGGCAGACGCTGGCACGGCGCTGCCGAGAAGGTCATTACGTGGCACTGGGAACAAAATGCCAGGAGCGAGGCGGGAGAGGCCCCGTTAGCAAAGGTCAGGGCCCCGCTCGGGTGCCGTCGGTGTTTTTGGCAGGGCTCAGCCCCGGCTGTGCGCACCGAGGTCCCGGCAGGGCCAGCGCGCAGCGGGAGGGCAGGATCTGCCAGGTCCTGCCAGACATGTATGGACGTGTCCCCTTGATGTGGCACCAGCTCCTCAAAGCAAAACCTCACTGATCCGACACGGTCGTGCCGTGCCTTCCTCCTGCACACGGGTGGGGAACAGGGAGTGGGGGGAGCTGTCCGTCATGGATGCTCAGGATGCTCATGGGCTTTAGTCCCAGCCCCAGCACAGACCTGGGGTCAGCCAGCAGAAAAGCCAAGTGGCTCCAGAGAGCAGCAACTAAAAACACTCCAGACCCCAACGAGCCAGGAGCCAACCCCAGCATGGGCAACCACACCATGGGCATTTGCAGCATCTGCAACTGAGATGCAACAAACTCAGCGGTGCAGAGACCACAGCTCCCCATCACAACTCCTGTCGCTTCCCTGGTTGACTCCTGCCTCATCCCAGGGGTTTGATTGTCCTCTGCAGTGACAGTCCTTGTGCTCCCATGGCCATGGTGCCCCATCCAGCTGCCCCACACTCGGCAGCCGGGCGCGCTCCACTCCGTAATTACAGCCCCAAGTGCCGGAGCTGTGAAAGAATCTGACGAAGGAATCCAGGGTAGATCACGCTGCTGAAATTACTATAATCAAAGGCTTTCACAAAGGCTTCAAATGCAACCAATTACCCTGAAAGGCGAGGCAAGAAAGAAAACAAATTAACATGTTTGCACAGAGCCTCTGCGCAGCGCACACATCGCCCTGCACCGCCCTCGACCCCGGCCGGCCGCTGCTCTCCGTCCTCAGTCCCACTCCCCATCCTTGGCTACCCTTTCATCCTCCCTGGCTACCAGCTCTCCATCCCTATGGCTGGGCTTTATCCCACATCCTGCTCTGCTCGCAGCTGCACACAAAGGGGCTCTGTGCCTGTCCCTCACCCCGCAGCCGCCCACTGCCCCGCCGGCACACAAAAGCCCTGCCTGTGCCACGGCCGGCTCCAGCGCAGGCTCAGGGGCTTGCCAGGGTGGCCTGGGGAAACCTTCCTCGCTCCCTTCCTCCTCCCTCAGAGCTGGAGGGGTCCCCAGGCCAAGGGAGGGGAGGGGGGTCCTCAAAGGCACCCATTGAGCACAGCCCTGCATTGCCCACCGACAGCTGGGGAAGCTTCTCACAGCGGGGACCCCCCACCCTCCCCTCCTTCCACTTTGTGCTGCCGGTCTGGGTGGGAAAAAGAAAGGAGAAAAAAATAAAAACCAACTTCTTCCTTTTAATATTTAACGCAAGTCCATCACCCTCAGTCTATTTGGTAACACAAAGCTCTGGAGATTTAAACCCTTCTCACCCGGAGAGATGGAAATGAATGGTGCTCTTTAATGAGCTGGTTCAGCAGAAAAGATAGATTTCCAAGATTACTGTAGGAATTCTTATAATTGATGTGTACTTTTGTAACAAGGATTATACCACCATCCGGTCAAGTAATTCCAGCTCTTCCCCCCCTTCTCCCAAGCTCACCCTGCTTTTGGGGTTCCCTGGGGAGAGGGACCAGGCTGGGTCCTTGTGGGGAGAAAGCAACTCAGGAGGGAGGAAGAAGAAAAAGACAAAGAAAAAAATTAAAGAGGTTTTTCTTATTTAGCCATCCACAACCTAACCGCCAGCCACTGAACGGGAAAAGAAGGCATCTCTCCAGTTTTCTCTATTTGTTTTACAAATCCCTACTTTCCCCACCGATCACCGAGGCCGGATGAGCCGCTGAATGCCGAGTAATTAAAAGGAACAGAGAACAATACTCAGCGCTGCCGAAGAACACGGAGTTTCCCTCAGATGTTTATAGCAATTGTATGAAAATGTACCAGGCGGGATGGGGAGAGCTGACAGCCGGGATTGGGAGCAGCCGGGATCGGAGCTGGCTGCCTCCCCCGCCTGATTGGCATTAATTGTGCGCGTTTGCAAAGCAGAACGGAAAGTCTGACACGAGCTGCGAGCCAACATTTCTTTCTAATAGTCTTAATGATTACACGAGAGCTGATGATCATCGCGGGGTGTTAATAGCCCGGAGAGCGGCTCCGCGGCTGCTCCCGGTGGGGACAAGCGGGGATGTCCCAGCCCAGCTCCTCCGGGGTGGGATGAGCTCAAGTGGTCCCATGCAGCCACACCACTGCCTGTGGGGCTGGAAAACTCTGACAAGGGGACAAGAAGGACACGGAGGGGACAGGAAGGACACGGAGGGGACAGCAGCCTCCTGCTCCATCACCAGGCTCTACCCCATCGGTGGGGTAGCAACATCAGGAGGGAGAACGCTGCCAACACCGAGCCAGCTGTGCAGCAGGAGGGTCCCCAGGCTGAGGGAAGCACGGGGCCACCCTGCTCCTACAGGTGCCCCAAACCAGCTAGCACAGCCCCATCCCCAGCAGGTACCACCGGAGGGGCTGGGGCTGCTGCCCTGGGGAGCGAGGAGAGAGACTGCAAACACCCCATGGAACAGCAGAGCCTGTCATTAACAGCCGATTAATGAAACACGAGTTTTCGCGACTCTTTACAAAGCTGTTTTTCCGGATGCCCTTGAGTTTCGCTGCCGCAGAGGCGAGGGGGAGCCGGGTGGGCTCACCGACCACGGCACAGACAGAGCCAGACGTGCACAAAAACCCCGCACAGCCCCGGCCCGGCCAGGTTTACACGGGAGGAAAAATCGATGGCCATCGATCTGCAATACAAAGGGACAGCGGAGCTGGCAGACGGCAGGCGGCTGCCATCTGACCGGGGCTGTGCAGGGGACACGGCCAGGGTCACCTCGCTGGGGACTGCGCTGACACAGGGGACACATTTGGGGTCACCTTGCTGGGGACCCACCAGGAGCATGGCCAGCAGCACCGATGGCCACTCCACCTGCACCAGGTCCCTGCGGGCAGCACGGCCAGGCCACGTGCCACAAAGCCTGGTGGCATCAGCCAGGGCACATCCACGGTGTGTGGGTGGCCCTTGGCCGTGTCCTTGCTGGGACACGGCTGTCACCTGCTCAGCCTCCCCCAGCTGGATGGAGAGACGGCCTCAGCCCAGCTCCGAGCTGTTTGATTTGTTTTATCATCTGCACTGGCCAACAGATCACTCAGCTTTGAGCTTTCTGAGCTCACTAATAATTGTTCCCTGATGAAAAGAAATCGAGACTTGGTCCCTTTCTTCTTTCTCCCCCTCTTTCAAAAAAAAAAAAGTCCGTAAAGAAGAGCTATAAAAATGGCTTGTTATCTCACCTAGCGAGGCTTGGGCTGTATGTTATTGCTAATTGGGTATAACATCCTTGTCTTGTTCTGCTCTCTGAAGCTAAATCAAGAAAGCACCACTGCTGCGAACTAATTATATCTCTGGACTGCAGACTCCAGCTTGTCTTCCCCTTTATTGAGTTAAAAAATGGTCACTAACCTTAATCTCTCATATTCCCAAGAATTAGGGCTGCTGGAAACCCACCACTTCCACCTACATCCTGCTCTGTGCTGGGAAAGACAGAGCACATGGGCTGATGAAGGGTTTGTGCTGCTCTGGGACACAGCCCTGAGCCAGATCCCAGAGCTGCCCACCCCTGTGGCATCCCATGACAACCACAGACACTGCTCAGGGTCCCTGTGCCATAGAGACTTTCTCCCACACAGCTCAGAGCCTTCCTGTGCCACACACACTCAAATCCTGCCTGTCTCTCCTCCTTATAGACCTTAAGCATCTTTCACTGGGATGTTTTTAAAATCTGTCCCCTCCCCAGCATTCCCAGGCTTGGCAGATGTGGGCAGATGGGAACACGGTGGTCACAAGTGCAGAAACTGAGGGGAGTGGATGCTGCTCCAGTTCATCCCCATCAGCTCACAGTCCCAGCCCAGCACGGACCCCCACGAACCTCTTAAAGCTGCTGCTCACCCCTGGGTCCCCCACGGGAGCAGGGACACTGCAGCCACCCAGCTGTGCCACTACAGGTGGCTATGGATGAATCTCTCTGGTTACTGGCACAGTTGCACCCTCTGGACTGCAGCTGTGGCACAGACCCCAGGAGAGAGGACAACCAGAGCCACAAAGGACATTGAGATGAGCAGTGGAGCCTGGGCCACACAGGACAGCCCTATCTACCCCTCCCCATCCCAGTGACTCCCTCAGCACCAGCAACCTGGGGGCAGAAATACCAGCAGCGATGTGAGCCTGTGGGACAGGAACCGGAGCAGTGACACCAAGCTCAGTGTCCTGTCTGGCTCCATCCCCCTGCCCGTGGGTGCCCACCCGTGCAGATGGTGTTACTTTCCAAAGGCAAAGTCAAACTCCAGTTCTCCCCGCCAGCCAAGAGCATCCCTTAAAAAAAAAAAAAAAAAAAATTGATACTTCCCTGACTATTAATTAACCTGAACCACTTAAAACTGCCTTCAATTTGTCAGGTTTAACTGCCAGCTCTTCTCGGTAAATCAAGCGTCGCGTGCAGATGGAAGCTGCGCGTGCGAGGCAGCGAAGGAGGAGGCGGGGAGCACAGGGAGAAGGGGCACCCTGTGCCATGCTCCCCATCCTGTCTCCTGAGAGCCCTGGGGGGGATGATATTCACACCCCACAATTAGCCAGGGCACGGTATTAAACACACCAGGAGGCAGGCAGGAGCAGGCAGGGCAGCCAGCGGGGCTGGGAGCACCCCACACCGCAGCCCTTCCCGTCTCCCCCCACGGCGCCCTTGTCGTGCAGCCAAGGCTGAATTGGAAAGCAATATGAATATTTATCTCTGACAGTGAAATCTCCCCGCTGCAGGGTATTAAGGCTTTATTAGTGTGTGGTTACCAGCCACGCTAAGCCAGCCCCCGCTCTTGCCCGGAGCGCAGAGAGATGACCTACAAGAGGCAGATGGCAAAGCCTTGGAGGGCCCCAAACGCCGGGACGTGCCTCCTGAAAAGGGGACTGTGCACCCCAGTCCCACGGAGGGAGACACAGAGTCAAGGTCCCCCTACCAAAGCCCCCTCCCAACCCAGCACCAGCCCCTCCGAAACGCCTCCCCAGGCTGGGGCCGTCCCCCCGCCCCCGCAGCGCTCGGCTCTCGCCGTTTTGGGTTAAAACGCTGATGTATTCTCTCTTTAGCAAAAGGAGTCCCAGGGGCTATAAAAACTCCCAGCAGGCTCCTGTCAGTCTCAGGTCATTAACTTTCTTTCATTGGGAGTTTGTTTACAGCCAGCCATAAATAGCGGCGCCCGCGCCGCTCGCTCGCCAGCGGGACAGGCTGGGATGGGATGGGATGGGATGGGATGGGATGGGGCTGCCTTTGCATGGGGGCCCAGCACCCCGGGCTCCAAGGTGTGGGGTCCAGCACACACCTCTGTCAACTTTCCCGGTGCCCCGCGTTTCCCTGCACTCCATCCTGCTCAGCACAGCGCTGCCCAAGGCACCGTGTGCCACGGAGCCACCTCGGCCCTGCAAATTGATGGGGTCACCTTGTGCGCAGCCTGAGGGAGCCGGAACGTGCCTGCGGCTCAGTCCTGGCCTTTCCTGGAGGAGGAGGAAGGAGGCAGCTGGCTGGAGCTGTCCCCGTGGGTGACCTGCCCCGAGTCCTGCCCCACACTCTCACTCAGCCCAGCCCCTGAGCCTGTCACAAGTGCCAGCCTCAATTCAGGACCTCCGTGTGTTTGAGGTGACCAAGTCTCAGCGCACAGAGCCCTGGGGGGACCCAAAGACCCCTCATCTCACCACAGCCTGCACCTCAAAGAGCTCTGCTTTTCCAATAGCACAGATAGAAGCACAACATCGAGGGTGCCACTGGCACGGCTAGCCTGGTGTTCCTGCCAGGATGTTTCCTACACGTGGCTCCTCTGCACCCAGGCACACACGGGACAATCTCAGAGCACCCACATCCTGCTGTCCACCCAGGACAGGCACCCACAGCCCTGCCAATGCCCCTAACACAAGGAGTTCACCCTGGACCCTGCTGATGCCTCGGGCAGCTCCAGAGAACCACCCAGCTGGGATCCTGCTGGATGCAGGTGTCCACGGCTGGCACAGGAGCTCGGGAGCTTTATTTGCCATGGCTGTGAGAACCCATCCCATGTGAACCCAGCTGGGACTTCAATGGTTCCACAGGTACCCCCAGACACCATTTCCACAGGTACTCCCAGCAAAGCCTCCAGCACTCCCGGCAGAGGGGGCTGAACAAGAACCTCAGGCTGTCCCCCCGCTGGCGCAGCCAGCTCTGTGTGTCACCCCCACGCCGGCACAGACAGCTGGAGTGGGGACTCGGTGACACAGTCCCCCCATGGCTGCAGAGGGGGGTCCTGGGGGTCCAGCCGACTCTGGCAGCAGCCAGGAGCCCACTTCGTGTTGTATTTCACGGGATGGCTGCAGTACGCCAGTCTGTGCACTGGGCTGAGGGATTAAACCCCCAAACTCACACGCAGTGACTTGTGCTCCTCTGTCCATCCCTAGGCGAGCAGGGACTTGCCAAAAATCCCAGTCTCATCCCTGCCGGTGCCCCGCATCTATGAAAATATCTGTATTTTAACCCATGTATTCGCCCAACCTGTAATCAGAGCAACACAAATAGCCCCTGCTTCCCATGTAAATTAAAAACACCCATTAGGCAGATTTCAAAAGATGTCAGTAGGCTTATAATTATACACGACATCCTTCCGAGATAAAAGCGATTACCGGGGATGCAAATCACTTAGCAACCAATCAGTGCCCCCAGAGTGCGGAGCACTGACCAGCCATCCATTTTCGCCTCGTCCTTTTATTCCCTGCATCGAGCAAATACAAACACAGATAAAGAGAGGCACAATAGCTCTTGACACGCAAATAGGTTAACATAATAAAGCCAGCTTTAGCCGGCTCACTCGAGGGAGAAAAGCAATTCTCAGGCAAGCAGGAGGTAATAAAACAGGGCTTTTGTGTTCCTGGCTCCCATTCTCACCCCTGCGCCAGCTTTGCTGCATTAGCTGATAGGCATCGTGGTTTGATTGAATTACCTTTCATGAATATTAGCTTTTTGAGGAATGCGCAGGCAGAAGAGAAAGAAGAAATGTCTTATTTTTGCATGCAAGCGCCTGCTGCAGACGGACATGCGGCGGCACAGATGCCGGCGGGGGCCGGGAGAGGGGTCCCGGCAGGTGCAGCCCCCGGCCCACCCCGCCAGCTGCAGCATCCCCAGCCTTGGGGGGGGTCACACACACACTCCCTCCATCCCAGGATGAGACACCACCAGCAAAGGACCTTACCCAGGGACACATATCCTGCTGTCCCCACATGGAGCCGTGGGACTTCTGCCATCACCCACCACACTCAGGACCCCGCATCCCTGCCCGTGGTACCCCGACAGCCGGAGGGGACTGGGGTGGGCTGGTTCCCACCACACATTCCCGAGCCCAGCGCTCCCTGTGCCGCAGGATCACGCCGGAGAGGGAGCGGGGCTGCCCGGCTCCACCGCAGATTTTCCCACACAAGTTGAGGCCACGCAAGAAACCCGCTCCAGGCAAAAAAATTAACTCGGCCGCCTGGCAGGGATGCAAACCGGCCGGCACTAACGCCGCACGCACGGCGGGGACAGCAGGGGCAGCTCGGGGATGGCGGCGGGCACGGGGCACCCGGCTTGGGGACATCATCCCCGCGGGGTCCTGGGACCGCGAGACCCTCTGTCTCAGAGGCAGAGCCCTTCCCCGGGCAGGGCAGCACCCTGCAATTAAAAACCATCCCCAGGAGGGAAGGGGCTCCTCCACAGCCTGCTCAGGGATGGATGAATTTCAGGCTCGAATAAAACAGACAACCAGAGGGGCTAAAAAAACTAAGGTGATGTGGCCTCAGCAGCTTGGCAGCAGCCACTCATGTCCTCCTTCCATGGGCTTCCCTGCTCCAGCCTGAGGGTAAATATTCACACCGAGATATTCCAATTTTTAACGACACGCTTGGCTGAAACAGGGCCCAGCTCACAGCCGGTGCTGCTCCGGCATCAAGAACGTGCCCTACTGGTACTGACCCTCAATCCAGCAGGAAAGCCGTTCCTGAAGCTGGGAAAACAAGCCAGGGAATGGCTTTCCTTTCCCCTGCTCTACGCACAAGGTCAGCAGAAGGCACCGCAGCAAGAGCTTCCCTCTCCTTCCACCGCGGCTTCGAGGCCGCCTGACCCGACCGCACCCGGCTCCTCGGCACCACCAATCCACTCCTCAAAGTTTTGTGGATCCTTCATAAGAAAAACACCTCGCAGGATGCCAGACGCCCTCTGCCAGGGACATTTCCCACCTCACCCCTCAGCACCACAGCCTGGGTGTGAGAGCTTTTCAGCCGGGGTCCCACCAGAGCGATGTCCACGTGTGCGACCACCGACCAGCGACATGTGCCCGGCACACCGGGCAGCCAAATCCCACCACAGGGGCATGAGAAGGTGTAAAACTGCCAAATTGCACTAAATTATCTCAAGAACCACGCTGGACGCTCCTTGTTGAGAGAGGGGCCACGTGGCTCTGTCCCCATGCCTGCAGAGCCCCACGGCCACTCTGCCCTCCATGAAAGCTCATCGCCCACCCGGGCAAGCTGCCTGCAGCCTCTGGACATGAGCAGGAGTATGCACGTATAAATATATATATGACAATACATATATACACACACATATAAATACGTATCAAAAACCTCCCTACGGAGATCCCGACAACCAGAGCCGGGCAAACCACCACTGCCCAACGCCAATGAATGCGAACACCAAGCACGGCTGGAAAACTTTGCCACTGCCTCTCCTCGGAAATACCCCGCAGGGCCGGAGCCGAGCCCCGTTGCAGCCGTGCCCTGCAGCGAGCTGTGCCGTGCCGCCGCCGGCTCGCTGCGTCCAGGCCCTGCCTCTCCAGCCATTAAATCTCCACGATGTGACGGCTCTCCCCGGAGCTGGATTGGGACGCTGGGGCTGAGCTGCTGGCACCGGCAACACCTCATTTCTGCCGGGGACCGAGGCGGAGAGGCGGCACAGCCCGCTCGTCCCCGGCTGGAGCCGGTGGCCGCCCCGGTGGATACCCAGCCGTGCAGCCCAGGAGCTCTCGGGGACCACGATGCCTCGTCCCCGGCGAATGGTATTCCCAGCGCCGATAGTCCAGATGATGCCACAGGGACGCTGCCTCCGCAGCGGAGCTTTTTCCAGAGGGGATTTTCCCCGGCAGAGCCTCCTGACCCGGCGGAGGCAGCCAGGGAGACGGGTGTTAAATAAACCATCGCTGGGTGGGTCCTTCTTCCCTCTCCTTTGTGACCGGCGGGATCCACACCAGGCGCCGGGTCCATGGCGGGGTCCTGCTCTGCCACCACCCGCTCCGGTATCGCGGTGGGATCGGGCGCTTTCCTGCCCGGGATGGAGGAGAAAAAAAATAACCCTTTTTTTTTTTTTTTTTTTTTTCCAGGCGAAAAGGGGCAGAAAAGGGTCGTAGCAAAGGCAGCAGCTCCCGGTCGGCTCCCGGTGGAAGTGTCTCAGCTTTCCTCCTGGAGGCACCCGTGGATATTTTATTTCCACTCATGAGTCAGGCGACCCAAAAAGCCATGAAAAAAAATCAAAAATCGGATAAAAAAAAAAAAAAAACCACCAAAAAACAACCCAAAAAAAACCAAAGTTGTTCCCATTCCTCTCCGGTAACGACGGGCAAGCCGGGCCCCGGCGGCTCCGCGGGCACCACCGGGCACAGCGCTGCGGCGGCACCGCCTCCGCTGCGCTCCGGGATCCGGTGGAGCCCCCTGGTCCCCGCGCCCCCCGCCCCGTAACCCCCTCCCGACCTCCCCGGTGCCCGGACCCCCGTTACCGTCAGAGCTGGATCCGGGCCGGCTGCGGGCGCTGCGTTGCGGGGCGCGCCGGGCCGCCCCCCCCGGGCCGCGCAGCAGCAGCGGCGGCGCCCGCCCGGCCCCGCGCCCCGCCGGCGGCCCGCCCCGCCCCGTGCGCGGCCAGCGTGCGGGTCCCGGCGCTCGGCCCCGGGGGGGGACGGCGGGGTGGGCAACGCGGGGAAAGCGGAGGTGACCGGGAGGGGAGTGATGGGGGGGGTAAGGTAATAAGGAAGAGCAAAAAAAATCCGGGGGAAGAAAAAAAATAATAATAAATTAAACCCAAATCCACCCGGCGCGGCTGAGCTGGGGCGGCGCGGCGACCCCGGGAGGCATCACACCGCGGCTGCCCCGGTTCCCTTTGTGCGGCGGCGGCGGTCGGTGGCCGGCGGGGCGGGGCGGGGGGTGGGGGGGATAGGGTGTCGCGGGGGGCAGCGGCGGCGGCTCAGCGCTCCATGGCGGCGGCGGGCGGGGGTCGCGGCGGGGCGGGGCGGGGCGGGGGGCGCTGGCGGGGCGGCCCCGGCTGGCGGCTCCTGCCCGGCGCGCGGCTGCGGCGGCTCTGAGCGCCCCGCGCGGGGCCCGGCGGCCGCACGCGGCTCCGCCCCGCCCCCGGCGCGTTGCCATGGTCACGGCGCCGCGTCCTGCGCGCGCGGGGCGGGGCCAGGGGGAGAAAGGGGGAGGAGCGTCCGCGCCGGACGTGCGCCCCACCTCCCGCCCGTCCTCCCCGAGACGGGTTCGCGGGAAAATCCGAAGGGCGGGACTGCGCTTCCCGGCGTGCCCCGCGCGCCGCCGCCGCGCCGCGGGGCTGCGGGCAGCCGCGAGGCCTCATGGGAGTTGTGGTCCTGCGGGGGTGAGGGGAATGCGGGGACCGCACGGGGTCAGCGAGGTGACAAGTCCGGAGCTAACGGGGGATGAGAGCCGGGCTGGAGTTCAGCTGGGGACGCCAGCGGCCATGACCACAAGCGCCCCTTGAACGCGGTGCACTTTGAGGTCCGAGCGAGCGCCGCTGTGGCTGAGGCTGCCCCTGTTAGCGCAAGTCCTGGAATCCATTATTGCTTGCCAAAAATCCCTGCCGCAGCTTCTTTTTGCACTGTGCGAGGGTCTGTGGGAAGGGGGCAGCCCGGTGGCTGTTGTCCGTGATGGTCCCGGGTGGGCATGTGCCGGTCCAGAGCACCCCCTGAGCCGTCCAGGGTGAGCCTCCAGGGCTCATCACCTCCCTGCATCCCTCCTCCCTGGCTCCTGCCTCGCAGCACTGAGCTTTGGCCAGTTTCGGGGAGATCTGGCTTCTTACTGAGTTTTGTGGAGTTTTGAGTGGATCTGGCTTATTCCTGGGGCCTCTCCACCTCCTCCATCCACGGATGCACCAGCGGCTTTCCCAGGCGTCCATAGTCAGGGGTGGCCAGGGGAGAGCTGACACCCAGGGCCCATTTTCCAAACACATGAGGCTGCTCCAGTCACCACTCCTGATCCAGTAAATGCTGAAGGCTGGGAAATTAAAATAATAGCTGGATCTGCTTTCAGGAGAGCGACTCCTCTGTGCAATTATAACACGTATTATCCTCCCTGTGAAAATACATTATATTGAATAAATTCCCTCTCAGAGCAGGGCTATTCATACTGCTCATTTGTTTCAGTTCAAACATTTTTAGCTCATCTCTCTGGCAGGTTCTGGTGTAGTTTTATACCTTCTCTGCAGCTTATTTATCTGCTTCCCCGTGTTGCAATAGAGGCTGGTGATAAGAATAAAACCATTACAGATTTGTGAACAGCACTTAGATTTTTCAGAGATAATTTAATCAAAGCTATTAAGAAGGCAGGAAGAAAGATCAGTCTTTATTCAGGAGGGAAAAAGAAGATATAAAAAGGAGCCTTCATTCTTCTCAGAAAATGTTTTAGCCACCTGAACTCACTCACAAGGACTTGAAAGGTTGATGGCGTCTTTGCCAGGGAAGAGATCTGTCCCGGAATAGCAAACTTCAAAAGGTGGGTGTTTTGGCACTGCCTTCAAGGAGATATTATTAAGCAGTTCTGACCTCCCCATTTCCATCCTTTTTCTCTTTTTTTTTTTTTTTTTTTAGGACTTTACAGAGGAGAAACACTTTTGTGATTCAGGGAACCCGTGAATACTTTGCCGGAACATAAATTTCCCCCAGCGATGTTGGGAACACAAGGGGAGCCTTAATCTGCTAATGAATGAGCTCTGCAAAGTGAGACCGGCTCCGCTGCCACTTCCAGAGGGATTGAATTGCAGAGAGGAAGCTGGAGGAGAGAGATTTTTAAAAGTCTTTCTGCTTTAGCACAAATAAATAATGCATCAGCACGTCTGGGGTGGCAGTGGGTGAGTGCCTCCCCTGAGGCACTGGGGAGCCCACCCAAAGTTTTCTATGCTCCCAAAAAAGGAATAACACAGGACCATAGTGACAGGACAATGGGAACGGTTTTGAACTGACAGTGAGTGGGTTTAGATTAAATGTGAGGAATAAACTCTTATCTGTGAGGTGCTGAGACCCTGGCAGAAGTTGCCCAGAGAAACTGCCCCTGGAGGTGCCCGGGGCCAGGTTGGATGTGGCTTGGAGCAACCTGGGATAGTGGAAGGTGTCCCTGCTCATGGCAGAGAGTGGAACAAGATGAGCTTTAATGTCCCTCCCAACTCCAGCCATTCATTGATTCTCTTCTCTGATTCTGTGCTCTTTCAGATAACGATATCCCTTTAATTTAATATCATTATTTTTGACCGGCACCGGCAATTTGGAGCATGGAGCATCTCCATCTCTCATCCTGACAAATGCACACTGTAATTCTTTGCCCAAAATGTCACTCTGCCCTGGCAATGCCTGGCCCTCGGAAAGAGAAAGATTTCCTGGGGATTAAAAACCGGGCCATTACTCTCTGCTTTAAATGCATTCAAGGTTCTGAAAGCTGTATCTGCTCTGGCTCTTTTTGTACGAAAAGTTATTGACTTATCAAGGTTAAAATCCATTCTGTATGGCCCAATAAAACAGGGATATCTCCGCATCCGTGCTGTCATTTGCAGGTCCGTTTTCATGGCAACAGGGCTCTTTTCTGCACATTAAACGGTTCAGTTGTGCAAAGTTCAGACATTACATAAACACAGAGGTAACAACAACAAAAAAAAAAAAATCAATGAGCTCATAGGCATGGAAAGAGGAGATAGCATTGATTGGGGCCGCCGTCGATATTTGGGATCGCTGCCTCCTGCCCCGTGTGCAGCCCTCCCGTGCTGGCAGCGGGGACACAAGGGGATGATGAAGGACACGGAGGGGGAAATGGCACCTTCACCTCCCTGCCAGCTCCTGCCTGTATTTAATGTCACCAGGGCACAGCAAGGGACTCAGGGATGCCCACCCACCCCGCTGAGGTTTGTCGGTGCTGTCGTCACTCCAGTGGGTCCTTCCCACGGCTGGTTTTGGTTCACAACCCCACTTCCCATTCCCTTTCAATCCTTAGAGGTTTCCCCCAGCTGTTTCCTAATGCAGCACTCTAGGGCATGGGGGGGTCTAAGAGGTGGCTTTAGGCAGAGACAGGACACATAGGGGACACAAACACTGCCCCAGCAGCACCACACTGGGGACACGGACCACTGCTGGGGTGCAAGGTGTTGGGGTGAGGCACTTTGATGCTGATGGGAGACGTCAAGCTTTTTGCTTCCCAGTCAGAGGGGAGAGAGAGAGATTCCTGCGTTAAAATGCTCATTAGAGGAGAGACACCAACATCTGTTGGGAAAGCAAATGAAGAGCAGAGTGAGATGGCCAGGGGCAGCCAGGCATGAAGAGGAGGAGGAGGAGGAGGAAGGAAGGCAGGAGTGGGGGGTCTCTCCAAGCTGCTGCTGTGGCACAGAGGATCTGCTACCCCTCGCCCTGTGCCAGTGCATGAGCTCATTCCTGGATCCCAAATCTCACTAGAGTGAGAAGAGAATTTGCCCACAGGGAATGAATAATTGATCCCTTACAGCTCCTTGCTGGGGTCCTCAGGGCCAGAAGCTCCCCCAGTGCTGGGGCCAGGCTGGGAGAGCTGGATACAGAGGGCACAGAGGGCACAAATGGCAGGTGGTTGATCCAGGCTCAGAAGGCTCCTGTTTGGGCAAGGAGCTGTGTCCAGCAGCATCCTCCCTGCTGTCCCCCCAGGTGCCACTGCCCTGGGTGGGCACAGAGGTGGAGCTGGCAGCATTCAGGAGCAGCTGCCTCGGGTGCTGCAGGGTCAGCAAGGCAGAAACTCCCGTGCTCTGCGCTTGCCTCCCCCCGGTTTATTTATAGATTCAGCAAGTTATTCAGCTGAAACAAATCCCCATTCCAGCCGGGTCCCACGGCCAGCGGCGCCTGCATCCTCTCCCAGTGCATCAGGCAGCATTTTCTGGGGGGCACTGGCAGCCCCACAACACCACCCTGGCATCTGCAGGGCCAGAGGGTGGCCTGGGCAGGGTGACAGTCCCCAGGGTGCAGGTGGCGATACAAAGGCCACCCCAAGAGCAAGCCAGGATGGACCATCCATGGTGGGGGGATCAGGATGTGGGGTGAAGGGTGGGCTGGATGAGGTGGGGGACTGGGGTCCACCCTACTCCCCCTCCCAGCCCCCAGCCCCCTTGACAGTGATGCCGAAAGCGAGTGCTCGCTGCCAGCCCGAGTCTATTTTTATTCCCTGCTTAAAAATATCCCCGTCCGGGTCACTGGCACATGATGGATCATCGTTCCTGTGACTCCCCTCAGGGTCTTCCCAGCTCCAACACAAGGAGCAGAGTTCAACATCCTGCAAGAGCACCCCACACCCTTCCCATCGTGTAAAAGCACTGAGGGGACACCACAGCCCCCATACTGTGGGGGTGCAGAAATATCCACGTGCTCTTGAGGCTGGAGTGTGATGAACAGCAGCCCCAGCCCTGCTCCAGCGTGGCTCTGTGCCAGCTCTGCATCCTGGCAGTGACCAGGAGCATCCTGAGGTCACTGTGTCCTCGCTCTCTGCTGTCACTGCTCTGCCAGTGGTCAAGCAGATTCTGTGCCTTTTCCTTCCCTTCTGATGGTATTTTGTGAAAAATTCAACCTTATTTCACCAAAATCTTGGGTGATAGACCTTGTGAGGGGTCCAGGAGCATAAGGAGGAGCCAATTCCAGCCTGTGGAGCATTTTCTATCTCTATTAGTCCTGAGGCTCTGATACCACCTGAGATATGGCACTGACTGACAGGTGATTTGGTTTTATCTCACCTGAGGATGTTTCATACCCAGCACGGGGCTGTCCCACAGCTCAAAAGCATCACTGGGTGGAGGCAAGGCCAAGAGGCTTCAGGGGTGTTCCCAGGCTCCAGCTGCAGAAGGGACCCTCTGTGGACAAAGCAAAGTCATCCCCCCCCAGGGGCAGCTTGGTGGGCACAGCTGGGTCTTGTCCTTCACTGCTGTGGGCATCACCTCCTCCCTGCTGGTCCCCACGGCTCCAGGGCCTCAGAGCCCATCACAGGGAATGCACCAGCTCCTTGGAAAAAACCTTTTGGCTCTGTGAGTGACCAGTTCCTGGAAGAGAACACGACCAAGGCCAGGCCTGATAGTGCTGCTGGGCTTGTTCCTGCTGCATGTGGTGTCCCCTACGTCCCCCCGCCCACCATATTTTATTTCCCTCCCATTGCTCTCTAATATGTTTCCTTCTGCCCCAAAAGTCTCAGCTGTGGGGTCTACCTGCATTTATGGAGCAGGGGTGGGATTTGCTGCCAGCCTGGATTACAGGGTGGTCCCTGCCAAGGGGGGCAGCCCCAGGAAGCTGAGCTACAAGAAGGAAAGCAGAGCAAGCTGGAGATTCCCCGGAGACCTTCACCTTTAACTTATTTGCTTCTTTCCCCTCCAAATCTGCTGACATTTGGAAAAGGGGAATCGTTGCAATTTGCTTGTTTCAGCAGGTTCCCCCTCTCCCCTGCACTGCTCCCAGCTCTGCTGGGCTGTCAGTGGCCCCAGCACCGTGGAAGGCACCGACTGTGGTGGGAGAAGGAAGGTGAATGATCCCTGAACCTTCCACAGTGGGACAGAGCAGTGCCAGGGCACCAAGCAATGCCCAGAGGCTCCAAGCAATGCCATACAGTGGGACCAGAACCCCTGTGCCAGGAGAACTGGCACAGCCCCTCGGCCTTTCAGCCAGGGAAGCACCCGATTCAACCCTCCTGACAGTCAGGAATTTCAAATGATTTATTAAAAATGTATAGAGGCGGGTTGTCGCTGTCGCTGCTCTGATAAGAGCGTCGTCTCTCGTGGCAGCTGCTGGGTTTGTGTTCCCCTCACTCAACCTGCTCCAGGGGGAAGGATCCTTCCACTTGGATATTAATTTTTGGCACACTGCTGCAAGCAAACTCATCCAGGTTCCATGGGGTGCTACAGCTGAGCCATGACCTCTGCAAGGCGTCGTTGAGTCCCCTGCCCACACCTCTGCCTGTCCCCTGTCCAGCCTGGCTGTGGCACAGGGGCCAGGACAGCACCAGGCTCGGCTCATCCTGCCCTCAGGATCTGGGTGACCCACAGCACCCAGAGAAGGTTAATGGAGATGTGGAGAGCACAAGGAGCTCCATTCCCACCCAGTGTATTCCAGAGAAGGAGAAACAGCATGTCGTGGCAGCTCTGCCATCCATCCGTGCCACCCCTGTCCCTGTTACCTGGCACTGGGACCTGCCCATGTCCTCAGCAGGCTGTGCCCAAGCCCATTGCCTCCACAGCAGATGATCAATTTAAATCAGGATTTTCTCCTGTTTTGTTCAAAAATCACTTTCTCTGCAGCACCCTGGTTTTCCCTGGAAGCCCAGTTGGCAGCACTGGACATCCCCAGCGCTGCTTGGGCTGTGATTGTTCCGTGGGACCATCCTCACCATCCTTAATTTGGGGCTGGGGATGAGTCAGCTGGGTCTCAGTGACTGAGCCAGAACATCCGTCACCATCAGCACAGCTCCGCCTTTGTGTGACACCAGGACCGTGCAAATCAGGCTCTGTGTCCCCCTGAGCCGGGCCCTGCATGGAGCCAGCCCTGAAATCCCTCCTGGAAAAGACACAGCACTTTTGGGCAAGAGCTTGTTGTTCCAGGATAACAGGAGCCTGGCAGGGCTCACACATGAGGGCTGCCAAGCCGGGTGGATTGGCAGGACCACCCCACCTCCTGTGGTATCTTGCTCCCAGATCCCACTCCCAGAACCCTGCTCCCAATATCCCTCTTCTGGAAGTCAGCTCCCAGCACCCAGCTCGCAGCACCCTGTCGCCAGGAACGTGCTCCCAACATCCCACTCCCAGCATCCTGCTGCTCACAGCCCAGCCTTGCCACTCCCTCTCCCAGTTTTGAGGCCAATTATGGCTCAGAAACTAGCACGGTGCCCAGGTGTACAATCCTCATTAGGCTTTGCTAAAAACCAATTAACTACCCTTGTAAGTTTTCCATTTCGGAGCAAGTTTCCATGGGACAGCCGCTCTCCTGCCAGGCAGCTCGGAGCTGGGCACCAGCGGAGTGGGGCTGCCCTTGTTTGGGAGAAACACTCCTGACCCCACCTCATCACCCCGGGGTGGATTCCCAGCCCTGAGTCGCTGTGGATGATGCTGAGCACCGGGGTGGGCCCTGTCCCATCCCTGGGGACACACAGGGGACACCCACATTGGGTGATGGCCACGACAGGCTGCTGGAGGCCTTGGCTCCTGCTGCATCCCACAGCGGTGGGGATCCCATGGGAACGGGGAGGAGGTGGCAGCTCTGGATGGTGCCGGGTATCTCCGGGCTCTGGGGGCTGGGGGCCCCAAGCATGGCTGAGCTTTCCGTGCGCCGCCGGTGCCCTGCCGCTGCCGCCTTTGATCCGCACCATCCAAAGAGCAAAGGCAGCGCCTTTGTGCGCCGGGAGGCTTTGAAGTCTCCCAAAATGGGGCACAGGGGGGTGACTGGCCCCTCTCTGCCGGCCCAGCCCCACTTTCACTCCTGTTTTATTTCCTTCTTCCCAATTAGGAGCCACCTCCGGCGATAAAACCTGTAAACTTTCCCTGGCCGGGGTTGGGGGCCGTGACACCTCACAGAACCTGCTGGGGGTCCCAGGATGCTCCCTCCCACCCTCTGTGGGCACACCGACGTGTTCCCCCACCACACTGACTTCTCCAGGGACGTTGCCCCCACTCTGGGTGACAACAGGCAGGTCCTGCCCAGCGGGTGACACTAATTATCTCTGTCCTTAATTCTCATCCAGTTTTTAATTTCCTATTCCAAAATCAAGGCGCAAAGAGCGACTCTTTTCCAACCCCCTCCCGCCCCTTTCCCTTTCGGTGGCTCCGCTGAGCCCCGGGAGGTTGAGCGGAGCCCGGTGGGGACGTGTGAGCCTGGCTTTTTCTGTGAGAAAAATGCGCATTGATCATTTCTGGGAATCAGGCTGTGTTTTTTACTCTGAAGCATCCATTATACACAGCTGCTTAATTGACGAGCGCTGCCGAGTCACCTCGGCTGCTGGAGTAAAACAGCCTAAAAGCTCCAGCGCAGAGGAAGTCCGCGCTTTATAAATTGATTCAGTGGGGGAGAGAGAGAGCGAGTGAAAAAAAAACATTAATTACAGATGCTTCTGTGGGCACTGTTTTATGGCAGCGAGACCAGGATGTGGGCAATTCTCCTAAATGTGCTGATTAGACAGCACTTCATGTCTGGGAGCACATTAAATAGGCTCTGTAAAGCTATTAAAGATGCAGCGCCATAAAGAATTGACAAGAGCGAGCAGCAGCGGTGCAGTCCCGGGCTCTTGCCGGGCTCCAGCCCAGCTCCTGCCCCATTCCTGTCCCAGGCTTCTCCCCATTTCTGCTCCGGGCTCTTTCCCAGCTCCTGCCCCGCTCCTGTCCCGGGTTCCTGCCCAGCTTCTGGAAACTCCTGCTGTCCAGAGGACAGACACCCTGAGATCAAACAGGTTGACAGTCAGAGGGCTTTGGGTGCTGCTCTGGCTTCACCCACAGTCTTTGCCCACCCTGGGGCAGGCAGGGCCCAGGGAGGATGGAGCCATCCGTGCCGTGGCTCCGGGATGTGCTCCCGGCAGGCCGGAGTGACCCCAGCGCGGTGGGCGCGGGGCCGTGCCATGTTAACACAGCGCAAATCAATTTGTCAGGACACAGCTCACCAATTAGCGCTGCTGGGATTATTACTCATTTGCGCACTGCGGGTTTCAGGGAATTAATCAGGGGCTCACGGGTAGCCGGGACAGCCGGGGTGGGAAGGGTGATGCTGACACCCGGCACAGCCTGGAGCCGTGCTGGAGGCATCCGGTGTTTCCCTGGGCCCAAGGGGATTTGGCCCTTGGAGGACGCCCCAATATGACAACCATCCCCTTCCCTGGAGCTCCACATCCCCACCCACACCCCAGCTGCGCCAAATCCAGGCTGCAGTGGGACATGGAGCGGAAAGAAGTGAGCCCGAGGCAAAGTGACACTTCCCACATCATCCCAGGGAGGTGACACTGGACGGTGTCACCCAGCTGCACCTGGCTTGGGGAGCAAGCAGGGCCCTGGTCCTGGCACGGCAGTGGAGGCACTCAGGGAAGCAAGTGCTGGTGCCAGGGGTTTTCAGCACCGAATGGGTCACCCAGGCAGGACTGTGAGCAGGAACGGAGTCACAACATGTGAGCCAAGAGGACGGGAATTCACAATCCGGGCTATCAACTAATACAGTGCTGGGCTGTTCACTGCCGTGGGGATGGGAGCACCCCGGGATCCTACTCTCCAGCACACGGACACCCACCTTCCCTGGGACCCTGTCCCTGCCCTGCTCAGGGGTACACTGGATCCAGGTGCCCAGGGCTGCCTGGCTGTGGATGCCGATGGGAGCTGGGAGATGTGTGCAGTGCCAGCCCCAGCCCGCTGTCCCTCTGATGGATAATCGATCCCTCCGAGCCGGGGAGAGACACCCTGTCCAAATGCATCAGGCTTGAAATGCCAACCTCCCTAATGCGATTTTACAATCTCCTATAATCGAGTGGCAGCGAAACTTCCCCTTCCCCAGGCTCCCCTCCCGTTGCAGGGCACGTGGATTGTGGCTGCATCCCCTCCCAAAGTCGTGCTCTCTGGGGGTCGACCCTCCTCTGGGATGAGACGTGACCTCAGGGTGCCCTGGGGTGCCAGAGGCAACCTTCTGCCAGCCCCAGGACAGATAAACGTCTGTCCCTAAATATGACCGTGCTGATGTACAGCCATCCCAAACCCACCTCCCTGGGGTCCCTGCAGCTGGGTGAGCACCTCTGGCCTCCCCAGCCCCCCCAAATTGCAAATGAAGCCCCGAGCAGTGCCATGGGTATTTGGGAGTCTTGTACCTCACCAGGGGCTCCACAGCCTCTCCCAGGGCCCAGGGGAAGGTGCAGAGCTGTCACTGACTGAATGCTGAGATCCCAAGAGCGTTTTTTGTGGGAACAAAGCCACAGCAGCCCCCTGACCCCGTGTAAACCCCAAAGTCAGGCTGGGGGCTGCAGGGGGGGTCTGGCAGGGCCATGAGGCTGAGCCTGCTGGGAACCCCAGCCCTGCTCAAGGTTAGTGCTAGTAATTAAAGGCTGGGATTTGCATGCAGCAAATGACTCCAGCTAATTACAGGTTTAAAAGGAAAATGATCGGAGAGAGGATTGTTTGCAAAATTGGGGCACGGCGGAGGAAGGGAGGCGGAGGAAGGGATGCTCTGCTCGGCTCTGGAGGTCACCAGGCTGCCTGAGCCACCACCCTGCACATCTGGGGACAGCACACCTGGGTGGCCGTGGCAGGAGCTGGCAGTGCTGCAGGGTTGGGCTATCAGCTCAATGAGCTTTGAGGGACACAGAGTGACCCCCAGCTCTAGGGGTGCTCCTTTCAGGGTCCCCCAGTCCAGGCTCCCAGACCCCCCCAACATGGGCAGAGCTTGGCCCTGTAGCTGCTGGGCCACTTCCAACTTATACCCCACCCCCCAACAAAAAAAAACAGTTACAAATGCCAAGGTGCTGAATTGATTCATTTAATTTTCCCTTCTCATTTGATCAAGAGCAGGGTGACATTTGGCAAAAGTTGCTGATGAGGGATTGAATGATTAATTGTCATGACAACCATTCCTGGTTAATGACAGGGATGAGATTGTGCCGGCATAAAAGCCGGAGAGTGGCCTTGAGTGCCGCGGTGCTAAATTACCAGGCATGTCACTGTTTGTGCTTTTGGTAAAACGTGGCCATGCGTTTCTAATGAGAGGTTAACTGTGTCCCCAAAGTAATTACAACTGATTGAAGAGGTAGTTAGTAATTAGAGGATTAACTGTAATGAGTCTCACCTGCAGCTGTTGCCATAGTTACAGTATTTTAGATGATCGGAGTTAAAATAGGACGAGGTGCTGGCAGAGGTGGTTCTGCCCCTTGGGGCATCCCGAGGGCTTGGGTGGGCTGGTGTCCCCTGCACCCACCACCCCACGGGGTGTCCCGTGGGCATGGAACTGCCGGGGAATCCCATCCCAAAGCCCCGGGAATGCTGGAGCAGAGCATTCCCCAAGGCCCTGGCAGCCCTGGGCGCCGGGGTGGAGCAGCAGGTGGGAGCCCCAGGGCTGGCTCTACCAGCAGGAGATTTCCAAAGGCAGGAAAGTCACAGAAAAAGCTTAAATCCTCAAATTTTACAGCCAGGATTGGCTTTCTCTGGCAGCTGGAAGAGGGGGAGTACAAGCAGGGACAGGGATGTCCCCAGAGCATCGTTGGCATCCTCCAGGGTCCCCCGAGCTCTGACTGCACCAAGGTCCCACCTCCACTGCCCAACCTGAGCTTGTTCCAACTCTCCTGATCCTCTGCTTTCACGGCTGACAATTTACAGGCCCGTGTAAAACCTCCAAGTACAGTATCTTTAATTATTCCATCCATAAATGATAAGAGCCATTCATTTCAGGGCTCTCATTACGAATTTATACCCCTGTTTAATGTGCTCACTAACAGCAGACATCCCACAGCTCGCGGAGAAATATTGAACAATCCTTTCTGGAAGAGCCGAGCGGATACCGCCGGAGCTATTTTGGACTCGGGAAGAGAGATGGGCAAAGCAGGGAGGATTTGGCTTCAAAATTAAGAGTGAACCCCTTGCCTCAGGGAGGTTTGGGGGGCTCCAAGGGCAGGTGGATCAAAGCATTTCATCCAGGTGCTTCCCAAGTGGAATTCTGAAGCTGGTTGTTTTTTTTTTTTTTTTTCCTGGGTGTGCTGGTGGTTGAAAGCAAGCTCCATTTTGATAGAAGTATAAAAATAGAACTTCATATTTATATATATATATATGACTATAACTATGGGAAGGCTTTTGCAAAGGCTGAACTTGATATAAAAATAAATAAATGAATAAATAATCAAACGAGAAATCCCAAATATTCACATTTCCAAGCAAACACCCTGAGTTGGTTTGACCTTTTGCATTTTTTTTTTTCCTGGATTATTTTCCAATACAAAACCTGCGTGCTCCCAAGTTGGAATCAACCCCTCCCACGCTGTTTGCCTTTGGGAGTTGCTACGTCTGTGGTTTCTTTTCCTGGGGACAGGGTGCATTTGCCCAGTTCTCAGTCTCCCAGGAATTCAAGGCTTTTCTCCTCCTGCTTTGTCCTGCTGGTGATGTCCTGAGTCCCACAGGCGATGGGGAAAAGGAGTGGGCATCATCCAGCCCCCAATAGCACACCCATCAGCCACGCTGGTGTTTCCCAGCCATCAGTGATGGAATCATGGAATCCCAGACTGGTTTGGATGGGAAGGGATCTTAAAGCTCATCCAGTTCCACCCCCTGCCATGGGCTGGAACAACTTCCACTATCCCAGTTTGCTCCAAGCTTCTCCCCAGACTTTGTGCCAGGACATGTTTTTACAGAGACTTTCAAACCACTGCTGCTGAGCCTGGAGGGAAAACACACCATGTCTGCTGTAAATTGGCAAAAACCCCCGAAATGTAACATAATTAATGGAAATATTGGCTCTCAGGTCTTGGGGTTTTTTTAGCAAATCTTAAATTTAGAAGCTGCCAGGGCTCCTCTAAAGAGGAATTAATCGGAGGTGCTGTAATTGCCCGCGAGGAGTAGCCTCTGTGAGAGATAAGCTCATAATGAGCTGTCACTGCCGGGTGGCTTTGGAGTATGAACACCCAAATTAATAAACAGGGATAATTGGCTGTCCCCTCCCTCGGGAGGCTTTGCTGGTCCCTGCAATCCCTGCTGGAGCTGGAGCTCGCTGGGTGCTGTTCTCACATGGATGGATGGATGGATGGATGGATGGATGGATGGATGGATGGATGGATGGATGGATGGATGGATGGATGGAGGGATGAATAAATGGACGGACGGACGGACAGATGGATGGATGGATGGATGGATGGATGGATGGAGAGCTCTCCAGGTGGGGTGTTCCCTGGAGGGGATGGTGCCTGGCTGTGTGTGGTGCTTGGTTGGTGGGACACAGCCCAGATGCAAAGCCTGATGTTCGGGATGCTCAGTGGATGGGATGCCCAACAGGTGGGACATCCATGGGACTGGATGCTCCTTGAAAGGGACGCTCACTAGGCAGGATACGATTCTCTCTGGACACGATGGGATGCAGCAAGCCCTGCTCTGCTCCGCTTCCCAGCCCAGCTCCCTCCTCTGCCCCGGGCTGCTCCATCTCAGCATCCAGCGCCCAGAGCATCCCAGCCACGCCGCCTCCACTTTCCACTGAAATTAAAAATATAATTCATGGCAGCCCCTCCACTTGTGTTGGGCTCGGAAAACACCAGGCTCCCTCCCCCTCCTTTTTAATAACATCCAAACTGTGGAGCTAAACTACTTGACAGAGGCCTTTAAATATGTGCAAATATATATTTGCAGTCGGTTGGCTGGTTTTTTTTCTTTTTTTTTTTTCCTTTTTCCCGGAGGCTCTTCCATTAGGTAATATTTGTTGCCAACATTAATTTCATTAGATTTTCATGGCATTTTAATAGGAGCCCCGGTGGTTTTTTGCATATATTAGCATGCGGGAGGAAGGAGAGTCACCAAATTAGAGTAAAAAAAAAAAAAATCTGGTGTAGAGGCAGCAAAGGGAAATTCCTGGGAGTGGGGGAGAAAGGGGAGCCGTGGCCTGGGGCATTCCAGGTCTGGCATTCCAGGTCTGGCGTTTTCCCGTCGTCTCCGGAACCTGCCAGCCCTTAATGAAGATATTTCCACCCTGATTGTCAGCGGCGCGCGGAGCCTGATTAGAGCCCGAACCCGCGTGGAAAAGCTCGCAAATTAAATACGTGTTGATTATGCAAACTCGATCCCGGGTTTATCCCTCATAAATAAGGCATGAGCCGGGCTCGGCTCTCCGAGGGCGATATTTATTGTATGCAAATCGGGCACGGGGCTGGGAGGAGAAGTAATCAACTGTTTATCAGGCGGGAACTGCCGGAAGGTTGGGAATAATCACTCGGGAAGAGCTGGGAATGGGTGGAGGAGGAGATTTGGATGGAGGGTGGACAGTGGTGACACCGGCAGGTGACCGAAATGCCCGCGGGCACCTGCCTGGCACCGAGCCCGAGGGCTGCAGGGGGAGGATTTTAAGATGGACAAGGGTATTTTGATGTCTAAAGGGATATTTTGATGTCTAAAGGGATATTTTGGGGTGTATAGGGATATTTTGGGGTGTATAGAGATATTTTGGGGTGTATAGAGGTATTTTGGGGTGTATAACCCGGCACCGAGTGCGAGGGCTGCAGGGAGGGATTTTAGGGTGGACATGATTATTTTGGTGCCTAAAGGGATATTTTTGGGTGCACCAAAGTATTTTACTCCGCATGGGGGTATTTTAATGTCTGCAGTGGTATTTTGGGGTGCACGGGAGTGTTTTAGGGTGTACAGCAATATTTTGGGGTGTATTTTACTGTGCTCAGGAGCACTTTAGGGTGCATAGAGGTATTTTAGGGTGCCTAAGGATCTTTTGGGGTGCAGAGGAATATCTTGGTGCGTATAGGAATATTTTGCTCTGCACAGGATTATTTTGGCGGACATAGGTATATTTTAGGATACAAATAGGTATTTTAGAGAGCACACGGGGTTTTTAATGAGCACGGGGATATTTCAGAGTGTTAGAACTGTATTTCAGGGTGCTTAGGGGTATTTTATCACCCCCAGGTGCCTGTTCCTGTGCACAGCTGTGCTCCACGCAATTCCCAGGAGCCAGGCTCCGAAATGTCCAGCACCTCCGGAGCTCCCATGGGCTCCCAGCAGAGTGAAAAATGGCATTTAAAGTTTTTAGAAAAACCAGCCCTGGCAGCCTGTGTGGTCCTGCCCTGCGGTGCCCCTTCGGGGAGCTCTGGCAAGGAACCTGTGATGATGATAAATGCATCCAGGGCGGGTTTTTCTTTCTTTTTTTTTTTTTCTTTTTTTTTTTTTTCTTTTTTTTTTTTTTTTTTTTTTTCCCTTTCCCCCCACATCATTTTATAGGAAATACATGTTGGAAATGAAATTGAAATGAAAATGAATAAATATTTCATAGAATACAATTACCGTGGCTCAGGACCAAGACAACTGCGGCAGCTCCCGCTGCACACAGCGCGTCTGCAATTCAGTGTCAAAGAATTGCTCTCTGGGCTTTTTAATCTGCTTTTTTGCCAACACAAATAATCCCCCCGGCCCTCAGCAGGGAGATGCCCCTGGGCAAGGCCTGGATCCAGGCATTCCCCATCACTCCTGGGCCACTGTGGGTGCACGCTGGATTTGCCACCCCATTAAAAAAAAATAATAAAATCAAGTTAAATTAAATTCTTTGCCATAAAAGTGAGAAAGAGTGGAAAAACCAGCAGGGAACAGCCTGGAAAGGCTCAGCTTCAATAAAAGGTGACTCGGTGTCTGCCCTCTCCCTGCTGCTGCAGCTCCCGCGGAGCCAGGGACAAACATCCCGAGCGCTGGGACACGGCGTGGTTTCCAGCCACCACCAGTCAATGGAGAAGAAAAAGAGCTTTTTCCGGAGCGCAGCGGGAAGCGGAGGATTTATGGGAAACAATTTGGTGGCGAGAGTTGGGTTTGTTTGTTTGCTTTGGGCTCTGACAGCAGCTGGGGCTGGGCCGGGCGCAGGAGCCTCGTCCCGAGGGATCTTTGGTGGGAAATCCAAACTTGTCCCGCTCGGGGGATGCAGTGGGTGCCCGAGCCAGGGCTGCTGGTGATTCCTCCATCCCCACGGAGCATCCTCCTCCTTCTCCCTGTCACCCACGGGGACACACGCTGCTGTCACCCAGAGGGGCCGCCTCACTCTGGGAATTCTCCCCATCCTCGCCATCCCCGGCCTTCAAATGCAAGGAGAAGCACACGACACCCGTTCCCCAGTGCAGCCCCCCCGTGTTCCCGGTGGGCCTTTGATGCCGGCGGCGGCGGGAGGCGGGCGGGGAGCGCGGGGCCGCGGCGCCGCTTTGAACAGGAATTACAGGGAAAACTCAACAAAATGGCACAGCCGCGGCGGCGGCGGCAGCGTCGTGTTCTCCCAAAGCAGGAATAAAACAGACGCGCAGACGGTGCTTTGCAAACAATTTAATTTGCCTGATGCTTTGATATAGATGAGGATGCGGCGAGGCGGGCGCGGGGAGAGATGAAACGCGCTGTCGGAGGCGGAGGGGGGCTGCGCCGTGTGAGATGTGCCGAGCGCCGTGAGAGATGGGGCTGTGAGAGATGTGCCCGTGAGAGATGTGCCCCTGAGAGATGTGCCCATGAAAGGTGTGCCCATATAAGATGTGCCCATGAGAGAAGTGCCCGTGAGAGATGTGCCCATGAAAGGTGTGCCCATGAGAGAAGTGCCCGTGAGAGATGTGCCCATGAAAGTTGTGCCCATGTGAGATGTGCCCACGAGAGATGTGCCTGTGAGGGATGTGCCCATGAGAGATGTGCCCTGCACGGTGTGAGAGGTGCCAGTGGTGGCCAAAAGTGACTCTGCCCATCTCCAGCCTGGTGAAGGGACCACAAGCTCCTACAGGACCAGGACTGCATCATAGGGTGCAGGGGCACCACTCCAGTGCCACTCAGGGACATCCAGTGCCACTCAGGGTCACTCTCTGTGGCCAGGCCAATGTGAGACTCCAGGCTGTGACAGCAGCTGAGGTGGGGGCAGATGCAAAGACCTTATCCCAAGGGATCCTTTTGGGATATCCAAATATCCCCAGCTCTGAGGACACACGGGCTGGTGTCACCCAGCCCTGCCCAATGCCCACAGCGGGCTGGGTCTGTGAGAAACCTCCACCCTCCACCTCCAGCCTCCGACCCGACCCTGGCACTGGTGCCAGAGTGACTCCAAGCTCTTGCAGGACCAGAACTGCACCGTGAACATCACGTGCTGGGACACAGGTGCCACTCAGGGACACCCTCGGTGCCACCCAGCCCTGCCCGACGCCCACGCCTGGGCTGGGGCTGTGGGAAACCTCCACCCCCAGCAGCTAAAGAGACAGGGCTGGGAGCGTGTGAGGAGCGCTGCTGTCAGATATGGGGCACGCTGAAATATTAATGGAACTAACATTTCAATTACCTTTTATCTGTACAGGCTCAGGCTGCGGCGAGGGGGTTGGGGCGGGCCCCCCCCCGCGCGCTGTCACCCAGACATTCATGCTGTGCTGGTTCTTTTTATTGGTTTTCATCACTTTTGACATTGCCAACAATGAACCTTGAAGTAAATTTTCAGTAGTGACTGTGTCAGTGGAAAACCGTCTCCCTGTCATTTTTCTAAATTAGGCAATGATTCGAGTCCTTGGGGCTGGGGCGGGAGGGGGAGTGATGGGGCTGAGCAGGAGGAAGGGGCGGCTGTGGGGAGCCTCCTCCGGGCCCCCCCAGCCCAAGTGCCAAGACCTCAGCAGGACAGGGGACTGTCACCTCCTGCAGACGCCCCTCACCTCCCTCCTGACACTGCAAAACCTGCCCTGAGCCGCTCCCAGATGTGCCCCCAGCACCAGATGTGCCCTGAGCAGTGCCCAGATGTGCCCTGAGCAGTGCCCACATGTGCCTTGAGCTCCTGATGCTGCAAAACCTGCCCTGACCAGCCCCAGCTGTGCCCCAGATGTGCCCCAGTGGCAGTGCGAGCAGTAGAGCCACGGTCCAGTCACCCACCCCTGACCTCCCCATGGCACTTGTCACTCCCTCCCCCTGTGCCATCGGTCACCCCATAGCGTGGCACTGCCAGCCCCGTGTGACATCTGCTCCTCAATCCGGGGCTGGCTCCCTGCTCCCAGCATTTCCCTGCGTTTGCTGGTGCTGGCAGCTCTCAGGGCCACAACGCCTCCTCTCCACCGCCACCGCTGCCCACCCCAGTCCCCTCGGTGATGCCGGGATCATCCTCCCAGCGTGGCAGAGCCGCTCCAGCTCCCGGCACGTGGGCACACCTCACCTCTGCTGCTCCGCGGCCCCTCCTCGCCCCGGGGCCAGGGGACTGAGCAGAACTTTAATTTTAATGTTCATTGAGCATGTAAAGGGGAAAAAAAAATCAATTTAATAGCCTCTCTTCACAAACAGTGCCTGGAGGCTGCTCGGCACACGCGGCTCCGGGAACTTCACAAAGTCTTTTGTGCCTTTATTTATCCCGAGGAGGAAACGGAGCCGGGAGTGGGAGCAGCTCCCGGTGTTCCCGAGTGGAGCTGGGAGTGCTCCAGCCCCACATCGGCAGCACGAGGTCCTGGAGATGAAGCCAAGAGGGAGTAGAGGGGGGTGAGGGCTAATATCTGTCACCAGGAAAAACTCCTCCCTTGGCTTTTCCAAAGGGAATGCTGCTCCTCCACCACCCACTCCCCAAAAGCATCATCAGGGGACCCTGAGGATGGGGCAGGACTGGGGGGGATCTGGCTGGACACCCAAGGAAGGATTTATTGCTGAGCTCAATGTGATTCCTGGAGAAATTATTCAGCAAATGCTGCTCGAGGCAGGGCAGGAGCTCCGGTGCTGTGGTGGGAGCAGTTTGCTTCCCAAAATCCAGCCCCAGAGCCGTGGTGGAGTGATGGGCGCCATCTCCATCCCTGCAGCACCACCCCCACCTGCACAGAAACAACTGTTTGCCATCAGCTTTTGATTACAACCTTCTTGTCTGCAAGTTTCAGCATGGTTACAAATCCCAGTGTTATTCAAATTGCATCAATTATTCAATTCCTGCTGCTGGGAGGGTGATGGGAAAGTGGCTGGTTCTGTGCAGCACCCACCAAACCCCATTGGAGGGATTTCCGATTCCCATGGGATCTCTTTGATCCTGTTAACCTGTGCCTTTGGCTCCTGTGGAATCAGTGAATCGCTCCAGAACCACTTATAAGTTCATTTCCAGAGGCAATTTGCAGTGGGAATGATTTGAAGAAACTTTCTGTTGACTTCGCGAGCAATTTTTCCTGCAATTTTTCCAGCCCAGCACCTGGCATCCACCTTGTTTTGGGGCTTCAACAGTGAGGGCAAACGATGCTCGAGGTCCTGTCCCCACCTCATCCCATCCCCATTCCAGCCCCAGGGCAGGGCGATGCTCCAGAGCTTCTCCATCACTTCCAGAGGGAAAATCTCGTTCCTGGGGTCGGCTCTGGGGACACGGGGCCTGTCCCCGTGGGGGCGGTGGGGACAGTGGGTGCTGCCAGCTCTTCCCGCGGGGTGCTGGCGCCAGTGTGGGGGGAAATAAATCACATTTCTGGGAGCGCTAAAAAGGGGGCTCAGGGCTCACCCCCAGTTCCTCTTGGGGGCTGCTTTGGGGTGAGCTCGCTGCAGAATTTCCGGGAGAAGAACAATCCCAGATTCTGTGCATCCCCTCTGCCTCACTGCCTCCATTCTCAAGGCTGAGATTCCCGGTAGGATTGAGAAGGAATAGGCGGGAATGCTCCGGGGATCTGCCTGCACCAGCCTTCACCCAAAGGAGCCACCGAGGCTGAAATATCCCCTTGATGCTCCAGATTCTGCTCTCCACACCCCCTCACTTTATTTCATTCTTCTGGAGGAAACCAGAGGCAGGTTTTGCCCGAGATCTCCAATATCGATTCTTTCCCACTGGGAAATTGTATGAAATTCCAGAGAAACGACGCAGCCGGCGCTGGAAGCCACAGACCCAGAGCTGCTCAGAAATTGCCTCAGTTAAATGAAATCGAAATAAAATCAGGGACGTGGATGACATGCAAAGGGGGGTGATGGCACACGGGTCCTCATCCACCCCCTCCCGCCCTGCTCCATCCCACCCCACCATCCCAAGCCTGCTCCTGCCATCCCTGTGTCGCTGCCTTCCCTCAAATGGGGGCCCAGATTTCTTTGCTTTCGGTGACTTTTTCCAGGCACGAGGATGATTAACACATCAAAAGGCTGTTTTGCTTTGCTTAACAATATTATCTGCTTAACTGCCCCGTTAATTGAATCAGGCAGCGTTTGTTTGTGCAGGGGGAGTCACCCCAACAAGTCTATTTTATTTTGATGACTTTTGTGTCCTATTAGCGGTTTTAAATGCTGGCTGTGCTTCGCAGCAGAGCTGGGCAAGGAAAGCAGGATGGACGTGGAGCGGTCCCGATGTTTTATCCATGAAATCCTGGCTCCTGGATCCTCTCCAGCACCTGAGGGCGAGGCTGGCACCAAGGGCAGGGATGGGACCCTCGGTGGGGCAGAGCCATCCCTGCTGCCCTGCAAGTGCCAGGTGAGTGTTCCGTGTGCCCTCAGTGTCCCTGAGTGTCCCCAGTCCCTCAGGGGACCGTCTGGGCACATTCAGCCCCTGTGCCAGGAGCCAACATCCCTCCTGCCTCCACAGCCGGCAGATCCCCCTCCAGGCCTGGGAGCAGGGACAGGGACAGTCACTCCCGGGGATGTGCTGGTTGGGGTCCCTCAGTGGGACACGGGTGGGCTGTGGGGACCACAGGGACGGCTGGGGATGGGGTGGGCGCACCGCAACCCCAGTTGGTGTCCCAGTTTTCCCAGTCCCTCTGCAACCCCTCCATCGCAGCGTGGAAACTCAACCAGACTGGGAGAACGGCGCCGGGGGTCCCTCCCAAAGCACCCACGGAGGTTCCCCCCTCCGGGCGCTGCAGCGGGGCCTCTGAGACCCCCCTCGAGCCCCCCCGGCTCGCTCGCCCCATCCCCTCCCAGGGCTCCTACGCCTGAACTGCACGAAATCAGATTAAGGGCAGCAGACAAAGCCCCGCGCAGGAATAAACACCGCGGAGCGGGATGGGGCCGCTGGAAGCGGAATGGCCCCGGGAATGCGGCGGCTGAGCCCCGTGTCCCCCACAGGGTCCCTGTGCCGCAGCGGGCAATGTTGGGGACGCAAGGATGTCGCCCAGATGGACGCAGAGTCTCCCTCTCACGCCGTGCCGGGAGGGTTTCCAGGCCCTGCCGCCAACAGGAGGAGATGCAGGGATGTCTCAGGGGTGATGGGGACACGTGAGGGCAGCTGGGGACGCTGCGTGGGGACAGTGAGCCCGGGACACGACACGGCCAGCAGGTTCAGGTGCTCAGGGCTCTGCACACCCGGGGCTTTATCCTTCCACTGCAACCGGAGCCGCCACATCCCTGCTCCCGTTTTCCTCCGGTTCCCGGGGTTCCAGCCGGGCTGGCTGGGGACAGGCTGGGGACAGGCTGGGGACAGGCTGGGGACAGGCTGGGTAATGCTGGGAGCGGAGGAGACGGGATCGCTGGAGAATCCAGACAGCAAATAATCTGGCTCTGAAAAGAGCTGCTGATGCCTCATTAGCAACTTTGAAAAGCATCCGGTGAAAAAGCCTCTGCCCTTGTGCTGGGGGGTTTCTGCTCATTCCTCCTGTTGTCCTTGATTAATAAGGACATTTGCATGTAAATTGGCTCCTGGATCCTTCCCAGCGGTGCCGGCTCGGGTCTGGCCCCACCTGAGGCTCTCCCAGTCTGCCCCGGCTGCCCTGGAAGGTCTGTGTGCCCCCGGCACGGCCTGGCACGGCTCGGCATTGTCCCGGATGGCACATGGAGCTGGGACACGAATCTCTCCTCTGCTCTGCAGTGACTGGCTTGAGTCACTAATGTCTGCAGAGCTGGGGCACAGGACAGGGACACAGGACAGGGACATGGGACAGGGATGTAGGGCAGGAACATGCAGCTGGGGCACGGGTTTGGGACATGGAGCTGGGACACAGGACAAGAGCTGGGATGTGGAATGGGGACATAGAACAGTGAGAGGGAGCAGGGACAAGGAGCTGGGACAGAGTGTGGGGACACTGGGTCCCCTGGGGGAGCCGCCAGCCCAGCAGTGCCGGGATTCCTGGTGCTGCTGCCCAGCCGTGTGAGCGGCTCTGCTGTGCATCCTACAAAGGGTTTTCCTTTGGAACGTGCTCCCGCTCCCGCCCGCACTCCCCTGGGATGGCATTTTCTAAAACAAATGCATTTGCTGGATGCATATGGGGAAGCGCCTCTCCGCCGGGTGATCCGTCTGCCTGTTTGATGTCTGTTCCCACATCGTGTCATTTTAAAAGGCAACATTTTGTTAATGGCAAACACTGCCTGGCTCTTCCCTCTGCTCTCTGCCAGTTTCGTCGGATGTGGAGCGGGACAGGGGACAGGGGACAGGCCATGTGCCACCAGCTTTGCTACTTTCAGAGCAGCGGTATGAGGAGGAGAAACGACGCTGACTGTGGGTAGGTAGCACAGGGAGTAAAGCTCAGCCCCTCAGCCATGGCAAAGGGGACAGGGGTGGCAGCCAGGCGACAGGAATGTCACCTGCACCCTCCCGTTGGGTGCAGCCAGACCACCATGGCAGGGAGCTGCTCCTCCAGGCTCCTGCAGAGCTGGAGAGGTCCCACACTGGCTGCACCCCCAGAATCCACATCCAGGCTCCATCTTGCACCCCGACCCAGCCTTGGGGACCCCGACACCCCTCAGGGCAAAGCCAAGTCGGCAAAGGGGCAGTGGAGCCACCGAGAGTGTGACAGCAGTGCCAGCAGGGACTGGAGGGAAATCTCCAGGAGAAGGGGACTATTTCTAGCTGGGCACAGTGTGCCACCGCCGCCGCCGTCACTGTCACCGCCTGGCAGCCCGTCGGCGGCGGAGGGGCCGGCTCCAGGCGCCGCGGGGATGGCCGGGGGCCAGCGCTGCCACCGCTCCTCGGGTGACGCCGATTTCCCAAACACGCCGCGAAGGGCGACGCTCCCCCGGCACGGAGCGAATTCCCCGGCCCCCGCTAATCAACAGCCAGCGCTTAATTGGCACATTTCTGCCCGCTTGGGGTCTCTGCCAAGGAGGGAACCTCGGCGCTGCTGGCAGCCGTGGCCTCCCGTGCCCTCGGTTGGGGACAGAGCAGGGACAGGCTGTAGGGGCCACCCACAGCGCTTAGGCTTGACCACATCCCTCAGCCTTGGGTGTTCCCATGCCGGGTGCCACCACCGTGTCCCCCACAGCGGCCGTCCCGTGACACTGGTGACACGGATGACGCCGGCGGGGCCGCGGGGGTGACGCTGGTGCGAGCCCCCGGTTGTGTCGCTCCCCAACCTGCCAGCGCGAATCAAAGGAGCTGCCACGCACGCCGCAGCCCTTTCTTCTCATATCACTCACACCACTGCCACGCTGCATTGTGACAATGGGGTGTAATTAAGGTGTCAGCATATCATTTAGCCTTTTCAATATAAAAAAAAAAAAAAAAAAAAAAAAAGCCGGGAGACAGGCTGGGAAATCTGTAGTCTTCTCTTTAATGAGGAATGTAGCGGGGGAAAGAGGAGAAGCGGAGGTAGTGGCTTGGCAAGGGTGGGACAAAAGGCACCTCTGTTGGTGTGGAGGTCTGGAGGATGCAGGGAACTCGGCTGGCACACTGCTGGGGGTAGTTGTGCTCCTCTGGGACCACCAAATCCAGGAGGAAGAGGAGACCCTGCTGGGGCCTGGCACTCCCAAGGCTCTGGGAGCATCCCTGCGGGGCTGCAGGAGCCACCATCACCTGGAGAAAGCGACTGGCAGTGCCATGCGGGGCATTCCAGGTGTGTCCCACCTGGAAGTCGTGCTCAGATGCCGCCCCGTGGGGGCCTTGCAGAGCTGCGTGGGACACACACCGAGCTCATGGCACGACCAGTGACAAGGGATGGTGCCACATGTGCCACGAGCTCACTCTGGTGCCACAGCAGCACCAAGTTTGATCAGTGCTGTGTCCACCACGTTGCTCTTGGGGCCATCCCAGCCCTGTTAATATTTTTCCCAATTCCTGGCAGTTCTCACACAGGGAGACCCTGGGTAAGAAAAGCAGCATGTTCCTGTTCCCCCCAGCATCCCGTGGGCACCGCAGCGCTCCGGGGCCGGCTGCAATCCAGAGGGCAGCGAGCGAGTTCAACACCATCAATAATCCCTGATGGCTACAGAAAGCGCTTTCCCGAGGAATAAATTCTTGCTGCATCAAAAGGAAGCTGCAAATCAATGCAGGAATCGCTCATTCTGAACGATGGGAACCCGTCTCGCTACAGTGGGAAGCATTAGCTGGGAACGGGGGGGACACGGGGCCGGGAACACCAGTCCCCTCCATAAACCAGGAACCAAAATTCATGATGGGCTGGAACGGGAGCAGGATGATCCATCCCGGTGTCCCTGCTCATCCCGCCGCTGTGCCAGCCCTCAGAGCGCGGCTGCAAACTCCTGACCCTGCTGCCTACTGGAGCAAATTTCAAATTCCATTCGGATTTTTTTTTTCTTTTGTTTTTTTGATCCCTGACAACTTTTCCGTGCTGCGCATCCCGCTCGGGCCGGGCGGTTCAAAGCCTCAGCGGTGGTCCCGGAGCTGCCTCCGCCTCCATCCCCGCCTTTGTCTGCGCCGGCTCCGGCTCTCAGGGCACTTTGGGAGAGATGGATGTGCGGCCCCGCCGAGGCAGACATGTTCCAGGCGAGATCCTGGGAAGAGGTTTCCTTAGCAACAATAATGAAGTGTGAGCGAGAGAAAAAGCTCTCCCGGCTCTGCTCCCTTCTCTGGGGACTCCCAGCAGGTTCGGGGACCCCAAGAGGAGGCATTCCAAGTGGCCGGGATGAGTGCTGGAGCAGGAGTGGAGCTGCTGCGGATCCTGGCATCGGGATCAGCCGGGAGAAGGAGAATGCCAGCGCTGAGTGTGTTGAGAAGCCAAACCACAGCAGGAGTGGTGACCCCGGCACTGCCCGAGCATCGCATGGAGCAGCCTCACCTCCCAAATCCCTGAGCTGCCTCTGCTCAGGAGGATGGAGATGTGCCAGGGAAGCAGCCTCTGAATCCCAGCTCCAGAGGGAAAACCCTGAGATGTGTGACCCCATCTCTGGCAGTACCAGGAGACATGAACCTGCCTGGCAGCTCCCGCTGGGATCCTTGGGAAGCGGGATGTGGTGTCCATACTCCAGGAAACATCTGCAGGAGCACAGCACAGGGGTGGCACAGGACAGCCCCTGCTCCGTGCCCCAGGTCTGGCAGGACCCCCCAGACCCCTCAGGGAGCTCCAGCTCCTCCACTGGATCCGTGCTCCAGCCCCAGCTCCACGCCCCCTCCTACCGGCCCCGCTGGCCGGGGATGGCACTGTGCCTCGAATCACAATTACAGTAAATAAATCCTATTAGAAGGACTTTTACTACCGCATGCTCCTCATTACAATCTGCCCAAACCCCCCGGCTCCTGGGATCGCCCTGGTAATGAGGCCGGGATGGATGGATGCGGGAAAATTAACGCTGCTACAAGTTAATTTGTTTTTATTAGCAGGCGGCGGCTGGCAGGGGGTGGAGGGTGGGTGCCATCCCGCTGGAGCTGTGCAGGGATGAGGATCCCTCGTGGCACCTGGATCACTGCGTGTCACCGTCCCCTCAGCCACTGCCTGGCTGCTCCTGGCCTTGGGGACAGCACTGTCCCACCCCAGGGCAGGAGGGGCAGATGGCAGTGAGGAACCAGCTCGCTGGACGAGGTCACATCTCATTAATAAAGGCTAATTAAGAGTAAATCATCAAAAAGAGGGGCTGGAGTTCTCTGAATAACCCATGCAGGTGCTGCTGGTAATTATCTGAGGGCTGTGACAGCTCCTGTGGCACCAAGGGGTCACCAGGAGCATCTCTGTCCCCATCTTCTGCCCTGTGGCCACCGAGTGTCCCCTCATGCCCCTCATGGCACCAAGAGCCATTCCTGTGGGAATAGCTGGGCCTTCCTTGGGCTTGGAAAATATAGATCCCACCGTTAATAATACATACATTTATTAAAATTAAACCACCGGCAGATATTACATCCAGCGGCACTGAATTATGGATAGACCTCAGCCCAACCTTTGTTTTTAATTAAAAAGCCCCTTTCAGTAATTCCATTAAAGCAGCAGCTTATGTTTTCCTCCTCTTCCCCCCTTTCAAGCGCAATCCGGCAGCGTTCGGGTTGCGCTGATGAAAACGGCTTTGAAGTTTCATGAATTGCTGATGTAATTGAATAAAAATAATATTAAGGGGAGAGAAGGGGCGGGAGGGGAGGGGTGGGGGGAGAGAGAGAGAGAGAGAGAGAGAGAGAGAGAGACTTTTCTCTAAACCTAAATCCTAATGAAATCACCTTAGTGTGCCGAGCGGAGTGACAGCGAGCCGCTGGATTTGTGCATATTCCCGTAATCCTAAACCCATTAGCCAGGAGACTCCGTGAGAACCACATGTTGCGGATTACAGCCGGGAAAAAGGCTCCCACAAAACCCCAAAACCTCTGTTTAATTGCCAGGGGGAGGTGCAGAGACCCCCCCGAGGGCGGGAGGTGCAGCTCAGACCGCCCCTTGCCAGCAGCTCATTGATGCTTTTTTTAGGGAATTAAGGTGGAGAGCTTTCCAATTATTTTGCTGTGTGCTGTCATTAATGAAAATAGGAAATTTTGCCATCCCTCACCTGCTTTTGGAAGAGTGGCTGCCCCTGGGATGCCCAGCTGGATCCAGAGGATGTTTGGGATGAGCTTTGGTGGCTGCTGGTGCCTCCAGAGCCCAAGTGGTTGTGCTGGGAAGGGGACCATGATCTCTGGGATTGGGAAGGGAAAGAAGCCGTCCCTGTCCATGGGAGAGGAACCTGCTCTAGTGGAGGGTGTCACTGTCCATGGCATGGGGTTGGAACAAGATGATCCTTGAGGATCCAAACCATTCCAGGATTCCGTGATCCAACAAACTCGCCTTTCCTTTCTTCTCTCTCTCCTAATTCCTTCCTTCCCAATTTAAGCTCCTCTCCAGGATAATGCAATAAAGACATGAAGCACCTAATTTTAGGTGGGGGACAACAGACGCGACGGTGTATTTACCCAGTCAAACCATTATGAAATCCTACAATTAAGGCTTCAATCAGATAAATGCAATTACATAATACGATCTTATACGATATAATTAAAAACATCTGCAATCAAACCGGAGCCGATGGTACAGTAATCCTTAATCAGAAATTACCCAGCTCCAGAGGAGAGGTTCCGTCTCAGAATTCAGCAGGCCACGGTGGTGGCAGTGCCATCCCCCACTGAGGGAGGATGATGGTGGCCATGGGGAGCTGGAGGGAGCTCTGGGCCAGCCCGTCTGGTCCCTGCCTTGCTGTGCCCCCAAATCCATGCCCACCTCCCCGGGACATGGGCTCAGCAGCACGATGGCACACAGAGGTGGTGCCACAGACAAACAAGGACGGTGTCCCCAGCCCTGCTGGGGTCTCAGGCTGGCAGTCCCTGCCTGCAAAGCGACCAGGGATTCTGGAAATGGGAACAGACATCACCATCCACTTTTGGTTGTGCTGGCCATGCCAGTCCCCCATCCTGCTGCTGGGCCAGGCTCTGGCTCCAGGGCGTTGTGCCCAGCCCTGGCACGTCCCCACAGCCGCCGGCTGGCACCAAATGAAGACAAATGGGCTGGGTGACACATCAGCATCCATTAACGGCAGCGCTGTGTTGGGAGTACTGGGGACATGCCAGCACTGGCAGGAGGAGCAGCAGCACTGGGGCCCCACCCAGGAGCCCAGGGGTCACAGGGGGTCAGCAGGGTCAGCCTTGGGCTTCCACACCCCAGCTCAGCTCTGCCCAGAGTCCACCCAGAGCTGTTGGCAAGAGAAGGAGCTGGAAGGGATCGAGCCCTACCAGCACAGCCCTGCCACGTCCCCATCACTCTGAGCCACTCACGCCTGCAGCCCCAGCTCCTGCCTCACAGGGAGTTTTGGGGGTGCACACAAGAACCCCCCTTGCTGGTGCTGACTCATCTCTCAGATGGCTCAGGCATCCCAGAACCACACGTGGCATTCCCAGCACTGGAAGGGATCTCCCAGCACTGGAAGGGATGTTCAGCCCATGCAGTGCTTGTGCCACAACTGTCCAGGGGGGTCAGAAGCAGCCTCGGGACGAGGCAGAGCACTGACCCTGCCAACCTTTTCCACCCCCTGACCTTTCCCCAGCCCTTCTCGGAAATGCCACAGAGCTCCTCGCCCGGCCAGACGAAATGTCAGGGAAGGTGGATGGAATATTTCCAGCTGCTGTGCCAGATGCTGCAGGGGCTTTTCCCCAGCGCTGAGTGGCTCCAGAGGAAGCACGGGCTGTGCTCCAGGCTGTCCCCATCCTTGTCCCCATCCTCATCCCTGTGCCACCCCGGCGCGGGGCCCAGCCGCGCTCGGCTGGCTGCGAGCGTTTAAGCAGAATTGAGTGTGTGTTCAGGCACTTTCAAACACAAGTAATCTTCATCTGGGAGACGGGAAGTGAAATATGTTATTGCCGAGCACAGTAAATTACCCGTGCCAGCCCCAGCGGATAAAACATCGCCGTCGCCGGCTGGCGCAGTCACTCACCCGCGCTGGGCCGCCACTGCCCCATCAATTACAAAACAAATGGCTGCTGGTCAGTCCAGATATGGGACTGGGACTTGTGTGGCCACGGTGGCACTGGGATCCACCCCAGCACTAGGCAGGCACCTGGTGTCAGCGAATGGATTCCTCTGGGAAAGCACCAGAATATCAGCAAGAGCTGGAGACGGACCGGCACTTCCAGCAGCTCCTCCAAGCAGCTTGTTGTGCCGGCTGGTTCAGCTCCTGCTCCTCGGGAGTGACCCCAGTGGGGTGTCCTTGTCACGGTGGTGATGCTGCCTCATCAGGGCTAACGAGCTGCCGCAGAGGCAGAAGCACCTGGGGAAGGCGGGAGGCGAGCACGCAGCTCCAGCCCTTTTATTTCCCTGGGAAAGACCTTTGGAAAGCCAACCCCGAGCCCACAAAATAAATAAAATAAATCCCTGCAACTTTAACAATCATTGTGTTGGATTTGGGAGATGTTATTCCTCGTGACAGACAAGGGCAATTATCTGCTATCCACCAGCAGTTTTAGCCTAATTTCATTACTGCTGTGCAATTCTTCCCGAGCCGCCAGTCTATCACTGTCTCCCAGAAAGGATTAGCCGGCACTTTCTTCATCTTCAAATGAATTTTAGCTGTCATGCCCTTGATGAATAGAAGAGGGAGGATGGTGAACCCACGCCAGCGAGTGTGGCAGCCCGGCTGTGCCACAGCATCAGCACCAGGACTGTGCCAGAGCATCACCAGAGCTGCTGGGATGTGCCCTGGAATTTCCTGCCATGCAGGATGAATCGGCCCCGGGGTTTTCTTGGAGAGCACCCTGAAAGCGGGCAGGGCTCGAAGCCGGTGCCCGGCATCCAGGAAGGATTAAAATGACAGGATCTGTAATACAAGGAAATAATGAACACGCCATCCTTCCCCCTCGCTAGGAGATGCTTATCTGTCAGCCCGGGCCACGGAGGGATAGAGAAAAGCAATTTCAACTTCAGAGCTGAAACTGTAGAGGATGCTGCAGGGAGTGTCCAGGAGATGGTGTCCCGGGAGGATCCACTGATGGGAGAATTGAGGCTTTGTTTTCCTGGCCAAGCTGGAATAAGGCACACAGATCCCAGCTCAATGTGTGGGTGTCTTCTCCCCATGGCCTCAAGCTGTGTCAGGGGAGAGTCAGGAGGATGTCAGGAGGAATTTCCTCATGGAAAAGGTGGTCAGGCCTTGGCAGGGGCTGCCCAGGGAAGTCTGGCGTCCCCATCCCTGGAGGTGGCCAAGGAAGGCCTGGATGTGACACTCAGTGCTCTGGGCTGGGTGGGAAAGTGGGGATCGGTCACAGGTTGGACTTGATGACCTCAAAAAGCATTCCCAACCTGAATGATCCTGGGATTCTGTGAAATACCAGAGCCCACCAGTGAGGAGGGCACCCAGAGGGGGTGCAGAGCCCATCCCAGGTCCCCCCAGGACGTGGGACGTCACCTTGCGTAAACAGAAGCTCCGGAGCCAGGGGCTGGCACTGGCCCAGGTCTCTGTTATTTTTGTAAACGTTCATTCTCACCCGCCACAGCATCCTGGCAGAATATTTTAGCACCTTTAATGCAATTTCCTTCTCCCTCTGAAATATCATTTTAATAGAAGCCAGCCACACCGTGTACCTGCTCCCTAATAAACCTCTGCGACTTTAATGAACTAAATAGCAAATTACTTTTTTATTCAAGAATGAAATTTCATCATATTCATAATTCATATTTTATTTCAGACATCTGCTGCTGATTACATTACATTTAACTAAAATTAGATGATGCTCAGAATGTAATTAAGCCCCTGCCAAATTCTCTGGCCCACCAATACCAGCCTCGCTCAGCGGGGGCCGCTTGGAACCTAATATGTAATTAGGAGCTATTTTCTAGCTGTTTTTAAAGTCTGAAAATTAGCTGCCTTTATTAATCACACAGACAAATATAAAGCAGAGCCAACGCTTGCTGAAATTTCTAAAAAGGATTTTTTTTTAATTATACACCACATAGCGCTGAGACTCATTTTGAATGTTGATTTGTTGTGCGCTGACATTTTGACAACTAGTTCTCAATTTGTCTGTCGTAGTTAGGCAACAACAAAGCAGACGGTAATACTTAACTTTCAAAACCTTCAGCGTGCTGGGAGGGGAGAGGGATGGGGGGGACAGGGGGGACGGGCTCTCCATGAGCTCTGGGAATGGGGGAGCCCCGAAATCCCTGGGGATGGGAAGGAGAAGGGATAAGGGAGGTGCCAGATGCACAAATCGCCCTTTAACTGGCACGGGGGGGTCCCTACTCACCCCAGAGGAGCCCTACACACCCACCAAACCCTCCAGGTGTGTCTGAGGACATGGCACTGACCCTGCAGGCCACGCAGGGGGTCCCAGTGCCACCTCCTGTCCCCAGGAGCGACCCCTGGAGCAGCAGGAGCCCCCGGGGCGTGAGCAGCCCCCAGCCCCGCGTGACTGCGCGCTGACATTTCCTCTCTCTCCCTGACCCTGTTCCTGCTCTCTCCGTGATCTCCAATAATGTCACTGCCTCCTCAGCATCTACCCAGCGGAGCAGAAAGAAGGCACTGCTGACACCGAGTGCAAACAAACAATAATACCATCTGTGCCTGCCGGGGCCGGGCGGGGAGCGCTGGGGTCCCGGCTCAGGGGAGGAGGATGTGCCGGGGGAGGGCAGGAGCCCTCCGGGGCACCGGGACATTCCCCAGCGATGGGGGGACACAGCCCGGCAGCGATGCTGCCCCGGGCACTGGCTGTAAAGGACAAGGAAGATTTTAAAAGGTATATTGAAACGAAGTGTTTTCCTTTTTGTTGTCACTTAACGCCAGTGACCCCCAGCTCTCACCGGACCCCAACACTCAGCAGTTCCTCAATCCCTCCTTTAGGCTAGAGCACAGCCTCCCCTCCCCGTCCCTGTGCTGGCTATTAGAGCCAAAGCCAGGCTCGTTAGTCTTGCTGCAGAGCTCGTAATGTGAAAAATGAAGCTCAAGAAAAATTAGCCAAATTACCAGGCTAATCCTTCAGCAGCAATCACTGCCCTGCCGCACATCCGTCCCGCGGGGCGCCTGGGAGAGGAGGGGCTGACCCGCGGGGAGAACACGCTCCACAGGCTTCAGTTTTGCTTCCAAAGCAGCAAAACACAAGGGAGACAGGGCTGTGCCTCGTTCTGCCCCATTCCGTGTCCCTGTGGAGCATCACTCCCAAGGCAGCAGGCCAGGAGGGGCAGGGATGGTTCCTGTGTGTCCCAGGGCTGAGTTGTAAGTGAAGGGGTGATTCCCGTGTGGAAGGTGGGCTCAGGAACATTCCAGCCACCCCTCGGGTTATCCCGCTGGGTGTAGCAAAGCCCCTGCAAAGCGTTTGATGGAGCTGGTGAAGGAGGAGTTTGGAAAGGACGGAATGGGCACTCCCGTGCTCACAGATGGATGTGAAATCTGTGCTCACTCCAGACTGGGACTGGCTCCAGCTGCTGACTTCGGCAGATCTGTGGCACAGGGAAGGCAGATCCCAGCAGTGCCTGTGTCACCCTGGACCCCTCCTGCAGACCCCAGAATGTCACCCTCCTGCCACCACACTGTCACCACCCTCCCTGCCCTGGAATGTCACCTCTTCCACCCTGCCACGGAGCAGAGCAGGATGAGCACTGCTGGAGGAACCCTGCAGAGGTGACTGGTTCAGCTTGGACATCAGGAGAAATTTCCTCATGGAAAAGGTGGTCAGGCCTTGGCAGGGACTGCCCAGGGAGGTTTGGAGTCCCCATCCCTGGAGGTGGCCAAGAAAGGCCTGGATGTGACACTCAGTGCTCTGGGCTGGGTGGGAAAGCGGGGATCGGTCACAGGTTGGACTTGATAACCTTGGAAAGCATTCCCAACCTGAATGATCCTGGGATCCTGTGAATTTCCCCTCAGTTCTAGTCCCCAGCCCTCAGAGCCAACAAGGCTCAGCCCCAGACGTGCTGTTTTGAAGAGAAGTTCCCCGTGCTGGATCTGGCATCTCTTTGTGCCAACATCACAAAGTCGACACATGTAAGTGGTTAAAGTCAACACGCTCCCAGATCCTCACATTGATTACACTGTATTAGAAAATGGTAAATTATTTATCAGCCTTTCTGACTTGTGATTAGTGTAAAGCCGCTCTCAGATGCAAATTGGAATTGTAATTAGACATGTAGAAAGGCAGCATCTGAGACCTGCTTTCCTGAAGCAGTGTAAGGTGCTTTTTTCCTTTTGTATCCAGGATAATTATCAAAGAACACTTTGCACATAAAAAACCCATGGATTTATTAAAACCAGAGACAGTTTTACATGGGATCAGGGAACTAAAGCTGGTCACCACGATGCTGGGAGTTTAGAGCTAGAACATCTCAGCTTCTTACACTTGATTTTTTTATCCTTGGGCTGGAAGGGGAAGGCAAATTCCCCACCTCTGCCAATTCATTACTCAGCTTTGAGTGAAGTGATTCTTGAACACAGCTACACTTAAAAACCCACTTAAAAAACCCACCCCAGACAAACAGAGCAATGATAAAACCTCTTTGGCAGGTACAGCAGAGACCACAGGCCCTCAGAGTCAGCTCATGACTCCCAGAGATTCTTCCCTCAGCCACTTCCCTTTCATTCTGTGGCACAGCTCATTAAAATTTCAAGAGTAAAAAAAAAATGCATTTACATTTGTGTAATAAGTCTAAATGCATTTAGGTTTTAGAGTTTGCCAACTGCAACTTATGGTGAGCTTTTGAGGACGTGGTTTGGGTTTCTTTCCCCTACTTAATTACACCAAACTAAATCCAACATCAGGCAGGGTCAGAGATGTGCTGGTTCAAGACTGAAGTGTGAGAGAACAGCTTTTACAAGGAGGAATTTTAAGCCTGCCCTTGGCCTGGAGCTGCCCTCCTTGCAGGTGCTGTTTGAGCCAGACCTTGCACGTGTGAATAAAAACCAGAGCCTGACTACAGGACTCTGCTTACCAGCCCAGGCAGAGATTATGGAAAAGAGCAAAACCCAGTAATTTCACTAGAATTGTGCTTTATCTTGCATTTTAATTACTCAACACTTAATAGCAGGGAAGAGCTGTATTAAAGGTTTCCTCTTCACTGGGAATGTAGTCCAGAAGAAACAGAGACCCGAGCACCAAGCCCTGAGCTGCCAAAGATGCTCTTCACCCAAAAATGTCAAAGCACCATGCACATCCACCTTGCCAGCCCCCACAGGACTCCAGGGATGAGGGAAGAGACACCACATGCATCTGAAGCAGCAAAGTGTCATTATCCACCCTGGAATCCAGCCAAGCCCCTCTCCTCCTGCCCCATGGGATTAGCACAGCAGTTGAGGAAGGAAATTCAAACCAGGATTTTGAGAGCTTTGCTCAACCACCTCTGAGTGGGTGCTCCCAGGTCCCTTATCGCAGCCCCAAATCCCAGTGACACCAGCCCCCAAACTGGCTCCATTCTCATGTCTGGAGGCTCTGAGCCACACAGGGGAGGGGGACAAGAAGTTTCCAGGCATCTGGGCACACAAAGCGCGGAGGACGTGGTGCCAAGAGCTCAGTGCTGCCAGAGGCAGCCGCTCAGCTCTGGGCGAGCGCGTGCAGCACTTGGGCACTCAGAGAGGAGCAGGAGTGCAGGGTCACCCCGGGGGCCCCGATCTTGGTCTCCCAGCATTCAAATCCACAGGCACACAAGTCTTGCTTGGCTGCTTCCACGGCCGCCGGGGAGGTGTCTGCCAAGAGCAAGGCAAGAGCAGCCAGCGAGTCAGCTCGGCCACTGCAGGGAGAGGGAAAGGGCCATGGCTCCTCCAAACACAGCCCCTGGCACAGGGCCAGCGCCCTCAGGGGCTGACACACATAAATGAACACTCTGAATCGGCCCTGGATCACACACTGCAACCCACAGTGCCAGGCAGTGCTGGGACACATCCCACCCATCCCTCCAGAGCCAGACCAGGGCTGGCAGTGATTCCTCTGCTCCCAGACCTGACCCTCCCAAGGCTGTGAGGAAGAGGCCCAAGGGGCTGTACTGACCTGGTGGCAGAAGAGTGATGCCACAGCCACCCCCACCAGCCCCGGTGAGTTTGCTGTGCAGGCTGTGGGATGCTGTCACCTGGCACAGCCTGTCCAGGGACGGGTGGCCCACTCCGAGCACATTTAAGTGGTGTTGGTTTATGTCAAAGAATTCCTAAAAGCAACCACAAAGAGAGGAGATGAGCACACATCAAGACAGAGGCTCTTCATATCAGTGGCAGCTCTGCCTCCCCAGCCACCCCTTCACAACCACTTCATTTCTGCAGAAATTTGGCCACCAGCACCAGCAACAAGGTCAGCCAGAGTCTGAGCTCAGGGTGCCCCTGTCCCCCATCATGACTTGCACAGTGACAGGGGTACAGCAGCTCCTGCACCTTCCAAGAAAATCCTGATCACTGCAAGCTGCCAGCAGGAATTTACTCCAGAGCTCTCCAATGCCTCCCGACTGCTTCTCCTCTGCCCTGTCACTCGAGTGCTGAGGAGGAGGCTCTGCAAGGCCCCTCGCTGGCCATGGCAAGGGCACTGAGCCAGCAGCTCTCATTCCTGGCTGTCACCCTGCTCTGCAATCCATCCAGCAAAGCCAAACCCAGAGACTCCTGACATGGCTGAGGCATCGCTGGAGAGGTGACACAGAGGGACATCCCCTTGTTTCATCTGTGCAGCACTTCTTCCTTCTCACAGGCAGGGCTCAGGCTGGGAGCCAAGGAGCCTCTCTGCAGCACCACGCTGGGAATCTGGCACCCAGCTCAAGTGGAGTTGAGAGGGTCCTTCCCTCTGGGAGCAGCACAGGCCCCTCTCTGAGCGAGCCAAGCATCCCTGCCACGCTTCCCAGCCAGCCAGACCCGCTGTTCTTGGAGAAAGCTGCCCCAGCAGCAAGGTCCAAATGGCCCAAGGTATGGACAACACCACACAGAAGTGGAAGTCACAGCTTCTCCCCTCCCAGCAGGACAAGTGAGGAATTCAGCAGCAGAGGGAAGGGCTTGGCCTGTGCTTGGAGTAAGTCTGGAGCAGGGCCAGGAGCAGACACCAGCTCCCTGAGTACCACAGGGCCCTCCCAGCCCATCATCACCAGCCCTGGGAGGAAGGCTGTCCTCACTGGTCTGACTCCATCACCTCCAAAGCCTGTGGTAGCTCTTCCCAGAGGGTGTCACAAGCCAGGAGCCAGCAAGGACAGGACCAGTCCCAATCCCAGAGAGGCCCCCTAACAGCAGCCCTGTGCTCCCTCCCCCAGCAAACAGCACTGAGCTCTTCCCAGCCTGCAGCTCCTGGTGAGCCAGGAGGGGCTCTGAGCACAGGGAGCAGCAGGGCAGGTGTCAGCCACATCCCCCTCCCTCAGCTCCACCCAGGAATCCTGCAACCCATGCAGCAGGGGACACTGCAGAAAGAATCCCTCTCTCCCCTCCAGAGCATTTGTGCCCAGTGTTTAAGGAACTGTGGGAAGAGAAGGAGTGGGCAGCAGCCAGAGCTCAGCCACCACCCATTTCAGGCTGGGCAGGACACACATCCATCCAGAGACCTCTTTATATGCCTGAGTGAGGACATAGCACTGCCTGTGATGATCCAAGACACCTGTCATCCCCTGATCCAAAATCTGCCAGGAATCTGATGACAGCTTATGACACACTAGACTAGTTCCATGGTGCAAATACAGCGCTGGCCAGAGCTGCACATTTCAGAAACAGCCCAGAAGATGTATTTATAAATCTATGTGCTGCATCTAATCAGCTCTGTGGGCTCTCCAAGCACAAGGCAAAACAACAAGATTCAAGACAGGAACCTGCTCACTGCAGTGCTGCTTCCTGGGTGTGGAACACAAGGATGCTTTGGCATTTTCCATGCGAGGATCTCAAAGCACAACTCAAATTATCCCCCCTCTTCCCTGTCCCCTGACACTTCTGACAGCCTGAGGATGTGAAATTAAGATGAGGAGTTGTGTGAAGTTGTGCTGTGAACAGACTGCAGACCTCCCTCAGCTGATAGCAGCTCAACCCAGCCTGGGGGATCCAGAATCCCACCAAACCCCCAGTGCAAAGGGAGCAGGACTCTGCTATGAATCCCACGGGAACAACCTGGAGCAAGAGCAAAGGACAAGCAGAGCTCCTCCTGAGAGCCAAGGGGAGGCATCCAGATGCCAAAAAGGACTGGTACCAAATGGTTCCTGAGTGTCCAAGTTGGCTCCCAGGGCCAGGCCAGGTTTGCCTCAGCTGGGACACGGCCACACATCCCTCCCCCACGGTGCTGTGGAGCAGCATTACAGCACTCTCAGCACTTCTTCCACTCGGAAGCCTGTTCCTCCCCCCTTCCCCAGCCTCTGCTCTTTGAGCAAAGCCAAGACAAACAGATCTTTGTGTGCACCTCGTGCATCAATGTCAGGTCAGCTCTGGGCACAGCTCTGTCTGTGGCTCTCTGGAGCCAGGATCAGCGTGGAGCACCAGGAGCTGGCTGGGAACCAGTCAGTCCATCACAAACCAGTGGCTCTGGGCTCTCCTCACTCCAGCCCTGGCAGTGACAGAGCAGCTGCTTCACAGGCAGCGACAGCCAGAGCCGTGGCACTCAATGTAAGAGAAACAAACCCTCCAGAGCCACAGGTCCCCAGAGCCCAGGCCTGTCCCCTCCCTGCACACAGCTGGGAAGAGGCACCAGCAGCAGCTTCTGTCTCCTGGCTCCAGGAAGGGCATTAAAAGCAGCACACCCAGACCACGGTTTCGCTTAGAACTGAACATTTCCTGCTATCACTTTTTTTTTTTTTTTTCCCCAGACCTAATGTTCTTTAAATGACATTTTGATGTTCAACAGTAACAGTGGCTAAAAATACTGGCAAGCAAGCCCCTTACCTCCAGCACAGGGTAATGCTCTGGTGATGGATTTGCAGGCATTGCCTCCAGAACACTTTGGCACTCCTGAGAAATGGCATCGATGGAGTCCAGCACCGGGTTCATTATGGCAGGGAACTGGAAAGGGGGAAGGAGGGATGTGAGGTGCCTGCTTGCTGCTTTTCCAATTCCACTGGGAGGAAACTGATCCCAGTCTCTTTGAGCTGGGCAATTCCTCACTCATTCCCAGGGCAGGGTGATGGTAACCTGCTCCTGACTGCAGAAAAGGGAGGAAGAGAAGGAAACAGGCCAGAGGAAGGATCTGCTCTTTTCATGATTGCAAATTGGTGAATTTAACTCCTGTTAAACTGGAGGAAGGGAGGAGATGAGCTGAAACCTCATTCCCAAGCAGCTGGGAGACAGGAATACAGTGGCTACAGGAGAAATGTCCCAAAAGATCCCAGTGGCACCTGCAGTCCCACATGAAGGCTCTCTCCCAAAGGTTATCCCCCACATCTCCACCCTACAACAACCTGCACCTTCAGGATCTTCTCCTTTACACCAGCCACCAGGACCTTGGTGCTCCGAGGGACTTTTGTGTTGGTCAGCAAGATCCTCAGTGTGGGCACCCTGGAAGCAAGAGGAGACAGAGAATCCCAGAGCACTTTGGATTGGAAGGGACCTTAAAGCTCATCTCATTCCAACCCCTTGCCATGGGCAGGGAACAGCTCCTGGCCTCTTTCCTTCACGGTCCCCAAGGTTACAGCTTATTCTGCCTCAAAAGGCTTCTTTGAGCAGGAAGCCAAGATAAGGAGCCTCATTCATTTTACAAAACTTCAGCAGGTGTTTCAGTGCTGGCTGAGTTCAGGCTTGTTCCTCCTGGATACAAGGAACAAGTGTATAGAGCTATAAATAGGACTGTAATGTATTTACTAAAATCCATGTTTTTCAAGCAAATTTTTTCCTTTGAAATACTCTCTACAAGAGTAGCCAGCAGTGGCCATTAACAGCTAATAGAGCAATTTCATGCACTGTGGAAGATTTTAATGGAGTCAGATTATACTTCTCTGGCAGGAGGCAGAGGGAACACACAGGACCCAGATTTCTCTCTGCCAATGGGTTCTTCCCACCACCAGGTAAACACAAAGTTCCCCCCCCCCACAATGTCATTTGCTGCCAGGAGCAGATCCATTCCTGCTGCCCATAATGCCATGAAATTAATATTGATCCTTTGTGCTGTGTTCATCTAATGTCAGATAATGACCAAACGTTTTATTGTCCCCATCCACCCCAACAGCTGAGGCTGTCCACACCCAAAATGGGGCTGCAGAGCCCTTCCCACACTCCAGCCATCTCCCATCATCCTCATACCCTCCAACACCCACTCAGAGCCTCTCTGACATGTTCCACCCACCGTGTGTGAGGGTTATTTTTAAACTCCAATATTACCTCTTTAATGGTGTGATTTTTCCTGCTTGGTATCTCAGGGCTCCACCTAAAGTAAAATATATGTATTGTCTCAGTACAGAGCGAGCAGAAAGATAACACAGAAGGTCTTTCATCTTCAGAACCTCACCCAGAGCCTGTGACAGTAATTGCAAGAAACACCAGCTAAATGAACCATGTTCTCCAGCAGCACGGCCCTGCCTCACCCTGCTGCTTTAATGAGAGGGTCTGGCTGGACTTGCTTAACCCAAGGCCTTTCCCTTTGCTCTCCTCTCCTCCAGGATCACATCAAATAATTTCTGCAAAGGCAAAGAGTTCGGCCAGCATGAAACCTCTCCTGAGAAAACAGAACCCAGCAGTGATTCCCCGTGGCAGAGCCAAGCGCACGGGATTCCACGGACTGAACGTGTGCACTGGTGTCAGCAGCCATCCTGCAGCATGGAATTACATTGTCCAGGAGGAATGTCTCACTTGGCTCCTACTCTCACAGAGGCGCTGCCATTAGGTCTCATTAGAAAGATTATTAACAGTCTCCCAGGGACACTTTCAAAACACTGGGAAGTCTCTGCTAATTGAAACTAAATGACAGCTGTCCAACTGCATTTTCCCCTGCATTATCCCTGGGACAGGATTAGGTTTCTTTGTTCACTGCAGAATGTTTAAATACCAGTTATTTGCAGTGAGGGCTCTGCCCCATGGCACCTGCCTGGGGGGGACAGAACTCTGGTGTTCCTGCAGCCAGTTCCCAACATTCCAGCTGGCTCCAGGCCCAGCTCACAGATGGGGCAAACTGAGACAGGGGAAGGATTCCTTGTGCTCAGGCCAAAACAGGGACCTGAATTTGGGAGTTTCTGCCTGGGAAGCAGCAAACACACCTACCCCAGGTGCCAACAGCATTATCCACACCCGACGGATTGCCATGGATCACCTGCTCCCCTCGGAAGGCCCAGCTGTTTAGCAGTGTCAGCTCTTCTTCTGTCCACCTGGAAGGCAAGGAAGTAACTCCAACACAAACCACTCCAAACCAGTAGATAGGGAGGGATCAGGTTCAGGGGGAAGATCCCAGCCTTGGCCTGGTGAAGACTAGATTTAATGGAATTCAAGTCCAGACTGAACCCCATCTCACCAAACAGGGTGTGTTACCACACAAACTGGAAAGGCTGAGGGAGTTGGGATTGCTCAGCCTGGAGAGGAGAAGCTTTGGGTCACCTAATTCCAGTTAGGGGCTACAAGAAAGATGGAGAGAGGCTATATACAAGGGCCTGGAATGATAGGATAAGGGGGAGTGGCTTTATGTTGACAGAGATTGACAGGTTTAGAATGCATACTAGGAAAAAATTCTTCCCTGTGAGGGTGGTGAGGCCCTGGTTGGCCAGGGACACCTTCCACTCTGCCAGGTTGCTCCAAGCCCTGTCCAGCCTGGCCTTGGACACTTCCAGGAATCCAGGGGCAGCCACAGCTTCTCTGGGCAGCCTGTGCCAGGGTCTCCTCACCACCCTCACAGTGAGGAATTCCCAGCATCCCATCTAACCCTGCTCTCAGTATGAGCAAAAAAACACACTTCTGACCCTCCCTGCACACCACAAGTCCACTCAACAGGTATTCCATGCTGGAGCAGAGGTACAAATCCACATTTTGGAAAAGCCTTGCAGCATTTTGCAAGGCAAAGCAGAAATTCCAAGAGCCACCTGCTATCCTGAAACCATTCCCTTTCACTCCTGCTTCCCTGGGCCTCGGCTGAATGTCTTTATCCATGTCCACACACCTTGCATTCCACCTGCCAGGATTTAATCTGGGAACACTCAGCAAACAGCTCACACCAGCAGGCTCAGGAACAGGAGTAAAACCACTTGTTTTTAATCCTCTTTGAGAGGCTGTGATTCCTCCCGACACGGGAGCCTTTCTATCCCGCTGTTCTTTTCTTGCCAAGGGAAGCAAAACCCTTCTGAAGTCTGACACCCCCAGCTCTCTGCACACCAGCTGGAAGGCAGGAATTATGCTGGATCCATGCTGAAGCCACGGAGGGCGAGCAGGGAATGAAGACATCCTCGCTGCACCGCTTGGAGCTGCCCTTTTATTTGCCAATTTGGGAGATTTGCTCGAGCACAGGGGACAAAGCGCTCCCCACAAAAACCTGTTTCTGGGTCAGGCTGCAAATTCTGCTCCAGAAGCAGAACACAGAACCAGCCTCCTTACTGTCTCACTCCCAGCCCCACAAAAAAATCCCACACAACAGAGGTTCTGCCCCTCCAGCTTTGATTTTTAACAGATTCAATCAGAGCTCCCTCTCACAGGGGCACAGCACTCCAGGCTTCCAAAGGGGAACTCCAAGGGCAGAAGGAAAGAAACCCTCTTTTGCCAGGTGCTGATAAAAGGGAAAGACAGGCAGGAGATCAGGAGGAAATGTAGCACATGCAGAAAAGAATTCATGGGAAATGCAAAAAAAAAAAAAAACAAACCCCAGAATGAGTCCTCAAGGATCCTAATCAAAACCTGGAAGATGCCCAGAGACAGAAGAAACTGAGGTTGAAAATTTTCAGTGTGTTTTATTTGACTGAAAAAAATAAAGCTTTTTTCCCCCTTTTTAGGTACATTTATCTGACCCTAAACAAGGGAAACGGGGAGTTTTACAAAGCCTGGGACAAGGCTGGGAACACTGGGCAGGGACAGGAGACAGGCTCAGGGTGTCACTTGTGCTGACAGCCAGGAGAGCCCAGCAAAGGTGGCAGTGCCAGAATTCACGCAGGTTAAAGGAAAGGTGGGGCACAGGGAGCAGAGCTGTGCATCCCAGGCTGGAATTCCTTACCTGGCTGTGGATTCTCCCTCCTGGAGTGGGCAGGAGATGGCTCCACACACCATGAGCAGGGCTGCAGCCAGGCACACAGCATAGGCAGCACTGGATCCCAGCCCTGCTCCCGTGGGCAGCTCCGACCACACCAGGATATCCACGCTGGGAACATCCCTGGAACACAGACACACAGGGACTGACACAACCGCCCTGAATTCCACCTCCAGACAAAATCAAAAAGGCAAAGGAGGCTGATTAGGACCGATCACAGGGAAAGCTGGTTGAGAACTGGCAACATCAGCACATACATCTAACACACAGGGGCTTCAGGAGGGCTCATTCCTGAAAGGAGCAGCCTGGCCAAGCCATTGTGCTGGAATTAAGCCTTTCTGAGCTGGATCCATGACTAGCACAGCTTGGCAGGCTGCTAGCAGGGGCACTTGGTAACTAAATACCTGAGCAGCACCATAAAGAGCCTCAACCAGAGATTGTTGTAAACTAGATTTTAAAGGTATTTCTAAATAAAGTGTAAACATCCCAAACCTGTAATTGCACAGTGACATCCCACTGGAGCAAGAGGCTGGTGGGGAAGATGGAACATGGATATATCCACCTCCCTTTGCTCTACTCAACACACCTGGGTTGTGTTACAGACCCTAAAATCAAGCCCAGGAGCTTTTCAGTGCTGCTGAGTGACAGTCCCAGTGCCACCCTGAGATTACAGGGAAACCACAATGCAGCTGCACATCCCCGTTCTCTACCCCTGGATTTCCTGGATGAGAATATGGAAGTTGGGCTCTGCTTTGGTTTCTGACACTGCCCTGAGCACCCATCCAGTCACACTAAGACCATCAATGGTGCTGGGCAAGGCTGGGAACTGGAACAGCCTCAAGTTCTCAGAGTTTTAGGGAGATTCAGCCCATAATAAGATCAGACATAGTTCAGACAACAGATTCACAGTTTATTTCTGTTTTTCCAGCCTAAGCCAGGATGACAGGAGCTGCCTGCTGGAGGGAGGGGTGTCTGTGTTGTGACTGTGGCATGAACTGCTCTGGTTTCAGCCCTCAAAACAAAATGAGAGCAGAGATTCCCAGCTCACCTGCCTGAGGCACCCACCCACCACCAAAATATTGGGGCAGGAGCAGAGCCTTACCCATACTTAGCAGAAATAGCCAGGCACATATACAGGAAGGCAAGAGTAGCAAGGCTGTCTGGAGCTGAGGCTCCAGCAGCAATTCCAGCAAACTCCCTCAGTGCATCCAGCTGTTCTACGCTGGGGGGCTTGGACTCATCACAGTCAGCTATGGAAGCAAGCAGGGGAGAGTTTAAACACTTAAAAACCAGGGAATTGTTACACTGAGAGCAGTATTTATAAGAAAACCTTCTGTTACAGTAGGCAGCAACAGCTGGGGCCAATTTCAGGTTCTACCTGAGGATCTGTGATTAAATAAAAGCAAAATCTCCACCAGCCACTCCAAAATCCCAGTGATTCCACACTCCACACCTCCAACTGTTTCTACACCTCCCAGTGCATCCATCAATAATCACTATGGAAAACATAGTCACAAAGTCACAAACTCTTCACTGGAGAATGTGGATTTTGGAACTGGGATATCCTGGGGCTCCAGCCAAGTACAAGGTGCTGCAGAAATTGCCGTGAGGGTTGGTGTGGGACAGACAAGCAGGGAAACAGGCCCTGTATCCCTGATTTCTCCACCTCTGAGCAGCTTCAGAGAGGCTCCCGTTCATCCCCCACCAGTAACAAAGCAGTGGGATGTGGATCCAGGCCGGCTCCTGCCTGTGTCACAGCATGGCCCGAGCTACAACAGCACCGGAACAAGTCCCTGGAACCCAAAACAGGAGGGGACAGGGCCACGCACGGACACCTGAGCATCAGCGGGGTCACAAGGGGAATGTAAGTAACTGAGAGGTGCAAAGACAGGTCAGTGAGCGGAGTCAGAGACAGCGAGGCCCTGAAACACTGCAGAGCGGACAAATAACCTCACGGGGGTCCCTGCAGAGTCACCCCACGGGGGTCACCTCATGAGGGGTCCCAGCACGGTCACCGAACAGTACCGAGAGCCCCTCACTGCCCCGGGGCAGCGGCTCCTCCCCCGGCCCTTGCCTGCGATCCGCTCCCGCAGGGCCCGGAGGCCGGGGGTGTCCCAGCTCCTCCGGACGCCGACGCCGGGCAGCGAGACGCTCAGCCGGCCCTCAGCGCCGGGCCGCAGGCGGAGAAACGTCCGCAGGTCCAGCGCCACGGCCAGGGCCACCTGCGGGCGGAGAACGAGGGTCAGCGGGGCCGGACAGCTCTTAGCACCCCTTACTTTGCCCGTCGTGCCCTCACCTTGCCCAGCACCACGGCGTGCTCCCCGTGCAGGATCACTTTCCCCGGCGCCGACACCGCCAGCTCCCGTGCCCACATCGCCGCTGCCTCCCGGCCGACTGACAGCCCCCCTCACCAATCGGGGCCGCCTCCCTGCCCCGCCTCCCTGCAGCCAGCCAATAGCCGGGCGTTCTGCGGGGGCGGGACTTGAGGGCGGCCAATGGGAAGGGGGCGCTGCGGGGTGGCGCGGCGCTGGGGTGACGGCGTGGGCTGAGGGCGGGACGGTGGCCGCGCGGGGTCACGGCGCGGCGGCGACGGCGGCCGGGAGGGATGTGGCGGCGGGCGGTGGCGGCGGGCCGGGGAGTGCAGGGCCCGCTGGGGATGGCGGGGCGGCGGTGGCGGAGCGGGGCGGGCAGGTGAGCGTGGGAGGGCCGGGACCCCATCACGGTGTCGTTCCCTCCTTCACGGTGTCGTTCCTCCCCTCACGGTGCGTCCACCCCTCACAGTGTCCCCTCACGGTTTGTGCCTCCACAGCCCCGACCGCGCCGCTCCCGAGCGGGCCCCGAAGATCTACACGAGAACGGGAGACGCAGGTAGACCCCGAGGGGCGCCGGGGGCCGCGGGCAGAGCTTCCCCCGGAGCCCTGAGCGCCTTCCGCCTTTCCCAAAGGATTCTCCAGCACCTTCACCGGGGAGCGGCGGCCGAAGGGCGACCCGATCTTCGAGGCCTTGGGAGCCACGGACGAGCTGAGCTCGGCCATCGGGTGAGGACCAGCTGGGAGTATCCAAATCACATGGAAAATCATGTTTGTTATGATTTCTTCATTCCCAGCTAATTCTGTTTTGGGTTGGTTTTTTTTTTTTCTCTAACCAAGGCTGGCTGGTGAATTCAGCAGTGAAAAGGGCCACACATTTGTTGATCAACTTCATAAAGTGAGTATTAATGATAATCTTCATCCAGTGCAGTCTTTTACCTGTGCTATTAAAACACGAACTCCTTAATTTTAGCCACGGTGCTTCCATGGACACACAGGAATTCAACCCATTTAATATTTCAATATATAAATCTTCAAGACTCCCTTGATTGCTCTCTAAGAAGTAAATTTCTTTAACTAAGAAGGAAGCTGGTAGATCAAGTTATTAGTTATGGGCAGACAGATTAATCTCTAGGTTTATTCTAAGTCAGATTCTCATAATGAACTAGAGTTTTGTTGTAACAGAACTCCAGGTTTGAAACTGGGGCAGAAACCACCCACGAGGGCACAGCAGTGACACAGGTCCTGCCTGGGCAGCCTGTGAGTTGGGCTGATCAGCTCTGCTGAGCACAGGAATGCTAAAAGCCGTGGCTGGGAGTGACAGCAGGTGTGGTTTTTGTTTCTGTCAGATCCAGTGCATGCTGCAGGATGTGGGCTCCAACCTGGCCACGCCGCTCTCCTCGGCCAGGGAGGCTCACCGCAGTAAGTCTTGCCTTTCCTGGGATGGCAGGTCTGGGGCACAGCCTGGCATGGGTGGTGCTGGGATGCTGAGGGATGTATTAGGTGTCTTAGGACTTGCTGATCCAAGAAAGCAATATTAAGAGTTCAGCTTGTTGTCTGAATCGCTTTTTTTCCCAGCCGATTCTTCTTTCCCCTTTGCAGAACGAACATCGTTCAGTGAGAAACCCGTCCTGGAGCTGGAGCAGTGGATTGACAGTTACTCAGAGCAGCTCCCACCCCTCAGAGCCTTCATCCTGCCCGTAGGTGCTGCCTGTGCCCTTCACTTCCTTGGGGTAGCCCTGTTCCACTTCTTACCATGGGAAAACAGCCTGGGAGGCTGCTATTTCCATAGAGAAAATTGCCAAGAGAAAAGCAGCGACAAGGAGCTGGGAGTTACATTTCCCCACCCTGCTGCCCTGGATATCCCTCCCTTGCCTGGCCATGGCACAGGGATCAGTTCCATGTGTGTGAGAGGAGGGAAGGGAGGGGGTGCTGTCCCTGCTGGTGCAGGCACTGAGTGCTGTTTCCTTGCTGTTGCAGTCTGGAGGCAGGAGCAGCGCTGCTCTCCACTTCTCCCGAGCCGTGTGCCGCAGGGCTGAGAGGTGGTGAGTGCTGTGCTGGCATCACCCTGGGGAAAGGGCGTGGGGACAACCCCAGTGACAGCAAACCAGGGCTGGGCTGGGGGCTCAAGCCAGGCTTTGGTTTGTTTAGTCCAATTCCAGGAGTGCAGGAGGCACAAAGCCAGGCTCTGTTCTTCCTTCCCGTGAGCTGGGTCATCCATCCCAAACCTTTTGGGATTCTGCAGCCCCATCCAGCTTGGCCTTGGACACTTGCAGGGGTCCAGGGGCAGCCACAGCTTCTCTGGGCAGCCTGTACCAGGGACTACCCACTCTCCCAGGGAAGAAATTCTTCCCAGTATCCCATCTAACCCTGCCCTCTGGCAGTGGAAAGCCATTCCCTCTGTCCTGTCACTGCAGCCTCTTGTAAATAGTCTCTCCCTTTTCAGTGATTCCTGTGGATGAGTATCCTTGAAGGAATAGAGCTGCGGGCTGCTGGGACTGACACAAACATTTCTGGCCTCATTTACCCCTCCCAGATCCCTCTGGGAAGCAAAGATTCTTCATTTCTGGAGGATTCAAATTTGGGACCCAAGGGAGGTTTGGGGAGGGAAGAGGCTCCAGCCTTTGTGCACTCAGAGCTGGAAAATTAAACACCAGCATCTCCCTTTGCTTTTCCCAGTGTGGTCCCTTTAGTCCAAGCAGGGGAAGCAGATCCAAACGTGGCCAAGTATTTAAACAGGTAAAAAATCAAAATCCCAATCCCTGTCCTACTGAAGCATTCCCTTAATTCTGGGGATAAAACTGAGGGGTTTTGCTTCTCAAGAAGCTTCTCTTCTGGAATAAGATCACTGGTTTTCCTGCTTTTCCCTTGCTTTCCAGGCTCAGTGATTATCTCTTTGTCCTGGCACGTTATGCTGCAATGAAGGAAGGGAAGGAAGAGAAAATCTACATAAAACCTGAGCCATAGCTGGGAGCTGGAATGTTTTTTTCCTTGATCATGGAAACCTAAATCAGGTTGACTGCTTTTGTCCATCAAGGAAGGGAGAGAGAACAAGCCTGGGCTGGAAATGGGAGCTGCCAAGGATTTCCATGTGAAATAAGCAGGACCTTGTTGCTAAATCCTGAGAGGAACAGAATCATGGAATATCCTGAGTTGGAAGGGACCCAAACACACCTGTTCTGTTCTGGGCCTGGACCACACATCCCATGTGGGGATGGCTCTGGAGTCACTGCTTCTCCCACGTGGGAGTTGAGGCAGGAGAATTCCAGTAACATTTTGGAGATGCCTTCATTTCCCTGGGCAGCAGCAGGTGCTGTGGGAAGGCTCTGACAGGACTCTGAGGGATGATGAAGGGAAAACAATCAGCTCCTCCTTTGAAGTCACAGTGCTCGTATGGAGCAGCAGCTGGAGGCGTTTGGGAATTGTGTCTGCAGCTCTGAAATAATAAATGTGTATTTCCTTGTACCAAAGGGCCACAAACTGTCACGTTTTAGCACCAAGCCCTGTGTGCTTTGCTGCTCCAAGTCCCTTCTGATCCATCAGCTCTGGCTGGAGCTGAGCTGTACAGATTTACAGGAATGCACCAAGAATTCCTTGGCTCTGGCTGCCTCTTGTTGTGCATGTGGGGAATGTCTCTGTGCTGACAATCCAGTGCCTCCTCTGCCAGGAGCAGGGCTCACAGGATGGAGGGGATGAAGCAGGAAAGGCCAAATCTCAGGGTCTGTGTGCTTGGGTTGTCTCCATGTGGAGCTGTCCCTTGCAATGGTGGGACCAGCTGCTCCTCCAGCTGCAGGAACAGCTGGAGGAGCAGAGCCCAGGGTTTGGGAGCACCCAGGGCACTGAGGTTGCAGGAAAAGGGGTTGGGAGGAGGAGCAGGAGCTGGGTGAGAGGGCAAACACCCCAAGAGTTCCTCCCAGGGTGTCCCCTGCTGCCCCTGAACATTGCTCCTCTTGGCAGAGCAGGCTGGAGCGAGCTCACACCCACATCACACAGACAATTGCAGCCTTGCACCCAAGTCCAAGCTGCTTCCGGCTTGGAAATACAACTGGGAAGAATCCACATGAACTCTGGTTGTTTTAATATTTCCCCCTAGGAATGCTGTGGGCTGCAAGGTGCTGTTGCCCATCCAGGGCTTGTCCTGCTTTTTGTGGGGCAGCTTTTAAATCCATCCTGCCCCTTCCCCCATTCAATTGAGTAGAGCCAGCCTTAAACTTGTTCTCCAAAGAATCTCTGGCTCCGTGTCCCTTTTTGGCCAGTGAAGAATGCTCAGCACTAACAGATCCCCCGTCTCATCACTCACCTGGGTTTGAGGCAGATATTTCATGGCTCTTGTTAATGCACATTTTTCATGGAGTAATTTTCCAAGCCTCAGCCTGGAACACATCCCAGTGACAAATGCTCTGGATTTGGATTGTCCCATCAGCTGCAGTGTCACCTCAGCCATTCCCTCTGCCTGCTCCATCCAGTTTTATGAGAGCTCTGGCTCTGAGACTGAACCTCAGGAATCAAGAGCCTTTTCAAGTTTAATTTAATAAAATCTTTTGCAATATAAATTCTTCATGAATGCTCCATAAATCAGCTTGGGGAGGGATTTATAGTATTTCCTTTTTTTCCAGCTGGGGGGAAGAAATCTCACTACTGTTTTGGGACCAAAGCTGGCATTGTTTGGATTGCAAGGAGAAATAAATCAAACTACTACACTAAACATGATGGAGAGATTAAATTTACTGGGGTGCTGCCACTGCCCCCTCCCTCTCTACCCACAGCAGTTCTTTCTGGAGGGCTGAGGCAGAGGAAGGTGCTGGGGTCACCCTCTTGTGTCACTAAGCAGGACGTGACTTCAGGAGGGAGTTGAGACAAGGCTGCAGCTCAGCAGGACTGGGCCAGGGCCAGGACATTCTGCCATGAGAGTTGTCCCCAAGGTCACAGGACAGCCGTGGGCTCTTGGGCTGGAGAAAAGGAGGGACCTGGCTTTGCACAACTCCCTGACAGGAGGGGGCAGCCGGGGTAGGATTGGGCTCTGCTCCCAAGGAACAGGGACAAGAGGAGAGGAAACTGCATCAAACTCTGACAGGAGAGGGTCAGGAGGATATCAGGAGGAATTGCCTCATGGAAAGAGTGGTCAGGCCTTGGGAGGGGCTGCCCAGGGAGGTTTGAAGTCTCTGTCCCTGGAGGTGTCCATGGAATTCCTGGATGTGGCACTCAGAGCTGTGGGCTGGTGACAAGGTGGGGATCAGGCACAGTCTGGACTCGCTGATCTTGGACGTCTTTCCCAACCTGGACAATCCTGGGATTCTGTGACTTCTCAGGCTCTGGTGCACCCTCCTCAGCAGGCTGGAGCACAGGCACAGGGCAGCTGAGCTGCTCCTGCTCCCTGACCCCACAAGGTCTCAGCCAGGCAGCAGCAGTAGAGTGCCCGAAACAAAACCCAGCCTTTAAATCCAAATAAAGCTCCCTTGCTCTGGGCTGGCAGTTGTTTTTCCAAGCTCTTTGTCTCTTCCCACCCCTCCCAGCCTTACAGCATAGGGATTCCAGTGCCTGCACCTCATTAATATCACAGGGGAAGGCAGATGCTTTGTCCGGGCTGCCCGGCTCCAGCGCCCAGCAACATTCCTGCCTCGCAGGGTGCCTGATCTGGGATCACTCCGGAGCTGCCAGCACAGCCATATGTTGCTAAGGGTCGTTTATTCTTGTTTGTAAAATGTATGGCTGCTCCCAGCTCCCACACTGTCAAAACGAGAAGAACTGGCCCCAAAATCTCTTGCTGCATGATTGGATCAGACGCCCGTACATCTGTTAACGCTGTAGGAGCTGTAAAATGGAATAAGTTGGGCTATAACTCAAGTACCTCGATTACCACCACGATGTGGGAGCAGCTGAGCGGCTGCTGCTCCGCCAGCAATGACACAAACATCCATTGTGCCAAGTCAGATGTAAATTTAGACAAGGCAGCATTTCCTGGGCCAGGGCTCAGAAGGGAGGAGAGCCCCCACCTTGACAGGATGTGCTGGAGCCCCGGCCCGGTGAGTTTTGGGGTGCACAGCCCTGGCAGTGAGGAGCAAACAGCTTCACTGGAGCTGCAGGAGCAGAGAGGGCCCCAGGTCCTGCAGCAGGGCAAGTGCTGTGGTCTCACAAGCTCCTGAAATCCTCATTTAGCCTGGGAATGGGCAAGGAAAACCCTCCCCATCCTGGAGCAGCCCAGGGCAGGAGCCATCAGCGCTGTGCCTGACAGGAGCAGGTTGAGCCTGTCTGTGGAGAAAGGGGCTGTCTGGACCCTCAGCCCAAAGTGCCCACTCCAGTGACCCGTCCCAGCCTTGGCAGGGCAGGCACAGAGAGGCAGAGTGACACAGCAGGGCTCAAACCACCCCAGGGAAACTGCAGAGGGTCAGAATTGAAGAACTTGACCTCAGAAGCAGCCACAAAAGCAGATTGCGAGCACCAGTTCAGTGTCACTTACCCAGGTGGTGACGGTGTCAAGTGCCACCACTCCAGCTGCAGGAGCTGCTGCACCTCTTGGTAAAGGTGAGCAAACACAAAAGTGAGCTGCAGAGACATCAGACCTCGCTCTGCTCAGGGATGTGGAGACTGGAGCACAGCACAGCCTCCTCTTCATCCTAAGCTGGAATCTAGCACGGGGCACAGGTGAAGAACAGAGGGATCAGAGGGAATACCAGCCTGGGTGTGAGACAGCCTGCAGGAGCAGGAGAGGGGCAGCAGGAGCTGCTGTTTGTTCCTGAACATCCCTCACCTGCAGCAGGATGGGACACCCAGCTCTGCTCTGTGCCAGCACTGAGTGAGCACCAGGCTCCAGGGAACTCTCCCAGCTCCTCACCTCTGCAGTGCCCAGTTTTATGGTCCCAAGGCCTTGGACAGCCACGGCCATCCCTCACCTCAGTGGCCCCGAGCGGTGCCGTGCCCAGATCCCAGCTGATCTGCCAGGGAAGCAGAGGCTGTGCAGGCCTGGCTGCTGCCAGCTCTGCCTTGGCAGCAGCTGCTCTGGGCTTGCTTTTTGCTGTTCCTGACAGTGCCAGATGCCTCCGTGTCAAAACAATGGCACTTGCACACTGACTGGGAGCCTCTCCCTCGCTCCCACCGTGCTCCCGCTCCCGCAGAGCCAGACAACGCTGGGAATGGCCAGGGGGGGCAGGAGGGATCCAGGCAGGGATGGAGGGGCAGTGAAGGGCTCCACACCCGGACTAGGAGTGAAGCTGGAGCAGCAGGCACAGCTCTGACTCCTCCAAGGAGCTTCCAGCATCAGGCCCAAGCAGAAACACACAATATTATAATATTGTTATTAATATCAAACTCCACGTCAGCTCCTCAGGGCTGCCCCCACTCCTGCACTGGGGGATCCCGCTTGGATTTCCAGCCCATTTCCCTCTCCACCAGTGGTTCCAGTCACCATTCCCAGAAGTGCACTGAGCATTGCAGATCCCAGAACCTGCCCCCGCATCTGAGGAGAACCAACACCCTCAGGAAGGACCAAAGCCACTCTGCAGGACCAGGCAGAGATTCCAACATGAGCAAATCCTGCTTCAAACAATGCTGCCAGGCCCCTTTGGGTTCAGCAGGCCTCATATCCCCCCCCCATCTGGAGCACCCCACAGATCCCAGTTCTCAGGGGCACCAGGAACCAACCTGGCAACAGGAATTCCCATGGGAGCAGCAGGTTTCATGACCAGCCTGGCAGACTCACAGAATCTCAGACTGGTTTAGCTTGGAAGGAACCTCAAAGGTCATCCCCTTCTACCCACTGCCACAGGCAGGGACATCTTCCACTATCCCAGGTTGCTCCAAGTCTTGCCCAGCCTGGCCTTGGACACTTCCAGGGACCCAGGGGCAGCCACAGCTCCTCTGGGCACCCCGAGCCAGGGTCTCCTCACCCTTGGAATAAAGGCAGGTCTCTCTGAGAGGTGCCAGGGCCCCAGTGCCCTGCTTTGCTCTGCCAAGAGCATCCCACCAGCACATTCCTTGCCATAGGAAAGGACCAGGAGACACCCAACCACCTGAACTCATCCCAGCTTTATTTTCTCTGCAGGTCAGATCCACAGGGATGGAACCAAAGTCTCCACACCAGAGTCTTGGATAGAACAGATCCTCGTGAATCTCCCGTAGCAAAGCCATCCCTGGGCAGGATCCATGGAGCAGGCAGGAACTGACACAGCCTCCCTGGGACACAGGAATCAGCCCCTCCACAGGAACCCTTGCCTGCATCCACTGGGAATTTCCCAGACATTTATCACATTTTCCACACTAGCTCCAGCACAGGAGCAGTGTCTGTAGTGCAACATCTCCAGGTTTGGAGGGACCAAGCTAAGTCTGCAGTAAGATTTTTTTTCTAGGAATTGTACTCCTGAGGAACAAAGGGAAAAGGGGAGCAAGGATTTTATCTCAGTGTTCAACAACTCATTTCACTAAATGCTCATTGTGCTCTAGTCAGACACACTGCGCTTCCTAGAAGGATGAAGATGATTTTGGGTGATATTTAAACTCTGAGAGGTTCAAGACAGTGCCTAAACCTTCCAACTATGCAGTCACCAACTGGTTAATGCCAAAACATTCTATGTATAAAAAGAAAATAAATAAATTTACTATCATCTATAATTTCTCTGACTCACAGCACAGTGTCCTGAACCCTCTGGATGCAGACATTCCTGTCCGCACCAACACTTCCCATCACTCCTGTTTAATCTCACTGATTTGACAGAGAAAAAAGATCCTGACATTGCTTTCCAGATGCATTTCCAGGCATTGGTTCTAAAAAAAGGATTATTTCTCTGAAATCCATCTGAAGCATGACAGGAGGAGGATGAAGCCAAGGCCATCTCACTGCTCAGTGCTGAGACTTTTCAGACTCCTTGGACATGTGAAATATTGTGGTTAAGGGGACTCCTCCAGAGCCCAGGGTGTGGACACCTGTGCTCTGCTGAGCTCACCTGGGCACAAGAGTCCCATGGGATGGACCAGGCAAGGCAGCAGGAGAGGTGGGATATGGCCAGGGAGAGGAATGAGGATCCCCAGTGCCACAGGGAACGAAAGAGAGAAAGAAAACCCTGGGCAGAGCTTGTTTTACCAGTGGGATGAAGGGGAGGAGGTGACTGGCTTTTAATTTTAACCCTGTCCCCAAGAGGGCAATGCCATGGCTCTCCTCTGTGCCAGAATCCCAGCAGGGCCAGGACAGCCCAGAAGCAGCCCAAGCTCTCCTCTCTCCAGCCTGGCCCAGGGCAGGACTCGCAGCAGCTCAAGGAACCAAAGATGGGAAGCTGCAGAGACACTTTATGAGTGTCTCAGAACTGGAAGGATGGATCCACACCTTCCCAAGTCACCCCCTGCAAAAGCTGCCTGCTCCAGGCAAACACCAGCTCACAGAAATAAGGCCAGAAAGAGACAAAGCGACTGAAATAAAGAGTTTGGCAAAAAAGCAAATGTGGCTCTTACACAGAGACCCTGCCCTGGGTCCAAACAACTCCCTAAGAAAGTGCCTGCAAGCAAAGGGAAACTTCCACCCCAGAGGGATTTTACCAATGGGGGTTTCCAGAGGATTTGATACATTCCTCTGGTTCCAGAGAGGAACCTGCCCCACCTGAGCACTGTGCTGGGGAGCCTGAGTACGTGCCAGCTCCTGTCCTCTGGAAACCAAAGAAAATGAAACCTTTCCTGCTCCTGAGAAATTGAGACATGACCCTTTCTGTCCCAAGGCCGGGGTCTGGCAGGAGCCTGGCAGAGACACAGCTGGCTGAGCCCACTCCTGCTGCTCCAGCCCTTAACCTCCGGCATTCCAAAGCCTTCCCAAGAGAGCCACAGAGTCCATCTGCTCCTGTTTAAGTCGCTGCTTCCCTGTGATTCCTTCTCCAAGACACACCCGGGACCCTGCAGGGGCAGGGACACCTGGAATCCCCCGTCCTGAGTGAGCAGTGCCCGTCCAGGCACTTCCAACGCCGACATCTCCTCGAGGGCTCTGCCATCCCTCTGCCTTTGTGCAGCTTCCCAGACTCACTTCCAGCCAGCCCAGCTCCTGGGAAAGGAAAAAGCAGCACTCCCATGGCAGCAGCTGCCCAGGCTGCTGGGGGTGGTCTCACTGTCACTAATCTGAGTGGCACTTGGAACGTTTCTTCCGCGCTCCCCCGGGGTTTGCTTTTAAGGATGATTTCCGTGGGTGTCAAGCGAAGGGCTTTGGGTCAGGCCCATCCCCTCCTCCAGCCTGGAGCCGTGCCTAAGAAAATCCAGCCCTGAGCCCAGCAGCTCTTCCCTGGATCCCTGTGAACCTCCACTACCAGCTGCCTCTCCAGGCCTCCAGCGAGCAGTCGGCTCCCGCGGAGCTGCTCCGGGCTCCACGTTGGGAAGGGCTCCCCTTCCAGCAGCAGCTCCAAGCCCCATCCCGAGTCCAGGCCGTGCCTAGGACAGCTCGAAGCCGGTGTTCATGCTGATGGCGTAGCGCAGCTTCTCCCGCAGGATGCTCTTCTTGCTGTAGTTGGGGAGCTTGAGGAGGTTGAAACACGTGGAGGAGGTCGGCAGGCGCCCGCCCGGCTCCTTCTTGCGGATGGTGAAGAAGCCACGCAAAACACTGCCCAGGGTGTCCCCCGTGTCCTGCAAGGGCACAGAGCTGTCACCTCCCCTCTGCACTCCTGGCACAGAGGTGTCAACGACACAAAACCTGGCACTGGGAACAGGGAGAGCCAAAGCCCAAAGCTCAGTTTCCCACCCCTGTCCAAGGAGCTCCGCTTGTAACTCAATGCCTGACGTGGGCAGGGTGTGCCAGGAGACAGGTGGGACACAGGGAGATCCCAAGGAGAAAACACAACCCTGGAGGAACCCAGGAAATCCAGGCAGGAAGAGTCTGGAGCTGCTGTGTGTGTGTGTGCAGCCATGTGCATGGGGTAGGGCTGTTTTCAGGTACAGAATCCCAGAAGGGTTTGGGTTGGAAGGGACCTTAAAGCTCATCCCATTCCATCCTCTTGGCACGGGCAGGAAACACCTTCCACTATCCCAGGTTGCTCCAAGTCCCATCCAGTCTGGCTTGAGACCCTTCCAGGGATGGGGCAGCCACAGCTTCTCTGGGCACCATGTACCAGGGCCTCAGCAGCCTCACAGGGAAGAATTTCTCCCTGGTATCTAATCCTAAGATCTCATCTTCCCACATTAAGGGTTTCCAGGTCAGATGGAGAGGAAGAAGCTGGGCAGGGAATTTCCAAGCACTGAGAGTAGGATGCCTACCTGGTCATCAGACACTTCCACACAGCGGATGGAGAAAGGAGGCTTGAGGTAGGCAAAGCCCAGAAGTGGAGGCCTGGAGCAGCTGGTGACAAACTGGAAAGGGCCACATGGTGATGATAGGAGCAGCAAAGGCAGAACAGCCACACAGTGACAGCCCCAGCACTGCTAGGACTGGCACTGAGCACCCCTCAGTGTGTGTCTGACAGCCTTTGGGAAGTGCCACCTCTGCAGGGCCATCCATGGTGACACCAGAGCATCCACAGAGCTCTGCTGGGCACTTCCAGGTGTCAGGAACTCTGGTGCCCCTTCAGAGAGCACCCAGGTAACTGGAGAACAGCCACCCCCAATCCCAGCTGGGCAGAGATGGCTCCTCACTCACCTTGAGGAACATGGCTCTCTCCTCAGGGCTGAAGTCGTTGGCCAGGATGTCCCAGAGCCAGATGATGACACGGTGACTACCATGGAAGCCCCCGTAGTACACTGTGTGTTTCCTGGGGAGGGAAAGTCTCTGACAGGCCTGGCACTGCAGCAGGATGGGCACAAGTGCTGGAAGGATCACTTGGATGGGATGGTTTGGGTTGGAAGGGACCTTAAAGCTCATCTCTGTCCCAAGGACAGGGACAAATTCAAGTAGATCAGGGTGCCCCAAGCCCTGTCCAACACCTGCCACGGTGTCAGGGTTCACTTCTGACACTGAGCCCCCAGCAATTCCTTGGGCACTTGATCAGAGGAAAAAGAAAAGCAGGGAGGAATTCTGCTCCCAGGAACCAATGGAAGACAGGACCCATCCCAAATCAGCCTTAAGGAACACATCCCAAAGCTCTGCTCCTCACGTTCCAAGTAGGAGCAATAAAAGTTGCCAACAAATCATTGTCCTGTCACCTCCCAGGAGCTCTGCAGAGGCAGAGCTCAGCTCCCAGGCCGGATGAGGGACCCCAGCAGTCACTTACTTCAGGTCCTCGAGGTCGATCTCGGCGTTGTCTCCGGAGATGAGGCGCTGCAGCTCCGGTGCGGAGAACATCCGGATCCACTCGGGCTTGATGATGGACCTGAAGCCGCTGATGAGAGCAGCAGTCTGACTCTTGATCTGGGTGTGCATCCGGAAATGCGCCATCAGGTGGATGTAGCTGATCCTGTGGGACAGCCAGGGGGACATGGAGCTGCCAGGGGTACTCACCACCCACCCCTGAGTTGTCCCTGATGTGTTTTCCTAGTCCCAAAAGGACTGGGACAGCCTGGACAGGGTTATACTTCCCCCTCTAGGCCCTGCTTTTTATTTAAGTAGATGAAAATGTTTTTCTGCCCAGATTTTGTCCCTTTCCCCCCTCTGGGACTCTCTCAGAGCTCCTGCCCAGCTCAGGGACTAATTTGCTTCGATAACCCCTTGATCAACCTTGGCTGGACACAGTTCCAAATCCTTTTAACAGCTCAGCTCTCCAGGCAGACTGCTCCAGGTCTGACCAACAGCACACTGGGCTCTGCTGCCCCATGCCTGGAGAAACACCACACCAAAACCAGGAAGCAGATTCCCACCTTCCTGCAGGATGTGGGAAAGGTGAACTGTTTATTAGAGGGAGGCTCGTCCTCTTCTAATCTCCAGGCAAAACACCTCAACTTGCTGATTCTTGTTCAGCAGCTCCCACAAAGACCCCCACCACAATTCCACTGCCTGGGTATTTGGCAAGGTCACCCCAGAGCTGCTTCCAGGTTGCTGCCATTCTCAACACTTCTGCTCCCTCCCAACTCCCAGTTTCCCTGCAAAAGCTTCAAATTTCTGCTTTAAATTACTAGAGCAGCGTCCTGGACTTTCAGCTTTTTTCTCTGAGCTGACTTATGACAAGCCAGAGGAAGATCCTTTCAAATGCAAACTCCCTGGTCAGAGCTGGAGAAGGGGAAAGCCTGGAAACATCAGACTGCAGAGCACAGATCCAGGTGGGATCCAGCTTCCATTTGTCAGGAAAAAGATAACAACCCCCAGATCACCAGTTCAAACACACATTTGCTTAATAGATATTTCATTCTGCTTTTATGAGCACTGAAGGGGATAGGGAAAGGAGAAAAAAAAAGAAAAAGGAACAAAAGGTGGGGTTGGTTTGCAGGCTCCGGAGTTGACATTTCTGATAACGATCTAAAAGCCGGTTATCTGTGAAAACAGCCCCGGGGCTCGGTGTCTCCTCTGATTTCCTGGCTCTAAAGAACGACTGTCGAGTACATTTGAATTCAGCACTGTCTGCTCAGAACACGGTGCTTTATACAACTGCCACATGTTATCATTCTGAGGAGATCTGTCTGCTCCAAGGTGTCTTTGAGCATCTGTGCCCTCTGTGTTCACGACTGTGTGCCTGAATTGCTTTGAATCCATCTGTCTGTATCCATCACCATCATTAAATCCTGCAGAATCTCCCTGACTGGGTGCCTTTGACCTCAGAAGTGCTGTTTCAAGAAGTAAATTGTCAATTTTTATTTTGCAAATCAAATTTAATACAATTTCTGCCAATGAACTGTAACCAGCAAATTCTATTAAGATATTTATGTGCTCCTTCTCCTCCAATCTATCTCAATTCATTCCAGATGCAAGCCCAAGGAACCAGAATAAAGTATTGTGCAGTGGTGACCTTAAAAATCTAATTGCTATACTTACTTATTTTCATTGGTAACGGGAATGGTCTTCCCTCCAGGAACAAGTTCATGGCAAACCAGCTGAGGGAAGAAATGATTGGATTGCTAATTACTGCCTGGAACCACAATGGAAGGAAATGCCATGCTAAGCTGTTACCTCTCCATAAAACATTTATTTTTACAATAAAACAGCAGGATTTAAAATTTAAGTAATAATCCTGCTTTCTGCCTTGAACCAGCTTCACTTAACTATTAACAGAGTAATTGAACAGTAGGAACTCCAGCTCTCCCACCAGTGGAGCCAGCCCTTCTCCAAGGAAGCCTCCTCTGCAGTCTGATCCATCACTGCTGAACCACACACAAATCAATTCCAAGAGCCCCGGGGGACTGTCACAATCCCAGAATCCAGAGGCTGAGCAAGCTCAGAGAGCTCAGTCTGCACAACCCAAAGCTGGCTGAGCCACAGGTCTCATGCAGGAGCTGCTGGAGCTCTGTCCCTCCAGCTGGGCACTCCAGGCAGGAAGGCCAGGAGGGATCTACCAGTGCCTGGTGATCTCTTCCAGCTCAGGGTCAGTGCAGGACTCTCCAGGTGCTGCCTGCAGAGTCATCTTTGCCCAAGCTGAGGCAGCACATCCTCGTTCCCACTTTACAGAGGCCTCTGTGCCTCAGCTCCAGGTGAATTCCAAGGTCAGATTGAAGCCCAGACAGGGAATGAGCTCAGCTGTGACATGGCTGTGACATGGCTGTGGTTACAGGGACACAGAGTTCATTCAGGGTGACCCCACCTGGCTCCTTCAGCACGACCAAAGCACTGGGGAAACAGGAGTGCCTGGGTTATTTTTAACCTCAGTGAACCACAGCCTTCGTTGCTGGGCTCCACATCCTGCTCCTACCTTCATTTTTCACATGGAAGAACCCTCCAAGCTGAAACATCAGCAATTCTGAGGCAGCAGCAGGTGTCCTCCATGGCTCCCCATGGAATTTACAGCACAACACTGCCAGTAAAAGGCATTTTTATCTTATCTCTTCAGATTTTCCACCTCTGCAAACAAAACTTCACAGGGCTCAAGTGCAACCAAGTACCTCCAAGCTTTCCTAAGGGACTGCCAAACAGCTTTTCCTTCTCTAGGCCAAGACACTTGGAGTTTCCCTGACAGCAACAACTATGTGGGAAGAAAAGGAATTTCTCCCTATTCTTCTTTTAAGAGGGAACACCAGTTATGCAGGGGAAGCATTAAATACTTTTTCAAGCCTGGCAGCAGAAAAATTAAGGGTCAGAGAGGAACCTTTTCTTGTGGAAAAAGCTGTTCTCTGCCCACAGGTAAATATTAAATCCCATGGCTGAGTTCAGAGAGGCTGAGCCAACCTTCCATGGCAACATGAAGAGGACAAAGCAGAGGTAAGGTCCAACAAATCACTGAATAAAAACCTACCTGACCCATCACATCTTCATCATAGGACAGTGTCAAGCCCAGGTCACTGATATCACCATCATAACGCTGGAGAACAACAGGGAGAAGAGGAAAAAAAAAAGAGAAAAAAATGTCAGGGTTCAGCAGCAGAACCACCAGTTACTCCCAGTTTCTAACAACAGGCAGCAATCAGGGAGGTGAATGACAAGAAAATTATTGCTCCAACCTTAATTGAAGTGAGATTTTTATAGAACTCTGAGTCCAGGGAGGGCAGTTCATCCACGGAGCTGTAGAAGACACTGTGGTGGTGCCCAAGGAGCTGACTCAAAAAGAAGGAAGCAAATGGTACATCTACAACAATTCCCTGTGGACAAGAAGAACGCACAGGTAAGATCCTGCCACACACCTGTGGTTGTGGCATCTTTGGTTACCTGCAAGGCAGATCTTGTGATGTGGAACAAGTGCAGACTTTGCAAGGCACCAAAATCAGCTACAAACCCCAAATCTTCTTAAAATCCATTAGCAAGGGAGGTGCAAAAAGGCACCTAGGCAATTTCATGTGTTCTTTAAAAGAACTGCCTTACATAGTTTGAACTGAAAGAGGGGAAATTTAGTGAAATACATGGAAAAATCCTTCCCTGTGAGGGAGATGAGGCCCTGGCAGAGGCTGCCCAGAGAAGCTGTGGCTGCCCCTGGATCTCTGGGAAGTGTCCAAGGCCAGGTTGGACAGAGCTTGGAGCAACGTGGGATAGTGGAAGGTGTCCCTGCCCATGGGAAGGGGATTGGACTAGAAAGTTCCATTTTAACCCAAATCATTCTATCAGATCATTCTGTCATTTCACCCTCCTTTTTGCCTCATGTCCCTCTGAAGTATCCACAAATGGATGTTTGTAAGGTGTAACACCAAAAAAACAGGCTGGTGTCCCAGCACCATGAGGAACAATCAAGGCATGACCCAGATTTTACCTCTAAGACTATTTTTAATTCATGCCTGAAGAAATTCCAGCCTGTTCCACTATGAGGATCTTTAGTCAAGCCATTTTTCCAAACTCCTCTCTTCAATAACACCCCCCCAAGCAGGAGAGATGCCCTCAAAAGCACCATCACTGACAAGATCCCAAGCTGGAGTTCTGGCTCACCTCATACACAGCCTTCCCAAGCATTTTCCCCACAAACTCGAAGAGCTGCAGGTAGTTCTCATGGATGTAGGATGTTGGGGATGGATACAGCCTCTCATCACCACTGGTGGTCTGCACAAAGAGGTAAGAGCCCAGTGAGCCAGAATGGCTCTGCCTGCACCAGGTCACCTCAGGTGGCACCTATGTCCTACCTTGAACAGGTTCAGTGCAGGGTCAAACACCTTTTTAATGATCTCTTCCAGGAACTCTTTGAAGACTCCATCTTGATCAATACCAGCCTCATCGACCCCCAGGTCATTCACAAACTTCACCCTGATCACTCCCTTCATGGCGTTCTGGGAAAGCTGCCGGAGCTGCTCGTATCCATCCTGCACAGAGCAGAAAATCCAGAGGACAATCCCAGACAGAGACACGTGAAACACCCACCCAGAGATGCAGCAGAGACAGGACACGGGCCCACCACAGAAACCTGCATTTGTCATTGAGTCTTAAGCTCAAAACCCCAGCATTTTCCAAGTCAAAATTCCAGGTTTGCAGCAGCCTGAGCTGAATGAGGGCCCAGAATTCTCCTGTAATATCAGTTCTGGGAGTGGGTCTCTCAGCAGCCACAGAGAAGGTAAAACACCCCCTCCAGGCCCATTTTTGTCAGGCCAGGTGGCTGCCCTGGGGGCTGGCTGGTGCCCCTCACCTCGAGCATGCGGGAGCGGCGGATGGTGATGTGGGTGACGTGAGGGGACGCCGAGCTCGTCTCCACCAGCCCCAGCTTCTCCTTCTCCTTCGTGACCATGTTCCGGAAAAGCAGCACCCTCTGCAAAAGAGAAAACAAATGAAAGTCTCCATCCATGGGGATCCTGCAGTGCAGCAGGGATTTGGGAGGTTCCTGACACACAGAACTGCTGCTGGTTGTTCTCATCCCAGCTATTCCCAGTGGTGCCACTGTCATCCCCTGACTCCGTGCAGGTGCACAACACACAGATCAGTTCTGTCTCAACACAGAGATCAAGACATTTGAAGGAAATGCACAAGGAAGGGGTAAGGACACAGATCAGTCCTCTCTCAGTGACAGAAATTAAGACATTTGGAGGAAATCTATTGGGGAAGGTGAGGATGAAGAAGACTTTTATTCAGCTGACATTCTGGAAGAAGCTCCATGTCACAAAACGCTCCAGACACGTGTCCCTCCCACCTCAATGGCCACCCACGACACTGATTCCCAACCTCCACCATCTGCCCCCCATCCCACTCACGTTCTTGTGGGGAATGACATGTGGGATGTACTGCAGGAGCAGCTGGGCTCGTTTCTTGTCCTTGTCCAGCTCCTGGAAGAGCACACTGGGTTTGAGGTCCCTTGACAAAAAAAGGCAGAGATTCAGAGATCCCTGAGAAACACCCAGGTGTAGGAGAGAGGGAACTGGTACTGATTCCAGAAATGACTGAAGTGCTCAGAGTACACACTAAGAAGGTAAAAAGGACCAGGGACACCCCAGCTCTTGGGTGCTGAGTTAGTTCCCAAAACACCACCTAAACCTCCCACCACAGAGAAACGAGGGGCATCCTTAACTGAAAACACAGGCAGCAGTTCCCACCTCAATCCCACAGGCAGAATGTCAATAAGGAATCCCAAACCAAGCTCCACAGAGGATGTGGAGCAGTGAGACAAGCCTGGAGCTGCCCAGGATCCCTGCCCTGGGCCACTCACTTGCGCAGCCAGTGATCCTCGGGAGCGAAGCGCCGGCGACAATCCCGCTCATACAGCACCATCAGCCAGCCATGGACAGAATGAAACAGCTCCAGGGTCTCCCCTCGGGCATTCTCTGCACAAAAGGAAAAAGGCAGCACAGTCCAGGCACCCCTGGCACCAGCAAGAGCCACACCTTGATAATCCTCCCCACAGGAACAGCACTGGGGTGTTTTCCTGACCCACACGGCCTCTGGAGGGAAGGATTTTGCACCTCTGGGAAGAGAGATGGTCTCTTCTTTAAACAGAGCTAATCAAAGCCATCTCATCTCACACCAGAACTGGACTATCTCAGCTAATTACGAGGGAGTTGAGCTGTACCCAAATTATACCAGCAGAGAGATCCATAGCAGATTCTACAGAGACTCAAGCAAGCTGCTCTGCCTGGTCACAGCACTGCCCTGCTCTTGTCCAACACATGGCCCAGCCTTGCTAAACCTCATCTCTGCCAAAAATCAACATGCCCATCATGTCTGTTACACAAATCCTTACTGGAAATAGGGAAGTGCTCTGGATTTGGCACAAAGCATGATTGTGGCATCTGGACATCAAAAGGCTGGGACATGTTCCCACATTGAAGTGCTTTTTGTGCCAAGGAATGATTAACAGAAGCTTCAAATTCCAAAATTAATGCCATTTGTGTTCTAACAGGAACATCAACTCAAGCTACTAAAAGCACTCACCTACAATTCCATCCCAGATCATCTTAAACACAAAGGAATTCAGGAAAGAGGAGATGGTCACCAGCTCTTCCAGTTTGAATGAAATCTGCTCTTCGTAAACCTCGATGTCATCCAGAATCCTGTCAGAGCAAACAAATGCAAATGCACAAGTGTAAATTTAATTCCCTGTTGAAATTTTCATAAAGGCACATTATCCTTTAGCAGCAGCTCTTATTTCTATGACAACTGACACCCATGAGGATCTAAAGTCATAAACAACCAAACCTTATTTATGGATTTTGATTGATAGCAGATCCTAACAGAAGATGCTATGAGAGGCTGAGATAAAAGCCAAGTCAGTGTTTCAGGCTTAAAAGGACCTTTTCCATTCCCAAGAAAATTTTTGCCTCATTCAAGAGGAGAGATTTGTGTCTAGTGACCAACAAGGGCAATTTTCCACCCCCTTTCCCATTTTTTGTGTTGTTTCTTTCCCCCTCCCTGCCCGTTTTTGTTACCAGCTGGAAGCAGCTGAGGGGGAAAAGACCTTTTGAAGCCCTTTATTCCTCAGGACTCAATCCCAAAAGCTTGCTGCTTTTACCCTGCCTACTCATCTTCATGAAAAGACATAAAACCTCAGATGTTTCTCTTGAACCTGAAGTGACACAACAATCCATGTCACAAATCCAGGGATCCCCATGCATGTGCTACCTACGTGATGAGGTGACGGGAGCAGTCACAGAAGAGCATCAACATGGCCAGCAGCCTCTTGGATTCCTCTGTGTCGTTGTTCAAACACTCCAGAAAGAGTTTTAACCCCCCCTGTGGTCCCAGCTCACAAATGAAAGCCCATAATTTGGGCAGCAGATCATCCAGGTAAGTGAGACCTATGGAAATATAAAGTGCACCCAGTAAAGCTCATTCTGCTGCTTGTGAAAGCTCAGAGAGGTGAGACTTGAAGCTGAAAGAGCCTTTTGCAAAGCAGAAGAGGAATATGAGCATCCCATTTGCCTCCCAGGCCTGTCTGCATTAACAGGAGATGGACAATCACTAGGAAAACACACACAAAAAAGCTTTTAATGAGGCATTGTTTGCACATTTGAACCTTTTCCCCCTAAATCATCTGCAACTTCAGAAAATAATGAATTCCTGTGATTCCACGTCCACCTTAGGGATGAGAACACGACAAGGCTGCACCCATGGTCACCACAAAGCACCAAAGCCCTGAATTCACTCCCTGCTCTACCCACCAGACCAAAACAGTGCTGATCTCCTCCTCCACCCCTTCCCCAAGACAGGCAATTTGTTCTCAAGATGTATGAAAGCCTTCAATGTTCCCACCAAAGATTAATATTGCCAGGCTCCTCAAAAACCCTGACTCAGGCAGAAGGTTGAGAGGGAGTAAGCAAGGTTTCATGAGAGGAAAACTTGCTTTAATTTGTATTCTTGAGACTTTGTGCTTGATCAAGTGGTGCTGAATGTTATTGATCCCACAGATGATTGAGGATGGAACAAGCCTTCCCCAGCCAGTCAATAACCTGTTGGCAGTGATAAAACTCCCAACGAATCAACAGAAATAAGAAAATCTCCTTTTTCTCTCTCCACTGGAAAGGATTTGAGCAGCAGGGAGGTGGCCTGACCTGTGAGGATCTGCAGGCGGATCTGGGTGAGGGTGGTCAGGGTGGTTTGGTACAGGACACAGATGCTGCAAACCTTCTGCACCTCAGCAGAGTCCACGCGCTTCCCTCCCACCGGCTTCAGGATGTTCCGGACCGAGGCCGACTTCTGGAAAGCTCTCTTGAACAGATCTGGGGGCAGAAACACAGGAGGAGGGCCAGAGGGCAGGATTAGATGGGATTTTGGGAAGGAATCCTTGCCTGTGAGGGTGGGGAAGCCCTGGCACAGGTTTCCCAGAGAAGCTGTGGCTGCCCCTGGATCCCTCTAAGTGTCCAAGGCCAGGTTGGACAGAGCTCAGAGTAACCTGAGATAGTGCAAGCTGACCCTGCCTCTGTCCTCAAACCTCTACTAATTCAAACTGTTCCACACATAGTTCCATCCATGCTCTACAGGACAAGGTGAAAACAGAATGAGCTGTAAGTGCCCTTCCAACCCAAACCACTTGTGATCCACGGTCCTGGCTGCAGCAAATAACAACCACAGGATCCAGTGTTACAGGCAACATCTAGAAAATATCCGATTTACAGTTATCTTATCCCAAAGCCTTTTCTGCAGGACCACTACAGCTCACAGGTGCAGAATCCAGAATCCAGCTTCAACCTTGCTTTCCACATGGGAAGCTGAGCTTCCATCTTCCCTTGGAAATCTTAAGTTTTGCCAAAAGCACTTCAGCTACTTGAGAAAATGATGAAAGAAACTGCTAAAATAAGCAAATATTTTCCCAGCACCAAAGAAACAGAGTTGCCCCAGGTCACAGAAGCATTCCAAGGAGGAATCACAAATAAGAGGGATCACATTCCCACCTAAGCAGCAGCAGCTGCTGCAAGTAATTATTCAAAGCTTTTGGCGTAAGTGGAAAAGTCAAAGCCTTGCGAGTTTGGGAGAGAGATCCACACATACAGAGACAAAAAACCCCAAACCCCTCCAAAACTGACTTTTCATAGGAAGGCTGTTCTGAGGGGAGATTGGCTGTGCTGGCAGCTGAGCTATCTCCTGATTTTCCAGCAGCTTCTTGCTGAGCACATCACTGAAGAGGATCCGGATCATGTGGACTCCCCAGAGGTGCTGCAGCTGCTTGGTCAGCAGGGGCATGGACTCGTTCAGCCTGGAAGACAGAGCAGGGGGACAGGTTAGAAGGCAGCTTGGAATAAAACATCAGTCAGTGATACTGATCCATTTAGCTCCTAACCCAAACTGGAATACGCACCCACCCACAGAACAGTCTGTGCAGGAATGCTGCAGTTTATTGTGAACCTGCAATAGCTGAGAAATTCTTCTCACTGTTCATCTCAAAACATAAAAACACTTTGCAACATATACAAAAATTCAAAATAAATGGAGAGGCTTCATCATCTCTCCCTGTGAGGTCCTTCCCACTCACCCATAATCCACAGTCTGTGAGAACCAGCCCAGCACGGGGTGCCAGTGGGTGAGGTTGGATTTCTTCTGGGACACGTACTTCTGGCAGTAGGAGAGCATGTGGATGAGCACCCCCACAAAATGAGCTGTCTCCTCCTCCAGCACCTGGTCATTCAGGGAGCCCAGGAACACCAGATTGCCTGGAGGAAGGACCAGTACAGCAAGGCTTAAAGAGGAACAGATGCTGTGGGACAGGGGTTACAGGTGAAGTGAATCCTTTCCCAATCCCAGGAGAGGATTTGTGTCAGTAATGATCTCAGAAGCCACCTTGCAGGAAGCCATTTCCAGCACACATCAACCCCTGAGATGACACATCCCTTCGGCCACCTTCCCACCAACACCTTCTACAAACTACTAGAAACTACAATCCATGGTTTTCCCAGAGTCCAAACTGGTACTCTTGTGGCTTTTGCAGAAATGTGAATTTAAATATGCAGCAGCATTTAGGGCCATTTAGGGGAAGGGGATCCAATTCTGCCACACTCCAAGACTTGCTCAGAGTCCAAGTGAAAAGCTGACAGAGACGATGCCTGACATGGATACAAGAGCAAATCACTGGCCCTTCTTCCCTTTGGAAGGTCTTTAAACCTTGTTTGTAACATCCCAAAATACACCTCAGTTACTATTTAGAGAAAGTTATCAAAATAACAATTAAAAATGATGAGCTGGAGGCAGCTCTGCCATGCAAAGAGAAGATTTGAATCAAGACTCTTTTTCAGGCCCAATAAAAGTGTTGGAGGTGCTCACCCAGCAAGCAGAGAGTGTGACTGCCCTCCAGGCACACACAGACATCCCGGCACTGCGATTCCCGGCTCAGGAACAGGATGAACTTCCGGAAGAGATCGTGGGATTCAATCACTGCCAGGCGCTGCAAGACAGCATGGAAGTGTCACTGAGGCTGGGAAGCAGCACATTCCCACACCTGATCTGCCAGCAGCACTTGGCACTGGCTTTTCTTCCCAAATAAAGCAGCAAGTCGGGGCTTTTGCCCCACAGAGTGTTTGACACAGAGATGGGCTGGGAAATAAAACCCCTGGCAGGTGAATAGGTGATGTTGGAGTTGGAGCCAGACCTTTGTAATGATCTGTCTGCAAGAACACAGGAATTGCTCATCTGGCACAAAACCTGCCTGTCTGCACCAAGCAGATTGAATTGGATTAGTGGGCAGCCCACTGGTCACCCCCACAGAGCCTCTGCCACCCAACAGGGTGATTTAGGCTTTGGCTCTGTCTGTGGTTATGGAAAAGGAAGAGCAAGGATGTGAAAAATTCAAGCTGTGGCTCATATGTGCCTTTATTATTTATTTATGTAGGTATTTTAGGGCAGTTCAGCCCATCATCCCACTGGTGTTAATAGTCTCTGCATTAGAAATCCAGAGTACTTGCAAGGCTTTCACAAGAGAGAACTGAAATTGGAAAAGAGAGAAATGCCAAAGCTCTGTTCCAAGGGTTGATAAAATGGAATAGCAAGTGGCCTGGTGTGATAATCAGTCCTCTGAGATCACCCACTTACCTCAGGGGTGAGAGTAGCAAGGTGAGTCATTATAGCAGGCACAGACATGACATGGATCAGGAAGGACCTCAGCAGATTGTCTGAGAACTGTGCAGCAACCACAGGGCTATGGAGAGAGAGAGAGAGAGAGATATTCCAGAGCTCAACCCCACCTGAGAAAGCAACACAGCCTCCAACTGAGCCATCCAGAACTGGATCCTGGGAATTCCCTCAGCAAGAATCCCAGACACAGAGAATGGGTTGGGTTTGAAGGGAATTTAAAGCTCAGCCCATCCCACACCCCTGCCATGGGCAGAGGCACCTTCCACTATCCCAGGCTGCTGCAAGCCCTTTCCAACCTGGCTTTGAGGCATCCCAGGGAAAAGATCATTCACCCACACTTCTGTTCTCAGAGCAGGCTCACCCTGAAGTGAACTGCACCCTCAAGTTTAGGCTCACACTAACTCCTGACCTAAAGCCACTCCAATCTGAAAAATGATGACAGCAAAGTAAGCCATTTGCCTAAAGCAACTCCTTTCCTCAGGGTGATATTCTCAATGGCACAAAAACACTGAAGGAATGAGAAGCCTTAAAAAAAAAAACCCAAAACCACAAAAAAGGACAAGTTTGGCTGCAAATCCCCCCAGGCAGCTCCAGCTGACTCACCGCAAGGCAAGGGAGAAGATGGCAGTTAAAGAACCTTTGGACAGGGAAGGTCTGGATCTTGCCAAGCCATTAGTTAGCAAAATCTGGAATGAAAAAAGAAATCAAAATATAAAAACCTTGTAATAATCAGGAAAAAAATACTATTACTCCTGAGAGATATTAAGTTTATTTAATGCAGAGAAAAAGAACATCAGAGCAGCCTAAAATCCAGTTCTTACAAGTTACTTGGCAGAACTAGAAGGGCTTCAGGTTAATAACGGAAGAAGAAAGAAACTGCAATGAAATCAGACACTCTGCAGGACTTATTTCCCTAGAACCTGCACTCACAGGCTTTAAAAATTAACAGGCAAGGCTCAGAGTTTGGTAATGTAATTCTTACTTAAAAGATTCATTGCATCGGTTCCTTTGCCCAGCAGAGCAGCAAACAAACCCAACCAATACAATGTGGCAGCTCCAAAGTTTGGCAAAATTATGTCCCTGTCCATCTCATGATGAAGTGATTAAGCAGGATTTGGGCTCAGCAGCAGTGACAGAAGGGCAAGGGTAGATTTGGTTTCAAATGGAGACACTCTGCTTTACTTGAGAGACTTTTGAAAAAATATAATCATGCACAAATCACCACCAGCTCCTCCCTGAGACCCCAGCACAGAGCCGAAGAGCTCCTCAGGAGAGGGGCACAGGCAGGGCTGGGGCTGGTTTGGGTACAGCTGGGACTGTGGCAGCTCACACTGACCTGCAGCACGGAGTAGAAGCCCTTCTGGTTCAGGTGGCCCATGATGTTGGCACAGATGTGGTTCATGGCAGGTCTCAGGGTCTCACCTTCGGGTTAAAGCACTGACATCACTCCAACAGCACCACAGCCCCACTCTGAGGCCCCCACACAGAAGTTTGTCACTGCCCAAGCCCTCCTGGCACAAAGTCCTTGTCCTTCTACACAAACCCATCATTCTGGCAGCATTTCACACTGCATTGTTTATGTTGTAAGAGCTTCATTTCCTCCCACTACTTGTCTGCCTTTTCTACGTTTATTTCCTACAAAACTCCAGAGCTAAGGGCACATTCCCTTATCCTCTGAACACTTCTTGTGTGTGTGGGGGGGTTGGAATATTATAAAAATGCTGTAACAACTGTTGGTGTCCTAATGGAAACAGCCTAATCCCAAGGGAATCCTTGTTTTCTGCAAACACAGAATGAATCTTTGTGGCAACCAAGGTGCAGAAACAGGATCCCAGAATGGTTTGGGTTGGAAGGAATATTAAGGATCATCCCATTCCACCCCTGCCAGGGGCAGGGACACTTCCCACTATCCCAGGTTGCTCCAAACCCTCTCCAACCCAGCCTTGGACACTTCCAGGGATGGGGCAGCCACAGCTCCTCTGGAAGTTGTGCCAGAGCATTCAGTAGATTTGAACACCAAGTCCCAAACCAGTGGCTTAAAGACTGAGATGCACCAACCTTTTCCCCGCAGGATTTTCCAGGTGGAAGTGTCTGTGAAGGTGACCAGCATTGTGAGGTGCAAGTTCACCAGTCTGGAGTCCTGCAGGATGTCAGGCTGGGATAACAAACAGCAGAGTTAACAAATCCACTGAGCCACCTGCCAAATGCAGGGAGAGAAAACATAAGAACAGTCGTTACCTTGAGCTGCTTGAGGAATTCACAGCAAAACCAGAGGATGTCTTTGATCTGTTTGATCCAGAGCAGTGTGAGGTCCTTGGAGAGTGCCAGTGACACATACCACACCTGAGCAAGGGGGGATGCACGGAGGGATCAGGGTTTGTGCTTCTGCAGGGCAGAGTTTGGGGACTGAACCCAGCAGTGGGACCAAGATGTTCCTCTCCCCAAATTCCCTGGCCAAAGCACATCACCCACCCCAGAAAACAAGTGTCCTTTAACTCCCGTGGCTGCACAGAGTAAAAACATCCCAGGAATACTAAAGGACTTGTCCAGGCTTTCCCTGTGCACTCTCCACAGTGCTCAAGGGCTTCTGAGAGCTAAAAATTACATATTACTCATGTAAATCCACACACAGAGAGTTAAAAACACCAACCAACCCCTCCCCACTCCAAACCAACCCCCCCTGCTGACCTTGGGCTCGTTCTCCACATCCATGCTGTTCAGGATACAACGGCACAGCTTTTCAAACCTCTGGGAAAATCCAAAGGTGGGATTAGCTCTAACTACAGGAAGGGCTATTCTGGAAAAGCACAAGGAACAGCTCAGCAGAGGGAGGAAGATCTCTCTGTCTCAAATCAGCAAATGTTCCCAGCATATTCTCTACAGGAATCCTGATGGCTCCTTCCTTGGGAGCACACACATCATGTTGCTGTTATGCAGAATTCCCTCCTCTTTATTTGGATGCTGTCCCTACAGAAAACTGCATTTGAGCACAGATTTCCATGGGACAGAGATTAAAAAAATCCCTCACTGCTGCTGCCATTGGAACACAGCTTTCCATTTTCCAACTGGTTTCCTTCCAGTCAGCCCTCACAGCTTCCTGGGGCAAAGATGATCATTTCAGGGCTTCACCCTGAGTTCATAAGTTCAGGGCATGGTAAGAAAAGCTGCTGGGACACAAACAGCCTTCCTGTGCTAGCACAGATCTCTGGGAACTGGCCCAATGTACCTGCCTGGGGAACTGGGCTGTGCCAAAACACACCTCCTGCAGCTGGCACAGTCACCAGGAAAAACATCCACTGGATGCCCTGAACATAGAACCACTGCTGAAAAATTCAAGGCTTCTGTTTCAATCCTACAGGCAGATCCCTTCAGGAAGAGCCAAGAGAACATTGCTGAAGGCAAAATATATTGCAAGGAACTCCAAGATCACTGGGTAAGGAATTAAACATATTTTAGCTGTCCCCAAAAGTACAGCAGGATGTCAGGGCAGTATCCTCACCTCCTTGTCCTCCTTGGGATTGAACACAAACAGCAGCTTCCTGGCAATCCTGAACACAGACAGGGCACTTCTTTTACTTGAGCCACATTCATTTGTCCCAAAAAAATCCTCCACCTCTTTCCTACCACAGGGAGAAAAACGAGGAGTTAAAAAGCAATCACAGAGCAAAGAATTCCTTCCCTGAAGGGGTCCACAAGGAAGATGGAGAGAGATTTTGCACAAAGGTCTGGAATGACAAGAAAAAGGGGAATGGACTCAAAATGACATGGAATGGGGTTAGATGGGATATTGGGAAGAAATCCTTCCCTGTGAGGTTGGAAGAAGCTGTAAGAAGCTGTGGCTGCCTCATCCCTGGAAGCGTCCAAGGCCAGGTTGGAGCAGCCTGGGCTAGTGGAAAGCGTCCCTGCCCATGGCAGGGGTTTGGAATGAGATGAGCTTTAAGACCCCTTCCAAGCCAACCAATTCCATGACCCCCCGAATCCCACACACCTGATCTCCCTCTGCAGGCGGCAGCGACACAGAAACCTCCTGACCAGAGCCTGGAGCTGCACTGCAGCTCTCTCCCTTTCCTTCAGCTCCCGCCGCTCCTCCCGCGCCTGCCGGGCCTTGTCCAGGAACTGGGCCCTGGAGGACTGGCTGGCACTGAACATGGCTGGAACCTCTCAGGGAGCAAAGGATCCTCACAGCAAACACCTGGAAAACCAGAGCAGCGTGGAAAAAAACAGCCACAGAAGGGCAGTGCTCGGCTCCCTGCAGGGGAGGGGAGAATCTGACAGCAGAGGGAAAAGTGGGAATAAAAAAAAAAACAAACCCAGTGACTGTCACAGGGCTGCAGCAGGGACACAAAAACACTGGCAGAGAATCTTTCCAGCACAGCCCACAGCCTGCTGCAGGCTGGGAGATTTTAAGTGGAAAAATAAACAAATCAGTGTTTTTGACACTGTGCTCTACTCCCTGAGCTCCGCCTCCCCTCTCCAGCCTCTGTTCTTTCCTTGTCAATCAATGCAAAACCAGCACAGTAACAGATAAGAGCAACTCCCAGGCCAGGGACAGGGGGAAAAGGGCACAAGGAACACTGATTTATTGCCATTCACCAGATAAAACATCCAGAGTCAACCAGAGCTTTATAAACAGCACCAAGGAGCTCACCTGAGGGGGTCACTTCTTCAAGGGAATTGTGCGATGCTTATTTACACACGCACATGATTCCCATCCAGAGCCTTCGGGCAGCTCCTGCATGGACAAGCACATTCCCTGCGGCTGATTTGGGGATTCGGACTTTTTCTCTGCAGCTCCGAGTGCTTTAGACCCGATTTACCTCTCGCTGCACCCGCAAGGAAAACGGTGAGTGGGAGGAGAAGCAGCCCCGCGGCTCGGCGGCGGTCACCAGCACAGGCAGCTGGGGAGGAGGGACAACTCCATGTGCGACAGAAAGGACAAAGCGACCCGGGCCGCCGGGGACCGGAGCAGGTGCCATCCCCGAGCAGGACCCGAAAGCCACCCACAACCCTCGAGCTGGGCTGCAGCTCCCAGGGCCGGCCCAAGGCACGAACGGAGCAGCCGCTGAGCCCCCTCAGCCCCTCTCCCAGCCCCCGCAGCCCTCCCGCACACCCCCGGCCCCTCAGGGCCCAGGCTCGCACCGCACTGCTCACCCCGCCGGGCCCCGGCAGCCTCCCCACAGCCCCCCGGCGCTCACCCTCGTCCCGGCGGACACCGGGCCGGGCGGGCCGGGCCCAGCGGCCCCGGAACCCCCCGGTCCCTCCCGGTTCCCCCGCCCAGGCCGCGGCCGCAGCCCCCTTCTCACACCCGTGTCCGCGCTCCCCGTCCGGCCGCCAACCCGCCCCGTCGCTGCCGTTCCGCCAGCCCGCTCACCGGCTCTGCGCAGGGAGAACAGCCGGCCTGGTGTCCCGCTGATACCGGGAAGGTCGGGCCGAGCCGGGCCGGGCCAAACCGGGCCGGGCCAAGGCGGTGAGGCGGCAGCGGCCGGGGCGAGCAGCCGCCGGGGCGGGCCATCGGACGGCTTTGGGAGCGCACCCGGGCGGGGCCGGAAGGAGGCGAGGGGCGGAAGTTCCCCGCCCGGCGCTCCCGCTCGCTCGGTCCGAGGGGCTGCGGCGCTGTTCATGGTGAGGGGGGAAAGGGCGGCTTAGGGCCGCGGGGGATGAGCCCTGCAGGGCGGGGATGGGCTCCGGCCTTGGGGGGGAGGAGGAGCGGGAGGCTGAGGGGGGACGAGGGAACGGGGAGGGGACTGAGAGGGGCTTGGGGGCTCCGGGCCTCAGCGAGGCTGAGGGGGTTTAGATGGGGCTCCGGCCCTCGGGGGGAGCTGAGAGACTCTGGGTTGGGGTCTCAGTGGGCCTTTGGGCCGTGGGAGGGGGCTGAGGGAGGCGGAGGGGCCGGGGCCTGCGGGTAGCGGTCCTGCCCGGGGTTGCGGCCGGGGGAGGGGTTGGGCTGAGAATTTGGGGGTCCGGCCCCCGAGAGCGGTGTGAGTGTCGAGCAGTGGCCGTCCCCAGGGCTGGGCTGGGGACGTGGTCCAGCCCCAAGGTTAGATAGAGGGGTCCAGGGGGTTGTCTGAGCCCCGGGAGTCGCGGGGTCACGGGCCGGTTTGCCTGGGGCCGGTGCCCAGCGGGCCCCTTGGCCTGGGGCCGGTGGTTTGGGGAGGGCAGGGCTGAGGTTTGGGGAGCAGAGTCGTGGTGCACGGTTGGATCGATCCCCTCGGGAACCCCGGGCCCATCCCTGCCTAAGCTGGGGTGTTCCAGTGCCGGAGGGAGCTGGAATATGAGCTGAGGCTGCATCCCAGAGATGCTGGGATCATCTTTAGGCCATCCCTGCTCCTGCTGATCCCTCTCCTGTGCCACACAGCTCGGGCTCCGTTGGGAGTTTCATGGCAGTGAAGCAAAAATCCTTCAGTTCAGCTCATCCCGGAGCCGTGGGAGCTGGAGGAGCAGGGATAGAAGGGATTAATTATCCCACCGTCCCATCCTGAGGGAAAACAGAACCACGGAGGCTCCATTTAGCAGCTCTGGGGGAATTTGTGGTGCTGAGCCGCCGTGTGCTTGTGTGACCTCGGTGACAGGAATGTGGCTGGAGGCTGCTCTGTCCGCCTCTGAGCAGTGTGGGAGGGCAGGGAAAAGCGAGGAAAAAGCCCGTGTGTGCTCTCCCTGTTTGCTCCAAGAGAAAAAGCCTAGAAAACCTGTGGGTAGTCTGCATTTTGGTACTTGGGGATCTGTTGATTTCTGCATTTGGACTCACAGGAATCATCTGCTCCACTTGTGTGTGTTGGGAATTGCCCAATTCCATCCCAGATTATTGATGGAGTAAGAGCTTTAAGGGAGTTGTGTAAGAAATGAAAGCAGCTGTTGTGGGAAGGCATTGGCTTTGCAGTGCAAAACCCGGCTCAGCATTCCCAGGCGTTTTTTCCCCAGGGAAAAAAAAAATGGGGGCTGTGTCCACGAACATCCTTCACTTCCTGACAGTGAAACATTTAAAACACTTGAGAATTTCACACAAACAGCAGCGGGAGCAGCCGAGGTGTGAAACACCCAGTGGGAACAGGAGTGTCACTGCCAGGCTGGGAACTCCTTCTCTGGGCTGGGAACTGCTCTTTTGGGCTGGGAATTCCTTCCTTGAGCTGGGAGCTGCTCTCCTGAGCTGGCAGCTCCTTCCTAGAGCTGGGAACCCCTGTCCTTGCAGGAAGAGATGTCGGGAGAGAGCGTGGTGAGCTCAGCGGTGCCGGCGGCCACGACGCGCACGACGTCCTTCAAGGGGAGCAGCCCCAGCTCCAAGTACGTGAAGCTGAACGTGGGGGGAGCCCTGTACTACACCACCATGCAGACCCTGACCAAGCAGGACACCATGCTCAAGGCCATGTTCAGCGGGCGCATGGAAGTGCTGACGGACAGCGAAGGTAAGGATCGGGATCATCCCAGTGCTCTCCACATCCTTCCTGGGCAGGGAAAGTCACAGGGGTGGTGGAAAGGTCAGAGGAAATTCTGTTTGTAAGGTTGGAGGGATGGAGGATCTCTCCTACAAGGGAAGGTTGGGAGAGTTGGGGTTGTTCAGCCTGGACAAAAGGCAGGTTTGGGGTGACGTAATTGTGGCCTTCCAATGCCCGAAGGAGCCACAAAAAAAACGGAGAGAATATTTATAAGGCTCTGGAATGGCAGAACAAGAGAATAGGTTTGGATTAGATACTGAGAAGAAATCTTGCTGTGTGAGGGTGCTGAGGCCTTGGCACAGCCCAGAGAAACTGTGGCTGCCTCATCCCTGGAAGTGTCCAAGGCCAGGCTGGACAGAGCTTGGAGCAGCCTGGGATAGTGGAAGATGTCCCTGCGTGTGGCAAGGAGTGGACTAAATAATCTTCACGATCCCTCCCAACCCAAACCATGCTGTTGCTCCATGATTCCATGATTATACAGCTGAGGAAAATGTGGAACAAAAGACAAGGATGACTTGAAAGGACACAGAAGTCCTGTCAGGCCCAGGTGGCACCTGGAGCACCTTTTCAGAATACTGACACTAAAGCTCTGAAGCCCATGGAAAAAGGTGGGGATAGAGATTAGGAATCCTTGAGTTGGGACTTGTGTGTTCTCTTTGAAGCTCAGAATGCCATTCTTTCTTCTTGTTTCCTTGTTTATAAATAAAGTATAAAACATGCTCTGAGCATAGGTATTAATGAGTTAAAAAGCTGATTTTTTTTTTAAATGAAGCAATTTTCTTGTGGGAGTATTGACAGCTGATTTCCCTAAAACAGAGCCAGCTGCAGAATTTTCAAAAAATTTGGAATTTTATCTCCACATTCCTGTGTTGTGGGTGTGCCAGAATTTAATTAGAAGCTCAGCCTTATTTTCTGATGTTTTACCCATAACAATATTAAAGGACCTTTTCCTTCAACAAGAGCCTCTGCAAAGCTGAGCCTGGAGGTTCAAACACCTCTCTTGGGATTAGTTAATTATTATTTGGAAATTTTGTTTGAATTTGCTAAAAATAGAGAAAATATAGTGCAGGATGAGGTTGATTGGACTAAGTTGTGAGTGCTTTAAAATAGGCTGTTTAGAGGTTTATGATAAGCTTTCCTGAGGTAAGAGGAAGTGGATTTGAAGGAAAAAAAGTAAAAATACAGCCTGATTAGCTGAATATTCCTGTTGTAGCCAGAAGTCTTTATATTTAAGCTGGGGAAAACAAAGCTGTGTTGTTCCAGGTGTAATCCCAGGCCACAATAAAGCAGGAATGTGGATGCTGGGATTTGGGGCTCTGGGTCAAGGGGTCTCTGGGATATTTTTCCTGGATACAGACGATGGAGGTTGCATTAAAAAAAGTCAATCTGTGGGTCAAATTTGGAAAAAAATTGTCAAATGGGAATCAATACTGGGTCGAATTTGGGAAAAAAGCCTGTCAAATGGGAATCAACACCTTGATTTGGAACACTGGAGGAGTGGAAATGTTGTGGAGCCCCTCCCTTTGCTAAACTTGAGGTGGATCTTCCTGTCCCTCCGTGAGGCTGCTTCGCTGAATTTGGTAATTCCAGACTTCCCATGGCTGGAAATGGATTGGAAAGTCCAAATCCATTTTAGAAACTCACCTTGGCATGATCCCAGTGTCCTGGGCAGATGCAGAAGGGCTGGGACATCCCAGGGCTCAGAGGCTCTGGAAGTGCAGGTGCTGTTTGAACCCCAAATTTGAGGATAACTGGAGTTTCTCCCTCTAAAAATATGTTTGGGACATAAAATCCCAAATTTGTTTTGCTGTGACTCCCACAGTGTCTGTGTGGGATTGTTCCATGGAACCAGTTTGTGTTTGAAGAGGAATTTGATACTTCCTGTATGTTGTAACACAAACACTCCCATTGCAGCAGTTCTTGCTTTATCTCCTCTTGCCTGGAAACTGGGACAATAGCACTGGGGCTGCTAAAGGAAACACTTTTTATCTGGAATTCTTCAAAATCCTCCTAATTGGTCACACCCAAAACCTGGCAGCAAATGAAACTGTTTCTTAGGAAAAGAAGCCAGGCTTGGGGAGCAACTGGAAGGAGTTGGGTTTAACCAGTCTGGAATGTGGCACACGGTGTCCTGCTCTGTGTCTGGGATTCAGATCCCAGCATCTCCTCCCAGCTGAACAATTCCAACCTGCTGCTCCTCAGCTGGAGGAGAAAAACCTGGGTTTCTCTGGCTGTGGGTGGTGGCAGATGATTGTTTTCAGCTTAGAAATTATTGATGAACTGTAGCAAATCAGCACATTTGGATCATTTTTTTGGATGGTCATGAGCAGGGAGAGGGATGTGAGTTTTCCAGGTGCATCCACCTGTTTCCAATTCTCTTTTTTTTCCCCTGACTCCCTGCTGTTGTTGATGGGGAAGCTGTTCCTGATCCAGCTGCTGATAAGAGAGTGCAGTGTCCAGTGTCAGGCTCCTGTTTCACGTGCCAGGGCTGGGTTGGAAAAATGTCTGGTTGTAGCTGGAGCGTTTGGATCCTGTCCCTGAGAATTCCTGTGAGACAAAGATGAATTTCCTAAAGGTGTTATGTGTCCATGGACAAAGGCAGTGAGGGGAGGGGGAGCTCTGCCCCTCTGCCCAGATGAAATCTCACCTGCAGAGCTGCCCCAGCCCTGGAGCTGCTGGAGAGAGATGATCAGAGGGATGGAGCAGCTCTGCTGGGAGGAAAGACTGGGAGAACTGGGATTGTTCAACCTTAGGAATGACCCAAGTGTGGCTTCCAGGGTCTGAAAGAGCTGGCAAAAAGATGGGAAAGGATTATTTGCAAGGGTCTGGTATGACAGGATGAGTGGGGATGGCTTCAAATTGCCAGAGGGCAGAGTTAGATGGGATATTGGGAAGAAATGCACCCTGTGAGGGTGAGGAGGGGCTGGGATGGAATTCCCAGAGAAGCTGCCCCATCCCTGGAACTGTCCAAGGCCAGGCTGAACACGGCTTGGACCAACCTGGGACAGTGGAAGGTGGCCCTGCCCATGGCAGGGGGTTGGAACTGGATAAACTTCAAGTTCCCTTCCACACCTAACCATTCCATGATTCTATGTTCCCATGGATTCCGTGTCCCTTCCTAAATGGATCACAGGATGTTTTTGGGACACTACAATTAAAAAATAACTCGAAAATACTTCAGCCCACTTGTTGGCTCTGCTGTGGTCGAGTGGCAGCAGGGTCACTTCCCTGTGACTCATCTCCTTTGGGCTGTTTGGGGGGAAACAGAAGAGTTTTTAAAGCTCTTTTAGTGGTCACTCAGATTTTGCAATGCTACTAGAAGTGTTTTCTCATCCCCACATGAAAATGAGCAATTCTGCTTCAGTTTCACCATCTGTAAACACAAAATTGCAGCAGATTTTTGCAGCCTGCGAGGAATCACAGAGGAGTTTTGGGATGGTAATTCTGCTTTCAGCTGGACTTTTACTTTTCTGTGTGCTCCAGTGAGCTTGGCAAGCAGCTGCATTTGTGGAATATGGAAGTCCTAGTTTACTATCATGGCTTGTGCTTCCTCTTTATCACAGAATCCCGGAATGGTTTGGATCAGAAAGGAGTTTAAAGCTCACCTTGTTCCACCCCTGCCATGGGCAGAGACACCTTCCACTGAATCTCCCACTAAGATGGGATTTCTCTGGACTGCCCAATGGGCTTTTTTCTGCTCATGTGGGATGAGCCATTAGCCTGGATCAGTCCTTTGTTCCGTGATTTCTGTCTCTAGTTTGTTGTTCCAGCCTGTAAAATGACACTTGGAGCACTCTTTGTGCTGTCTGTGGACAGCAGGAATGAGGGAGCTGGGAAGCCTGGAGTGAGCTGCTGCAGAGTGTCTCCTCTGCCCTCAGAAAGGGCCGTGTTCCCTTTCCAGATTGAACCAAATGTTCAGACTTTTCCTTGTAATTCCATTCATGCAGAACACACAGGGGCTGCTTTAACCTACTTTCCTTATTTGTCCAAAAAATGACTCCTTCCCCACAAGCGTTTCCTCGCTGCATTCCTGAGCCTCAGCCTGTGAGAGTGGCCATCTGTTCACCCAGGGAAACTCCAGCCTCGGCACTGCCTGACTTTTCCAGGGTCCAGCCTGATCCCAGCAGGGAGAGGTGAAATGTGGATCCTGCACCCACAGCTTTGGTTGTAGCTCTTTTCTTCCCTGGTGAAGGCTCCAGGAAGACCTTGGAGCGCTTTGCAGTGCCTAGAGGGACTCCAGGAGAGCTGGAAGAGGGACTTTGGACAAGGGCAGGGAGGGACAAGACAAGAGAGAATGGCTTCCCACTGCCAGAGTCAGGGTTAGATGGGATATGGAGAAGAAATTCTTCCCTGTGAGGGTGGGGAGGCCCTGGGTGCCTTGGAAGTGTCCAAGGCCAGGTTTGATGGGGCTTGGAGCAACCTGGGATAGTGGAAGGTGTCCCTGCCCATTGGAGGGGAGTGGGACTTTATGATCTTTTAAATTCCCTTCCAACCCAAACCATTCCATAATTTTCTTCCCACCATGGCCCTAAGCTCCACTCTTTGCTCACATTCCCCGTTCCATCCTCACACTCCCAGTTCCATCATGTCCTTCACCAGTTTGCTCCGTCAAGGCCTTTTGCCACATTCCTCTCAGCTTATCCTTACTGTGGCCTTCCTGTGTCCCCAGGCTGGATCCTGATCGACCGCTGTGGGAAGCACTTTGGGACAATCCTGAACTACCTGCGGGACGGGGCCGTGCCGCTCCCGGAGAGCCGCCGGGAGATCGAGGAGCTGCTGGCTGAGGCCAAGTACTACCTGGTGCAGGGGCTGGTGGATGAATGCCAGGCAGCCCTGCAGGTGGGCACGGGGCTCAGGGGACACCAGGGGCAGCTGGGGGTGGGCAGCAGCATCTGGGCAGAGCAGGGTTTTCTCCTGGTCTTTGTGTGGTGGTTTTGGAGGTTGGGATGGAAATTGGAATAGTTCATGTTGCCATCTGCTGGAGTCTGGGCACATATAGGAAAACCAGCTTCTTCTCAGAGCTGCTGGGAGTCCTCTTGTGTTCTTTGTTGTGAGGTTCCCATCTTGAGTTAGATGCCACTGTCACTGATGTGCTGTCTGAGAGAAGCCACATTCCAGATCCTGCTGTTTAGCTGGGCACAGGACATTCAGTGGTGGAGAGCAGGAATGGACACCTCAGGTGCTCCCAGAAGAATGGTGCCTGGCCAGCCACAGCCCAGAAACCACCACAGGGACAGACTGACCCCTCAGCAGAGATCGTTCCCAGGAAATGTGGGTGTTTTCTGGGATCTGCTGTCACTCAGCTGCTGTTTGGTTCTTGTTCCCACAGAACAAAGATGCGTATGAGCCCTTCTGCAAGGTCCCAGTGATCACCTCCTCCAAGGAAGAGCAGAAGCTGATTGCAACCTCCAACAAGGTGAGAGGGAATGGGATGTGCCATGGGGAGAGCTGGGGGTGTCCAGCCTGGAGAGGAGAAGGCTTTGGGGAGAACTCAGAGCACCTTCTAGTACCCAAAGGGGCTGCAAGAGAACTGGAGAGCTGGACAGGGAGGGAGTGACAGGATGATGGGTGGTGCCTTTAAGCTGAAGGAGGGCAGGGTTAAATGGAATATAAGGAAAAAATTCTTCTCTGTCAGGCCCTGGCACAGGTTGCCCAGAGAAGCTGTGGCTGCCCCAGGATCCCTGGAAGTGTCCAAGGCCAGGTTGGACAGGGCTTGGAGCAGCCTGGGATAGTGGAAGGTGTCCCTGCCCATGGCAGGGGGTGCTGATAAGACAGAGGGAAGATAAGAATACACGAGGATCCAGTCCCAGAAGGGGTCAGGAGGGATTGCAGCCCCATTGCCAACCTGTGTGTTACAGGTTTGCAGCAACAGCAGTAACACCACCGAAATCCCATTGGGAATTTGCCATTGCAGCTTCTCTTTGGGGTCTTGGGCTGGCTGAGCTGAGGTTTCCAGCTCTGGCTGTGCTCCCTGGAACTCATCTGTGCTTTGTTTCTTACAGCCAGCAGTGAAGCTGCTCTATAACAGAAGCAACAACAAATATTCCTACACCAGGTAAGTGACTTCAACTGGAATTGTTGAAAGTTTTCACAGACTGAAATCCACTATAAAGGTTTCCTTTCTCTTCCCTCAGACCCGATGACAGATTGGTGTTGGCAGGCACTCCATTTTTTCCCAATTAATTTCAAACTGGAGTCAGAAGGGAGTCTGCTGCCATCCATGGAAGGCTGAGCCTGTGCTATTTCTGTGCCAGAGGAGTTCCTCTAATCCTTAGGTGCAGCTGGCAGAGGCTCCTGGCCAAGTGCTGTCTGCATTCCCATGGATTGCAGTGTGGTAGTTGAACACAGAGAGCTCAGTGAGTGGGGAAATCATCAAACTGGGGGCCTTGTCCTCTTTCCCTTATACATTTCATGACATAACAGTGCCTATCCAGGCTGCTGAGCTCGGGAATGGTTTGATTTGGCTGATAGGATCGTGCACCTGGGTGAAATGGCCTTGGATGGTTGTTCATGGGGCTGTTGCTGTTGTATTGCTGCTGCTTAACGTTTTCCTGCCTTTAGTAGTGAAATAATAAGAATTGATTTCTTGGGGTTGTCCTATCCCTGGAAGCATCCAAGGCCAGGTTGGATGGGGCTTGGAGCAACCTGTGCTGGTGAAAGGCATCCCTGCCCATGGCACAGGGGTGGCGCTGGATGGGCTTTAAGGTCCCTCCAACCCAAACCATCCCAGGAATCTGGGATCTCAGGGCTGTCAGTGCTCGCTGTTCCCACTCTTTCCTTGTGCTCTGTAAATTCCTGCTGCTGCCTCCATTCCCACAGCAACTCTGATGACAACATGCTGAAGAACATTGAGCTCTTTGACAAGCTGTCCCTGAGGTTCAACGGGAGGGTGCTGTTCATCAAGGATGTCATTGGGGATGAGATCTGCTGCTGGTCCTTCTACGGGCAGGGCCGCAAGATCGCCGAGGTCTGCTGCACCTCCATCGTTTATGCCACTGAGAAAAAGCAGACAAAGGTACAGGAAAACTGGGAATGCTCCAGCCTGGCACCCTGACAGCTCAACAGGCTGGCACTTTGTCTTTGTTCAGATTATCTGGAGGATAATCAATGCATTGAGAGTGGGGCAGCACCTGGAGCTCATCCTGGGGGTACAGCAGGAGCTGCCTGCTCAGGGCATATTGGTATATTCCATAAAGCCCTGTGGTATTCCATAATGCATGGTGATATTCCATAATGTTCAGTCTAGCTCTGTCTTCAGACAAAATTGTGCATTTAACCACGTTTGGGTTTGGGGGTTGCAAGTAGATGATCTAGGGTTGGAACTAAATGATCTTTAAGGTCCCTCCCAACCCAAACCATTCCATGGTTCTACACCCCCGTGTAAGGAGGGATCCAGCAATGGCACACCTTCCCTGTATTCTTCCCTTTCCCAGGAGAAATCTATCTGCTTCTGGTAAAAACTCAACTGGTTGTTGGTCTCAAAAACTGGAAGCAAATAATGAAATAGAAAGGATTTCTGTGCCTGGAAGGATTTCTGTGGCTGGGGTGCAATTCAGGAATTGCAACACCAGGTGTGAGGAATCCAAACCGAGGTAACCTGCTGCCTGCAGCGAGTGACCTTCTCTTCCCTGCCTGCCAGGTGGAGTTCCCAGAAGCCCGAATTTATGAGGAGACCCTGAACATCCTGCTGTACGAGTCCCAGGATGGGAGGGGGCCGGACAATGCCCTCCTGGAAGCCACGGGAGGGGCTGCAGGGCGCTCCCACCACCTGGAGGAGGACGAGGAGCGGGATCGCATCGAGCGCGTGCGGAGGATCCACATCAAGCGCCCCGATGACAGGGCCCACCTGCACCAGTGAGCCTGGGGGACCCCCACAGCTCTGGGCAAGGGGCTGCCCTGCAGCAGGACTAGGCAGAGCAACTCCTGTCCAGCACAGTCTGTAAATTGTGATTTGTAACAAAGTCTAGGTTATATTTGGGGTATTTAAATGCGGTAGTTGTAGGGCGAGGATCGAGGAGGTTACTGGGCAGCCTGGAAGGGCCTGTTGAGCAGCTGGAGAAATGCCCAGAATTTTTAGCACTCTTGTCGTTGCTGTTTCGTGCTGGAGAGGAGGAGGACTGGCTTCCTGTGGCTTTGGTAATGATCCTGCACTTTAAAAACCAAAACAACAAACAAAAGGTCAGCCAGCCAACCCTCCTTCCCTCCAGGCACTCCCTGACCCTCCTGGGCTGGGGGACAGGCAGGGACCTGGACCCAGGGCTGCTGCACAGCTCCTTGGCTCTTGGGGGAGAGTTTGGGAGTGCCTTGAGTGACTCCCCAGAGAACAAATGGCACAGGCTGATGAGATTCCTGCAGTGCTGGGGAGAGAGGGACCCCTCAGAGCAGTGGGAGGGAGCAGGGGCTGCTCCCTCAGGTTCCCCACAGCTCTCAGGATCTGCTCCTCCAAGGGTTCAGTGGAGCTCCTGCAGCGCTGAGCTGGGGACACCCATCCCTGTTTTATCCCAATGGTTCAAGGTTAAAGTTCCTCCCAAAGGAGGAGAATCACGAGCAAATTGTCCACGGTTGCTTTCCCTAGGAGTGGTGTTGGTACTGGTCAGTGCTTAGAGCTTCTGCCTGAGCCTGGATCTCAGCTGGGGTCACAGCAGGTTCAATCCTCTCATGCTGGGGGGTGTTGGTGGGGGGCAGCAGTCCTGGTTCCCTTCTGGAACTGATCCAGGAGCGTTGCCTTGCTCTGAGCGAGGGGAAATAGAAGCAGGCAGTGACCCAGAGGCAGATATTCCCTGTTTGACTTTGTCCTGAGGGTATTCCAAGTCTTCCCAGCCATAGCAGCTGTGTGTGGAAGGGCAGAGTGTGAAGGCCACTGCACTGTGGTTTTCTATGAGTGCTTTTCTCTTGTCAATGAATATTTTATCTACCTCCTTGTCTCCTGTTGCCTGTTGTGGAGTCAAGTGACAGCGATGGTGGGAGGTGGGGTGTCATTCCATAGGGCTGGCAGCAGAGCCACAGCTGTGACAGTTCAGGTCACCAGCCCTGGGAGGGAGAGAAACCTGAGGTAGGAAGTGTTAAACTTGCACTGCAACAGCACCCATGAGTGACACCAGAGCACTCTGCCCTGGGCTAGAGTTTCTTTTGACCCTTTCTGTGGAATATTTAGCACTGGCTTTAACAGCCACACTCCTCTGGAGCAGCAGCTCTGTGTTCCTGCTCCAAGGATCCCTGCTCCTGGCTCAGGGCTGCTGAGGACATGGGAACAGGGTAAAAACCAAAGGTGCTGCAGCAGCACCAGCCACGTTCTTCTGTTCCACAGAGCTCCTTGGTAGAGGCTGAAACACACCTTGAAGTGGCTGCACAGTTTTGGATCATCAAGTAAAGCTCAAAGATTTCAAATTTAATCTAAGGCCATCTTTCTAGTAACCAAAGACTTCTCCACATTGCAGGCAGCTGCTGGCTGTGGCAGGTTTTGTACCTGTCTCCTCTCCTCTTTCTTCTGCAGCTGCTGCTTGTTCACTGAGAGCTCCACAGTCTCCTTGGGGTTCAGCAGCCTCAGCTCTGTCCTGACACCTCAGGGCTTCCAGTTTGAGTTGTACTTAAACCTGTTTGCAACACCCTCTGGGTGCAGAGGGGGAAGGAGCCAGTGCCTCTCCCCTCAGGGCTGGCACAAGCTGAGGGCAAGGCAGGGAAGTCCTGGATTGCTGTTTCTCCAGCACTGTGTACTTTGACACTTACTGGTGATTACTGGGCTGCTGCTGGGCATCATCAGGAACAGCCCTGCTGCCCTTGGTGGGGAGGCTGTGTCTCAACAGAGGGTGAACAGGGACCAGCACCAGTCCTGCAGCAAACCCTGCTCACTCCAGCTGGGAGCTCCTCTCCAGCAGGCTCAGGGCAGCTCATCCCTGGCTGTGCTGACCTGCAGAGCCCAGACCAAATCCAGTCCTGGGGGGCAGAGCAGCTTCATCCCCAGGAGGTGACACCAGTACTAAGCACCTGACAGGTCACAGCTACGTGATTAACTTCTCTGTAAATAGATCCTTAACTGGCTTCAGGCTTTCCCCTTTCGTTCTTAAAAACCAGGGGAAGGCTGTTTTTAATCTTTGTACAGTGCTTTGTAGAGTTGTTGGTTTAGCAAAGTCACTCCAGGAGAGTTAAAGCTGCAATTTCAGTTTTGTTACTGCATTTGTGGGCAGACTCTGCCTTAACTCACTCCTGAGCTCACCCTTGGGGTGCTGGAGTAGTGCAGCCAAGCTGTGCTGTCCTGGGGACTGTCCTTTACCTGCTGCCCCTGTCCTTGCTCTGGGCACACCCTGCTCATGCCCTTGCACAAATGCTCTCAGTCCTGAGCCTCGTTACTCTAAGTGGTTTTACTCTGAGCTCTCAGGTGCAGCTGGGGATCAGGGCAGGTGTCCTGGGCACAAGCAGCTCTTCAGATTATCCTCCCCTGCCTCCCAGTGCCAGGGAGAGCAGAGCTGGCTGCTCCCATTCTCCAGCACCAGCAGTGACAGCCCAGGGGAGCTGAGCAAAGTCCCCCTGGGGAAGGGATTTTGTCCCCTCCCAGCTCCTGACACGGGTGGGGCTGCAGGAGGAGGGGACAGGGACCAGCCCTGGTGCCCCCTTCCCACCTCTCTCCCTGTAGCACCAAAGCAGCTGCTCCTGCACTTCCCCAAGGCAGGTTTGGATCCCCTGAGCCACAGCACCTGGGCAAGGCTCCAAGCTCCCATCCTACCTTAGAGCAAAGCGTAGGTAGAACCTTTTAGTCTTAATGGAATTGTTTCATGGACAACAGCAAATTCCTGTTCTGTACAATCATTCCCACCCGTCCAGACTTCTGCACAGAACAAGCTTCAGCTGGATTTCAGTGTATGGTTGATGTTTGCAATATGTATTTTTTGTTTTTTTTTAATATAACACAATAAATTAGAAGATATTTCATATTTACATGCGAGTCACTTTATTGCTTGCTTGGAGCTCGATGTCCTCATGGGCTGTGTGGCTGGAGGAGCTTTTGGGATGAAATATCAGATCTCCATCTTAATTAATGTCAGTTTGACCTCCCAGCCCTCCCTATGGGAGAGGCTCCAGCTGTTGGGATTCTCTCAGGTCTTTCCTTTTTGAGAAAAGTTGTTTTTAGACCAGGGTTAACACTGCTCTGCACTTCTTGCAATGCCCCTGAGTAGTGACTCCAAGTACAGCTAGAGAAGCCTTTTGGCTTCTGTCCTAATCCTTCTTGACCTCTCAGAGATGGAGATTGTACCTTGGAACTTTGGGGATAAATGTCCCTGTGACCATGTAACGAGCGTCTCCTTCTGGGAACGTTACAGCAACATCAGGGATTTTATTTATCTATAGTTGAGTAGTTTTAAGCTATAAAAAAAGAGCCTAAAACATGCAAACAAACTTTCAAATCACAGCAGCCCTGTGGCATCAAAGATTCCAGGGGAGATGTGAAGGCTGGTCCCATCCTGCAGGCTCCTTTCTGTTCCCAGCCAAGGGAACAGGAACTAGTTCTCATCAAGACTTTTTTGGGGTTGACACCTGGGAGGAGAAGAGGAAGGAGCCATTAAATCAGGAATCCTCACGGTGCCTGGGAAGGGAGGTGGTGGTGGAGTTCCTATTTGCCCATTGGTACGTAGAGACAATTCCCTCCATCTCATCTGCAGGATGGAGAACTCCACCTGGAATTCTTCCTTGGAGCTGTCAGCTCCTCAGAAGACCTGCCTGAGTGACAAGAAGTGCCTTTCCTCCATCCCCCAACCCATTGCAGGCACAACTTGGTTGAGGGAGTAGAAAACATCCCCTGAGGCCTCATTTACTGGTGCACATTGACTTTGGGTCAGACTAAATTCTCTAAATGCCCACACCAGGAACCAGCCTTGCTCCCCAATCCCTGGGCCACTTCCTGCACAATCCCTGGAGCTGCAGCTCCCAGCACTGGATCACCTCATGCAGGTGACAGTGACAGGGTGGTCACTTCCTGCTTTGGGACTTTGGGAGGGGACTCAGTCCCTCCTGGACTCCCAGGAAGGGAGGGCTGTGCTCTCTTCAGGTGGAGATCCAAAGGAGGAAGCACCAGGTGCTCAGCTGGGGCCTTACCACTGTGAGCTGTCCAGTTTTGTCCTTGAAGACCTGAGGCTCTGGCCCCACAGTGAACACCATGGTCCCCTCCTTCCCGGAGCCGACACGGAACCGGAGGCTGGAAGCACAGAATGCCCCTGGAGAGCTCTCCCCACAAGAGGCTTTACTCTAAACCCCCTTGATTTCTGTTCCCTGGGCAAATCTCGTTAGAGGAGCAGATCAGAGCCTCCAGCTTAGGTGAATTTCCTAAACAATTGCATTATCCCAGCGAGCCCAAGGGGTTGATGAATGGAACAAGGCTGCCCAGCCCAGGCTTTTGAGTGTTCCTGGTGCAATTAAGCACTGGAAGCTAAGCAGATCTGACCTGGAGGAAAGCACTGAGCACACCAAATCTAATTAGAGCTGAAACGCAAAGGCCAGGCTGAAAAGCTGGAGCAGAAGTGCAGGTTTCACCTGCCAGCTCCAATTCCCAGGGAGGTTGGAGACATGGACTGCATCCACCTGCCAGGAGCTCGGGGCTGCCACTGGGAGGAATCACATTTTGGGCCTCCTCAATCCTTCTGGGAGAGAAGCATTTGTCCTGAGGTGACCCACAGCTTCCCAGCTGGCTTTCCTGAGGCTAATGGGATCCCCTGTGGAACCACTAGAGCCACGACCTTATGCCCAGGTCACAGCAGAGAGCTGAAAGAAAAAGTGGGTTTAAAGTACAATAAGTTGGGTTTAGGCAGGTGGGGCATGGGCAGCTGTCAGAGCAGAGCAGGATTCGTTAGCCTGGGAAAAGCCTGGGAAAAAGGTTGGAAAGATTTTTTTATACATTTCCTCTCAGTGCATCCCATCCCATCTCATCTCCCTGTGCCTCTGGAAGTCAGGAAAACAGAGATGCTGCTGCACCAGACCTGTCCAGCTTTGGGCACTGTTTGCTGGGCTGATGTCAACAGTCTTGACCTAAAAGGTTTTCCAATAAAACTGAGCCTGCCCAGTGCTACCCATCCACCTCCTGCCTTCCTTACCTTCCCTTCACCACTTTAACGACGCTTTGCTTGTTGGCCAATATGCAGAGCTTGGTCACTGTCTCAAAGATGTGCTCACACTGCAGTATCACATCTCCCTGGAAACAAAAAAAAGGGGATAAAGTCACTTGGCATCACCCCAGCACGTGATAGTGCCGAGGAACACCTTTGGAATGCCAGAGCAGTGACTACCAGGCAGAAGTGACCAATTTAAACACCCTCTCCAGGGATTATTTAGGATTTATTTGGTCTAAAAAAAAGGCAGGAGTGGGTCCAGAGAAGGGGATGGAGCTAGGAAAGGCGTGGAGAATCAGGCACAGCAGGAGGGGCTGAGAGAGCTGGGGGAGCTCAGCCTGGAGAAAAGGAGGCTCAGGGGGGATCTTCTCATTTTCCACCACTCCCTGAAAGGTTGGGATTCCAAGTGAAAGTTTTCATGTTGAAACAGCAAGAACGTAAAGGCCTGGCTGATTACACACAGAATAAACATCGGGAATTGTGTCATTCCAGGAGTTTAGAGGATGATATCAGAAGCATCAGCTCCATGACCTCATTTTAACCACCATCCCAATTTCCCACCTTCTGCTTGTTGTCCTCAGGAACATGAATGACCACGATCCCATCGCTCAGGTTACTGGTGGAGATCCCTTCAAAAAGAACCCCAGAATTAGAGGGAAACCTACCAAACCCAGCTCCACACCACCCTCAGCTCCTTCCCCCAGGAGCCCCACATGGTTACAGGGGAAGTCACATTCCTGAAGGAGGGTTCTGTCCTTTCTAAGAGTAAAGAATATTCCCATCCTCAGAGCAAAACACACAAAGCTCCTACTTTGATTAATTAATCTGAATTTTCAAAATACTTTCTGAAGGGCCCTTTATGTCACCTGTTGTCCATATCAGAATTCCAACAGTGCTGATTTCAACCCCTGCATGAGCTGTTTGTCCCCAAACCTTTCCCTGATGCCTTGGGTTTTGGTAACATAAAAGGGAGAAGAATCCATTCTACCCCTGAACTGTAGTTCCAGCAGTGCCAGGATTAAAAAATACCCACAAACCAGGGTAGGAAAGGTTTGAGTTATTTTTTCTCCTCTCTATCTCAGTAGAAAGTGATGTCCTCCTGCATTTAAACATTTCAAGGAGCTCTTACTCATAAAATCATCCTTCAAGGCTTTGTCCAGCTGCCAGGAAAAGAGGGACAGATCATTCCAATATCTTTGCAAGACAAAGTGTCATAATTTCATCCTTCCTAAAGGATGTCTGGCAGGACAGGACGCCCCACAACAACTCGTGGAATCATCATGGAACGGTTTGGGTTGGAAGGAATGTTAAGGACCATCTCATTCCACCTATCCCATGGGCAGGGACATCCTACTAGTCCAGCTTGCTCCTAGTGCCACCCAGCCCTGGAGAATGACTCCCACTGGTACCTTTCAGCGTGGAATACTCGATTTTCTGTTTGATCTTGGCCATCTCCACCACGTAGGCCGAGCTCTGGGTCAGCACCAGGAGCCGCTCCCGCGCCTTGAACCCGTTCCTGTCATATTTTATCACGGGGGTCACATACTGAAAACAACGAGTTGGAATCAGCATTTCCACTACTGCAAGCTCCTGCTCCAGGGGTTTGGATTTTCCTGACTGGAAGCAGCTCGGCGAGGAGCAGATCTGCCCGTGGAGCTGCAGGTCTCAGCTCACAAGGATCTGGATTCCCCACACTAGGAAATTCAGGAGGCAGAATCCTGGGAATGATGGGGCCTGTGTGCCATAACCATGGGAAGTGCAGGGAAACTCCAGCTCTGTTCCTGCCCTGGACAGGGCTAGGAATGTTCTTTAAGCTTTCATCAAAAGCAATCTTAAATAACTTTTAATTGGGTGTATTTTGATACCTGTCTCCAATTTAAAAGCAAGTCAATGGTGGCTCTGCTGCTCTTCATCAGCCCCTGAGTGAGCAAACAGCTCCAGGACTCCAGTGAAGGTAATTCCAAGAGTTCTGTCCTTCTCTTACCTTGATGTTCTCCCCACGGATGAGCTGCAGCACTTTGGGGTTTAGGTCATTCTCTTCTGAGGAGCAAACCAGAAAGAGAAACTGGGTGTGAGTGTCAGAGCCACAGCCCCAAACAGTCACTGCCCACCCCCCAGCAAACACCAGAGAGCTGGTTTAGTCTTCATTTCAACTGCCCTTTTCCCCTTGGAATGCTCCTTTCCAACCTGAGGGTGGTCACCTCCAGCTGCTCCCAAACCCATTGTGGTGATTTTTCCTGCCCTGACAAGCCAGTTCACAGCAGGAGTTTCTGCCAGTTCTTGAGTCTGCTGTTGGTTCTCACCCTGGTCCATCCCAGCCCCCAGGGAATCCTGCTCAGGTTTATGGCTTTCTGTCCCAGAAGGATCCAGGTGTCCCCAGTCTGGGAACAATCCTGCAGATCCATCACTGCTTTCATGTCGCCCGATGTGACAGGGAGGAACTCCAACGGCAGGGGATGCTGCCTCCGCCAGGAGGGAATTTCTCTTGGGAAAGAGTCTCTTTGGTCAGGCAGGAGTTTACAGAGCCAGGAGCACGAGGCTGAGGCCACCGGGGGTTTGCTGCACTCACTCAGGCGGGTCTCCAGGAAGGGCTGGCTGAGGCTCTCCAGGTAGCCCTCCTTCTTGCCACTGAAAACAGCGCTGGTCACCACCTTCTGCTGCAGCTGATGGGAGAAGGAACAGCTCCAATCACCCTTGGAATTCTTCCACTGTCCCACATTGTCCCACATCAGCAGGGAAAATGCAAATACTGCAACTCCACAGCCTCCTTCTGCTCACACACTGCCCACCCAACTCATTGGAATCTTGGAATTGTGCTGCATTTCTTCCAGCAGCTTTGGGTTGTTCCTGTCTTACACCAAATGAAGGGGCAGCAGGGAAAATCCTACCGATTTTTGGTGTTCATGGACCTTTTCCAATTATATGGAGAGCAGATTTCACCCCATAAATTAAGCCCCACTTCAATGCTCTGTCCATTATGAGGGAGAGTGGAGGAAATCCCTGGCTCCAGGAGTTTCCTCTCCTCTGATGAGAAGTTTGCTCTTATCCCTGAGGGACTGATTGGAGCAGCAGGATCAGAAGGTGCTGCCTGTGTCCCAGGTGATTCTCAGGGAGCAGAGATCCCACCTGTTTGAACTCCCACATTTGCATTCCAGGTGTTGGTTACCTGCACTTTCCTCTCAGCAGTGAGGCCTCGGCAGTATTTCCTCACCAGGTTCCTTATGCAGATTTTCCGGAGCATCTCGGATGTCTGCATTAAAAAACCCAGGGAAAAAATCAACTAGGGAAGTTGTACAAACAGCTCTGTCTGTGCCATGAGCCTAAAACCCTGTGGGATTCATTTTGTCTTTATTAGGACTCGTGAGTTCACTTTTCTGTCAATGAGTTTTCCCTTTTTTTATCGCTTAAACCAACAGGGAGTTTCCTCATTGCTCTTGGAAAGCCCCGCCACTGGGCTATTCCTCCCATTCCCACCCAAACACAGCAGATCTTGGGGTTTTCCAAGGGCTCTGAACAGAGCATGAGCCAACAGCAGATCATTTTCTCCCACCTGGGACGTGCACACACATTGCCACCAAACAGGGGCCGCCTCCACCTCTCCCAAAGCCTCCAGAAACCCTCACCTCCTCCAGGATCGAGGGAGGCTGGAGCCAGCTCTGGTCCAAGACGTTTTTTGGGAGGTGGTCTCGCAGCTTCATCAGGTAGTAGTACTGTGAAAGCCTCACAAAGTCCCTGTTCTCCGGGCAAAGGGGTTTCTTCCGATTGATGAAGCCATTTATGAACCTACAGAAAATATCCCATGACCTCCAGAAATCCGTGGAAACGAGGGGAGGGACAGATGAACACAACAGGCTAAGGATTACTGGTGTTACATCAGGTGCACTGTGGGTCAGCCATGGAAACCTCAAGCTTTAGAATACCCTAAATATTAGCAGGTTTTTACCAAGTTCTGTTGGCCAAACCACAGCACTTTGGAGTTCAGAAAGAATCAGCTCTACTTCAGGAGCTGGGGTTAGGGGAGTGGAGAGGGAGGATGAAGGGAATGGAGGGGCATGACAAAAATTAGGGGGGAAAATCTTCCCTGTGAGGGTGGGGAAGGCCTGGCACAAGGTGCCCAGAGAAGCTGTGGCTGCCCCTGGATCCCTGGAAGTGCCCAAGGCCAGGTTGGACAGGGCTTGGAGCAGCCTGGGATAGTGGGAGGTGCCCCCTTGGCAGGTGGTGGGACTGGATGGGCCCTAAGATCCCTTCCAACCCAAACCATTGTGGGATTCTGTGGCTGGGAAATTACTTCCTGATGGTCTGCACTGCCCACGTCCTCTTCTTGGCTGCCCTTCGTGCCAGGGCTCCTCTCCAACAGGCCTCCAACTTGATTGCTGCAAGAGGCAACCAGCAGAAGTTAAAACTGATTATTTTGCAGCTCTAAAAATCAGCTGGTGGGAACAACGAGTTTGGGATATTTTCTTCTCCGTGGTGGACCCAGTTCCACCTGTGCTGTGGGGCTCAGCATCAAGGCCAGGCATTGTTCCTTCTCTGTCTCCTGCTGTCCCTGCCCACAGCCCAGAAAGCTGCTTTGAACCTGCATTTTATACCAGCCTGTTGTGATAAGAGCAGCTAAAGATCAACCCCCAGGTACCCCGGAATGTCCCCTGTGTGTGACAGAAGCTGCTGCTGCTGCTCAGAGCTGCGCCCACAGCTGAGGGCAAGAGCAGCTTATGGTGTGAGGATCCAAACAGAACTAAAGGAACCTCTGGAAAAGCTCTGGGAATGCTTTGGGGGCAGCTGCCCCCTCCTCTGACCACAACAGCCCCAAGTGCTGCCCACAGCAGCACAGATTTGGGACCTCCCAAGGCTCCAGCTCCCGTGGAAACCCAGCCCTGAGAGAATCCCCCATTCCAGAGCCTGTACCTGCTTTCCTCTTCTTCTGGTACGCTCTTTTCCCAAGGAATCCTTTGTATTTGGCCTGGAGTCTTGAGACTGGAAAGAAGGCAGAGGCATCACTGGCACCTGCAGGGTCAGGGCTGAGGAGCTCAGTTCCTGCACTCCAGGGGACAGAGGGGCCAAACACCAGTGGGACCAGAAGCAGCCCCTGTAGGTACCATGCCCTTCAGTAAAGCTTTTCAAGGAGCAGGTCTCCCTAGGATGAGACAGAAGGGATCCCAATCCCAAGGGAAAGGCACTTGGTCCCTCTGGGAATGGACAGGGAGGTACTCAAAGGACCGAGGAGCTCCAAAGCAGCCACATATCCACCACTGAAGCAGGGATTTCCCCCCAGACTGGAGCAACTTTACTGAGTTTTCCGTGGATTCTGAGAGCTATGCAAACCACGGCTGGGAGGGACCTTAAAGCCCATCCCATTCCACCCCCTGCCATGGGCTGGGACACCTCCCACCATCCCAGGCTGCTCCAAGCCCTGCCCAACCCAGACCAAGGGAACTGGAACCTTACTCAGTAAGTGCTTTCTGTACTCAAAGGCATCTTCTGTGGCAAACAGGGTCTTGGGGAAACGGATGAATATTTTGGTTCTGAAAAAGACACCAGGAGCAGGTTATCCATGGTGAGCCATCCTTCCAGCTGCCCTGAGCAGGCTCAGAGCCCCAAAACAGCTGTAATTTACCCAAGCCTGAGCTGCCTTGGGCTGCTGGAGCCCTAACCCAGAGATGGAAAAAACAAGGCTGCATTCAAGTTCCCATGGAAACAGGTAAAAATAACGAGGAAATTTGTGCAACTGGGGTTTTATCTCTCTCCTTACTCCTGTCACAGATAAGACACAGGGTCCAGAACACCAAACACTGATCAGCCAGAGCAAGGAATTTACCTTCCTAGCTTGTACTCCTCAGGCTTGTAACCAATGTGTTTGATGAGCCTCTCCACACCCTCTGCTGCTGGCCCGTGCCAGTGTGGCCAGGTAGCTGGACAGAGACATTTGTATCTGAAAGATCAGCAGGAGATCAATGCAAACCACTTGAAGTTTGAGGAACTCCTTCCTGAAACTCCTCCTCAAATTCCTTCTGCTTTACTCAAGGCAGGAGATCCGCCAACGCAGATCAAAATGATGCAGACAAGACACATGCAAAGAGTATTTTTGAAGCAGAAGGCGTTCTGCTGACAGCAAAACTCGAGTGTTGCTCCCTCTGCAGCCCTCAGGAGGGCAGGATTACCTGGGCAGAGGGGAAGCAGCTGCCTCACCTCTGCAGGAAGAGCTCGTACTTGCGCCGGTACGCGAAGCCGGCTCGTCTCACCCGCAGGTGCTCCATCAGCCCCAGGTACTTCACCTGGTGTCGGATCAGGAAATCATCAAACTTCCCTGCAGCAAGAGCACACCTTCACTGGCCAGTTGTGTCTGGGGAAGCTCACCCACACGCCCATGTGGTGGAGGAAATTGGGAAGGAACCAAATCCCCAGTTATCCACAGGGACATATTTGCCGCCAGCTTAACCGAGCTGTTTCTATATAAACACAAATATGTGTACACAACGTGTCCACCCTGCTCCAAACCAATCCCTCTGTCCCTTCCTTGGACTCAGCAGAGCCCTCAGCCCCAGCCTCACCAGGCTCCTTGTTCTCATTGGGTTTGATGCAGCGGATGTACGAGGGCTCCTTGGACATCAGGATTTCGATCAGACTCGTCAAACTGTTCTTGAACTGGGTTGCAACCTAAGACAGCATCGAAAGGACCTCCTGAGCTCTGGAACTCTTTCCTGCAGAGCACGAAATGGACTCCCTGCATCCAGCTTAAACTTGGAAGCAAAAGCTGGTGGAGCATCAGTAGCCTGGAGTTTTTGGAGCATTGTGTGAGTTGTGTCAGTGCTGAGCTGGAGCATTTGAGCCCTGGCCATGCAGCTGGACACACCAGGCAGCCCTCCAGCCCTCCCTGCTCCTTCTGGGATGTGGCACGGGATGTCACTTTGCTGGCTGCTGTCTCAGCAGCACCACTGTTCCTCTGCCAGGGAGCTCTCAGGGGTAAATGGTGGCAAAAAACATCCACTAAGTGCAGGAATCACAGAATTCCACGATTTAATAGGGTGGGAAGGGCCCTCTGGAGATCACCCAGTCCAACGCCCTACCAAGGCAGGTCACCCAAAGCAGGTGATCCAGGAATGTGCCCAGGTGGATCTGGAATGACTCCAGGCTGTCCCAGGGCTCTGCCACCCTCCGTGGAAAGTTCTTCCTCAGGCTGAGGCAGAACTTGTTGTGTTTTAGTTTATGACCACCAGGACTGAGGAAGGGATCAGTGATTAAACCACGGCCTGAGCTGATATTCAGAATTAAGACTAAAGACAGAACTCACAGTCTCTGGTCTCCTCCTGTTGTCCAGTTCTGACAGGAGGAAGCAATCCCTGATGATGTAGTTCTTGGAGTTGCACAGCACCTGAAACAAGAGGAGACAAAGGTTGCCCTGTTGAGCAGCCCTTCTACTCCTCCTGGGAGCAGCACAGCCCTGAGAAATGCACAGAGGTGCCTAAAGATCAGTGCTAAAGAGAAAAGGATGTTTTTGTTTGCTAGAGTAAATAAATCTGCACCAAGCAGGTGATGGAAAAAGAACAGCATCCCTCTCTTTAGCTTACCTCCTTCAGGTTTCTGTACAGTAGATCATTATTCTTCTCCAGAAATCCTGAAAAAAAACCCATTGAATTAAAAGAAATTAAAAAAGAAAATTGGAACATTCAACCCCAAATTCTCACTGGAGCCACATTTAAGACTTCCGGGTCAGTGCCTGCAGAGAGCAGGTATTTTGTAACCCTCTTCCCACCAGGTCATCGTGACCCACAGCAGTTCAGGAGCTCAGGAGCTGCAGCCTGGCCGTTGTCACTCACCCACAGCACAGTAGGTGACCTCTCCTGCGTAGTGGAGGAGGCGGAAATCCACCCAGTCGATGGATTTCCGCGTTTTCTGATCCGCCAGCTTGCGCCTGCCGGGGGAAAATCCAACAAAACACCAGGGGAAAGAGCAGCAAAGAGATTCCCTCAGCTGGGGGACAGCTGGAAGTGTGGTGTTTGACCCTACTGATGTGGGTCTGACTGTGGAGTTATGCCCCGTGATCAAAACATCATCTCTCCCTGCTGGCAGCTCCCATAAACTCCTCAGGAGACCTGGGATCTACTCACTGTCATTTGGCAGTGATCACTCATTCCAGGAATAATCAGATTTCTTCCCATGACATCCGTTTAAATACATTTTTGCTGCTTATGTGGGAAAAAAAACCAACAGCTTCCTCAACCCCAAAGCAAACCCAGGGGCAAGGTGAAAGGATTTCAGACATTTTGCCCTAGAGCACCAACCCAAATACAAAGGAGGAATCCAAATGTTTGAGAGGAACAGGAATATTTTAGAAAGCAAGGATTCCTGAAGGGAAAAAAATAAAAGAGCCAAACAAGAAAAAAAGAGCAACTTCACAGTTGAAGTTTCAGCTTTGTAAGCAGTCACAAACAGCAGAGCTGAGTGTCACAACAGCACGTTCATGTATCAAAGCTCCTTCCAAGAGCAGATCCCGTGGAAGTAGCTCCAGCACTTCTATTTAAAGCTTTTAATCAGGCAGAACAGCATTAAGGCACATTGTGGTGACAAGGAAGTTGGCTACAAATTTTCCACTTGGCTGTGGTGGAGTTCAGAGCCGCAGGAGCAGTGACAGCTCAGCACCGTGACTCTCAATTGATGACTTGTCACAGCCCTTCAGCAGCTTCTGCGGGGAAGTGCCAGCACAGCCCTGCGCCAACGCCTTCAGCTGCCGCCAAAATGGGATCCAAAACCCCTCCAAATGGAGTATGAACCAAAATGTCACTCATCTGGGGGAGAGGAGCACATGCGTTTTCTCTCCTCTTCGTACTCCAAGCTCACACAGAACAAGATGGGTGTAAATATTTACACATCCCCCCTCAGCCTCAGGTTTGGGTCCTTGTCACAACATCTTCAGCTTTCCCTGGAGTCCATGGGGACCAAAGCCATCTGTGGCCAAAGCCATTTAACCTTCCTGGGCTAAAATCCTGGGCCAAATCCCAGGAATCCCTAATTTTGGTGTAAAATGAGAGATCCAAAGCTCAGCATCAGAGCAGTGAAGACACAGAGCCCTGCTCTCACCTCCCAGTACCCCAGATCCACCAGGGGAGTTTTCCAGCATCAGAGACTGGATGGGCTGTTTGATTCCCTCTGGGACAAGGCAGAGATTGTTCCCTCCCCAGCCCTGCCATGGATGTGGGATGGGAAGGCTCTGGGATAGGATACAGAGGGTAAATGCATACGTCACGAAGTGGGCATGATCTCCTACTTTCTCTTCCAGCTTTTCCAAGAAGCTCAAATCAGTCGCTTCCCCAGGCCGTAAGCATTCCTCATCCTGGAACAGCAGGCACTGGATCAGAGCTGCTCTGAGCTCAAATTCCCTCCTCAACAACATTTAGGACAGCTTTGTCCCACAGACACAAAGCTCCACTGCAGGGGAAGCAGAACATCCCCATATCTTTAACTCCCCCCCAAAACCAGATCCTCTGCCTCATCCTCTTGGTGTGTGTTACAGGAATCCGTGCTTATGTTCCAGATTACTCAGACCCATCCCATAATTAGAGGGAAAAATGTGATTAAGAGCCATTAGATCAAGGCACAGGCCTGCATTTTAATTTGGTACAAACTCTGATCTTACCAGGATGGAGATTATTCCTTTGTGCTTCTGCTCAACCAAGTCACAGATGATTTTGTTGTTGAAATACGGGATTGGTTCCCACTGGAAAAGGGAAAAAGGAAGAATGATTTTAGATGAAGACCTTTTCTCTGCAATTTTTTAAGTTCTTTGGAACTTAAGTAAGACACTGCCTCAGATTCCATTGAAATGAGTGGTGTGGATTAGGATCAGCGGAGGGAAAAGGTGATCCATGATCCCACTCCAGAGTTCTCCTCCTTCCAGCAGCCCACACCACACACCATCCTCTTGTTCTCTACATAAATCCTCTCCACTTTCCCATGTTTTACACTGCTGGAATCCCTCATTCTCCTGGGACATTGTCACTGCTGAGCATCTGAGTTTTGGGGAAGGTCCTACTTCCTCCTTAAACGATGTCAATTAAGTCTGGGCTAAATTACACTTCAAAACAGCTACAGAAAGAGACTCCTGCAAATCCCATTCTTCCCATGGGAACAATAACAAAGTAAAAAAGCAGGATGACTTTCACATTAGTAATCAAAAGCATTCAGTGTAATGGCAGTTCAAAGGGAAAAGGGAGGGGGAAGTGTCATTTACCTCAATGCCTTCCAGTTCATATTCCTCCTGCTCTGCTTTCAGGGTCATCTCAATCAGCAGCTGCTGCAGCTTCTCGTTGCAGTAATTAATGCAGAACTGCTCAAAGCTTCAGGGAGGTTAAATGAGCAGCAGGTTTGATGTGTTCCAGGGGCAGTTTTGCTTCTTCCTCCACGGACTAAACCACCCATTCCCATAGAGATCAAACCCCCATTTCCACAGGGAGCAAATTCCCCAATTTCACATGGACCAAGCCCCCCATTCCCACACAAACAAACCCAACCCTTGTTCCCACCCTGTTGCACCACAGCCCAAACCAGACTTGCAGGCCAATGTAAAGCTTTTCCTGGGGCCCAGCAAACCCCTGCACCCAGGTTTTAGTGCCCTTACCCTCCTGGGCTGAGGGCACAGTCAAAAATTCCTGTAGGAATGTCCTGTACCCCCCCAGGTCACCCCAAATCCCAGGAACAGCCTGTACCTGTTTGTGTCCAGCACTTCAAAGCCATAAATATCCAGCAGGCCAATAACTGTTTTTGGAGTCGGATCCTGTCAAAAACACCTCTGCTCTGCCATTGCTCCTTCCCTGCAGCTGCCTGCTTTCACCTGAATTTCAAACTGTCTCTTTGAGAGAATTTTCAGTGGAGAAGCCACTTTAAAGCAGGTAATGAACTGCTAGAACTCTTTAACGGAGGGTAACTAAAGGGTTTTCTAGCTCAGGGCTGGGGGATGTCCCAGCAGCAATTATCCAACATCCCAGATAATTGGTGATGAGGGTTCTGGGGACTCTCCGGAGAAACTGCTCAGCGTTTTAGGAGCATTCAGGGTCCCAGACAAGAAACCAACCTTGTTGGCAAGAGAGCCATTGATTTTGTTGACGAGCCAAGTGAAAGTCCTTCCATAAATTGCCTTTGCCACGGCGTCCCGGGCATAGAATGCCAGATCCACATTCAGCGGGCTGAGCACCTGGAAATAAAGATATCCCAGAGAGGATAAACACCACGGGGGATCAGAGCAAACTTCTGCACAGCCAGGTGACATCTGTGGCTTTGAGAAGCAGCCACACTGTCCTCCAGCACAGCACAGCCACCCCTGGACTGCAGCTATTCCTGCAGGGGGTTAGAATGGGATCATCTTAAAGGTCCTTTCCAACCCAAACCACTCTGCAATTCCCTGGTTCTCCTTACAGCTTTATTTTCCATCAGTGTTCCTCCAGTCTGGTGTATCCCCACCTGCCAGCAAGCTTGAGGCACTACATTTTGGTGAGTATTAATTTAGAACGAAGTGGGAAAATATTCTGACCTCCTTTTACTTACATATTATTAAAATGAAAATATAAAATGTTCAAAGAGTGGTTTTTACCAGTGTTTTCCTCTGTTTGTGCAGCCCAGTTTCCCAGGAAGAACCATGGGCTGGGCAAGGGGAAATTGTTTGGCTCATACACAAGTCCCAGTTCCAGCTTTTTGACAGCTCCTGCCTTGTTCAGCAATAAAACTCGAATATATTTTAATTTAATGTCTCAGGCTGGAAGAAGGGGACGTGGAGGAAGAGAGGGTCAGTCAGAGGGATCTGGGTTACACTCAGAACTGGGTCTTCATCCATCCCCCAGCTGGGAGTCTACCAGATTAATCTGGGACCACACACAACTCCCCAGTACCTCCTCGGATCTGGCTTCGATCTTCCTGTGGGTGAGGGCTTCCTGCAGGATGGACAGGTGAGCACCCAGAAGCTGCAGGGAGAGAAATAGCTGCACTCAGAGCACAGCCACAGGCCCCTGTTTAAACAAGCAGCACTGTGTGATCAGTGGGACACAACCCCCAGCCCCTCCCCAGTCACCCTCAGCCTGGAGCTACAGGAAAAGGAAACCTCAGGGAGAAACCTCAAGATGATTTACAACAAGAGCTGGGTATTTTTAGAGTTACTCTCATGCTTTTTGGGAATAAATATTTTGTGCCAATAAGAAAATCACAGCAGGGTGAAGGTTTTCCTCCTAGCACTGGGAATTCTGACCCAATGTGGGCAGAGGCACCTTGGAAATCCACTTGATCTGGGTCCCGTCGCGGATGATGGCGTGGCCATTGCTGTCCTCCTCAAACTGGATGTTCCCAAGGTGCAGGACACTGGCAACGATTCCAAAGAGATGCTGATAATGGGAGATATTCCATTAGAACACAGGTTCCCACAGCCCTGGTGGGACGGTGATGATCTTTCCTATCGTTAATTAACAGAATTTTGGCTGGGCTGAAGGAGGTGAACCAGAGAATCCACCACTGGCATCGTGCTCTTCCCCACCCACTCCCTCAATCCTGCACAACCATGGAATCCCAGAATGGTTTGGGGTGGGAAGGAACTTAAGAGATCATCTAGTTCCACCCCTGCCAGGACAGGGACACCTTCCACCATCCCAGTTGCTCCAAGCCCCATCCATCCATGGACACTTCCAGGGATGGGGCAGTCACAGCTTCTCTGGGCAACCTCTGCCAATTTCTTCCCAATATCAAATCCAAACCTACTCTCTGGCAGTGAGAAGCCATTCCCCTCTGTCTGTTACTCCAGGCCCTTGTCCAAGTCCCTCTCCACGTTTCTTGTCAGCCTCTCCAGGTTCTGACCCCTCAAAGTGTGTTCTATTCCACCCTTCACCCCTCTCCCAGGCATGGCTGCTTCCATCACTTCAGGAAAAGAGCAGTGCCCTCCTCTCTGAAATCCCTTTGCTCAGTCCCTTTTAACAAGCAGCACCTCGATATCTTTTTCAGTGAAGTCAATGATGGAAAAAGCTTTCCGGACTATTTTCCAGTCATTCTTGTCATTGATAGAAAACACTTTGGCACATCGACCCTAGGCAGTAGAAGAAAGATTAATTAATGCAATTCATTGGTAAGGAACGTTTATTATCAGCAAACACAGATGCTTCTGGGCACACTGCTTTCGTTTCCAGTTCCCTCAGTGATTTTTTCACTGTTACTAATACTGAGCATGACTCCTTTGATAAAATCTTTCAGTTTATACCGGAAACCTCCAATAAACCAAACCCCTGAGTGTGGAGATGGGCTGAAGAGCTGCACAGAACTTGATCTTCCAACTACCCTTTATTTTTGGGGTACGAATATCTTCTGCCCAAGGTGCATTTTCCATCCCTACAATTCCTGATGGAGCCACGGAGCAGTTCAGGCTCCCACTGACCTGGATGAGGTACGTGTACTTCTGGGGGTTGCGCTCCAGCCCGAGCCAGCAGAGCAGATCCTTGTCTCCTCCCTCCAGCAGCTGGTAGAAAATATGGAAATTCCTCTCTCCATGGTTTTGGTGGACAACTCGGGATTTCTCAATCAGGTAGCTGAGGATGTGTCCCCCCACTGGAGCTCCCTGGCAGAGCAAAGCAGGCAGATCAACACCAAAAATACCAATAATCCCTGTGATTGCTGTTTCTTTAAACCCAGGAAGGAGGAACAGGCTCAGGAAAAGCCAAATTCTGCTGTCATTTATCTGCCACCTTTCGTTTGAGAGTGTCCAGCAACAGTATAAGGATTTGCTGTCCTTTAAAAATAACTTGAGCTTTAAAACTCTCTATCAGCTTTCCATGGAGCACTGCCAGGATTGCAGTTTCCAGGATGGATAACCAGTGACCTCACCTGCAAAATGCAAGGTCTGTAAAAACAGGGTCAGAAATGTGCAGAGTAAGAATTCATAAATCCTGGGCTGCCTGCTCAGCATCCAGGAGGTTTCTCAGCTACAGCTCCTTTTCCCAGCGCTCCACTGAGTTTGTTCTCACCTTAAAATCAAACTGGATATCCATGTACTTCCCAAATCTGCTGGAGTTGTCGTTGCGCAGGGTTTTTGCATTCCCAAAAGCCTGGGGATAAAACACAGAGGGAAAGTCACTTCTCACCTCACTGGGAGCCTCACACCCAGTTCCAGGACCAAGATTTGCTGCTTCAGCCAAGTCCCACCGACTTCTTTGGATTAGAGAAATACAAAGCAATGCATTTCCATAGCTTTAAAGTGGAAGTCAGCTAAACCAATTCAGCTTTTTCTAATCTAACCTCTAACTGAGGAACTGCTCTGTGTGCTGCAGTTTTCTTGTATTTTCTTTCAGCCATACTCAAATTAAACCCTCAAATTTAAATTTCCAGCCATTAAATGCTACTAAATCCCAAATATTCTTCCAGAGGCTGTGCCAATACTGGCCATTCTTGCTAAGGGCTGCAGGGAATCCTCGAGCAGTGAAGCCACCAACTCCAACCCCTCAGCATTTTGGGCCTTCCTTTAATTTCTCACCTCGAGGACAGGGTTGGAGAGCAGGAGCCGGTCCCGGACAGTCTGGAGCTGCTCCGTGGTGGGACAGGTGACTGCATAGTACTGCAGGATCTTCTTGGATGCCTCTGTCTTCCCAGCCCCGCTCTCCCCAGAGATGAGGATGAAGTGGTTGTTGTACTCACTGCACATCACCCTGTAGGCGTTGTCAGCTATGGCATAGCTGGGACGGGCACAGGAGGCATTCAGAGGGGAAATATCCATTAGGAATGGCACAGGAGGAGGAATAGCAAAGAGTTCCCAGGAGTTTTTACTCCTGGTTTAGTGTCACAAGTGTTGGACAGGGTGATGGAATCTTGAAATGGGTTGGAAGGGATCACAGAGATCATCTCATTCCAAGCCCCTGCCATAGGCAGGGACACCCACCGCAAAAGCTGGGCTCAAAAGCTGAGCCTGACTGAGGCCAGAGAGTGAAAACCAGCCCTAGTGACTGTGGACACCCCTCCCCAAGGTGCCAGTGCAACATTACAGGGAAATCCCAAATGAGGAACACCCCCCGAGATCCCATGGGAACACTCACAGGTGTGGGGGCAGCTCAAAGAAGTTCACACCCCGATAAAGCTTCATCTGAGTCACTGTGTAAATGTCCAGCTCCTGGTAGGGGTTCACAGACACGAGGAGAGAACCAATGTAGGTCTGCAGGGAGAGAGAGAGCCTGATGGAACAGCTCCTCCACAACAAAATCCCAAAGGAGGAGCCAGGTACCTCAGGACATTATCCACAAACTGATGACAAAGCTGGTACAGAGCTTGTTATGAGAGAACCAAACCAACCAACCAAAACTCTCCCCAAACCAATACCAAACTTCTTCCAAAATCCCCTTGGTTAGGGGTAAAGCTGAACCATGAGAGCAAGCTGGCAATTTAAATCCAGGGATCTGGGATTTATTGGCGCTTCCAGGAGCCTTTTCCTACTAAAATTAACACAACACAAAATAAAATCCTCAACCCTTCCCAAACCTTTTCCTGCCTTCCTTCATTTACAGCATTCCTTTTCCCATTTACTGCACATCCTTTAGAGCTTTGCCAGGCAACTCAGAGCAAGCTGAGATTTACTCTCATGAGTTAGAGTAGATAAATTACTCCTGGGTGATCTCTCTGCTGGGCACTACCAACACCTTGTTAGACACACAGAGGACACTCAGCTCTTCCTCCTGCACCTGACCTGACCAGCAAGGCCACCTCGGGCTCATTCCAGCAGCCACAGACCCACAGCAGCAGCACTCACGTAGATGAGGTTCTCCTGGTAGCGTTTCCTCAGGTTGTTGAGGAAAGCAGCCTCGCTGGTGTGGGAATCCAGAAGGACAAAATCCTGCACCCCGACCTTGTCCCGGGCTATCAGAGCCCCTTCCATGTTGGCGTCACCGTTCTCATCAACTTCTTCCTTCTGCAACACAAAGGTTGTGGGGTGCAGAGTTAAGAGGGCCCTTCCCCCAGGGACAAAAACCAGCCTTGCACAGGTCATGCCAGGAGAGCATTATTCCAGCTTGTCCAAGGATGGCAATTCCATCCAAGCTCTTCCCAGTCCAGACTCGCTGCTGTGAGCAGCCAGGAGGATCCTGGTTTCCATAAAAAACTCAGACAAACGCAGCCCTGGGGCTGCAGTCAGGATCTGAACTCAGTAACTCAGTCTAGACAGAATTTTTCAGGCACAGAGTTGGAATATACAGTGGGAGACACCAGAAAAATCCTTCGTTTTTCCCCTTTATACAGATCTAGGCATGAAAATGGAGAATCCCTGGAAAAGCCTGCAAGGGGCTTGACTTGCAGGCAAAAAGGATCAATCCCACAGCATCACTCTGCAGAAGAATGTTATTCCCAGCGCTTCCCAGCAGCAGCTCCCAGTCAGCTTTCAGTGCTGGCAGCAGATGTCCCCACACGCCAGCGAGAGACATGGCCACTGCTGATAAAACTGATCAGAGAGCGACCTGGGGATGGTGAAACCCTGCCCAAGCATCCCCCATCCTTCTCCAAAGGCTGAGAGACGTAAAAAAGACTGTCCCTGACAGAACCAAACCCTCTTGTACCCTCCACTTCTGATTCTTTATGGTAGAAGTTGACTTTCTCTGGGAAATTCTCACTGCTGAGGGTCAAGCTCGATTCCCAGGCCACAAGAATAAACTGTGCTTTATATTTACTTAAACCAAACTGCTAATTTCATACTAGCAAATAAAAAAATAATAAATTGTCTGCATATTTCATATGGATTTGTCTACATCACACATATTTTATGGCAGTCCTGTATGAAAGTTGGGTTTTCAGGGTATCCTTTTTAGTTTGTTTTTTCACAGACACCAGGATTACTCAGTCCAGAGACAAATTCCTATCCTAAGTCATAAATGGACATGAAATGAATTCAGTACAGTTGGAGCATCTTACCTTGGAGTGAATTGCCTTGGAGTGAGCTCCCTTGGAGGGTTCCAGGACAATTTGGGGAGGAATGTGGCTGAGCAGCTGGAGCAGCTCCGGAGGCTGTGGGCTGTGCTCACCAGCCCAGCACCTCTGCTGTTCTCCTCCTGCCCTTGGGGACATTGGCTTGTCCCATTTTGCTGCTCCACTGCTCAAGGGCACGTTGTGGTTGTGTGTAAGGTTTTCCACAAGCACTTAAAGGACACTGAGGCTCTGTTTGTGTAGGGCCACGTCAGGCTCTGCCCCCTTTTTTAAATTTAATTTCGATTTTTTTTACAAAAGCAGAAGCTTTGCCAATTGGAAATAGGTACAAAATAAAATGTTCCTGCTGAGCTCTGGCAAACCCTGACCCTGAGGGAGGTTTTTGGGATGAGCTTGCAGGCACTGGTGAACTTTGGGGCTCGGTGGATTTGGGAACAGAGTTGCATAAAATGAAGAGCAAAGAACCCAACCACACAATACTCTTTATGAGGCAAACGTAGAAAAAATAGCTCTTAAACAGGAATTTTAAGGTTATTCTCATTTTAGTCCAGCCTGTTCTTTGCGTTTATCTCTGTGAGAGTGAAATGAGTTTTGAGATTTGTGTTCAGCAGCAACAAGACAACAACACTCTAGAGAGAGAGATCCCCTGAAAGCAGGTTATTTAAATAAAAAATAAATAAATCAGACCTACACTCACTTCACACACAAGGAAAGCCATTTTTTTTGCTTTGCTGACTGTCCCCAACCTCAGGCTGGCAGGATACAGAATTCCTCATTTTTCCTCAGCCAGGACATGACCTGACTGTGATCACTTCTCTTTTCTGTCAGAAAATTCCCTACTTTTTCCTTTTAATATTAATATCCTTTTTTTTCCCCTCTCCCCTGCAGTGACAACTCTCATCCATTTGTTGTGCTTGTCCTTCGCTCAGGGTCCTTTGGTTTGGAAGACAAACTAAAGGATGATTTTTGCTTCTCAAACCAACACCTGGACAGATCTCCCTGCCAGTGCAGAGAGGAACATGGAAGGGGGAGAGAGAAAAATAATAATAATAATAATAATAATAATAATAATAATAATAATAATACCAATGATAGGAATTGTCTTCTGACAGAGCTCTCAGGACAAGCCACTTTTCCTTTCTCTCCCAGCTGGGAAGCAGGAAAGGATGAGCCTGACACTCCCTTGGCATTTGCCTGCTCAGGTTTCCATAACCCACTTCTCTCACGTGTATGTTAATGGGTAAATGACGCTGCTCCCCACCAGACAAAACTCCTGCACTCTTTTCTGGGCTATTTTGTGCCCAGATTTTCTCCGTGTTTTGCTGGTGCTGATAATTTTATGATCCCAGCACCCTTTAGTGCCCTGTCCCCATCATTTCTGGAAGTTCAGGTCCAGTTTTGTGCTTCCCTGGATAAGAGATGCCCCAGGACTCATCAGTGCACATGACCCCAGCAAGACACTGCTCTTTTAAAGGATTATTTTCCTTCCCTCATCACTCAGGAGCCAGGAGATTTCTTTCTTGCCTAAAGACACGAGCTTTATCAGAAAACCTCTCCCTCGCTACAATGAAGGGTTTTGCTTTTTTCCCACAGGGATTTGTCTGTCAACAGGGAAACTCCAAGGAGCTCTGTGGGATCACAGCACAAATTCCTGAGCTCTGCAACTCCTGAGAAAGTGTCAGAGAACACAGGCCAGTTTCTTTGATGAAGTTTGTACCAGTTCAAAGCAAAAAAACCACTTTAAAAAACAGGAAGAAAGAAACTTTGCAAAATAATTACTTATCTTCACCAGAAGATCAAAACTTAATTTTTCAATCGATGCTCCAGTGATGTTTCTTTGGTTTAATGTCACAGAAGAGAGGAGATGAAGGTACAGGGAGGAGGAGGATCACTTATAAGACCACAGTTATTTTGGAAGCCAAAATAAAAACTCCAAACCCTGTATGAGCTCACACAGAAAACTGCACCAAACCGTTCAACCCAGCAGACTCAGGTTTATTTGGGCCATCAATTCCACCCACAACAGCAGAAAATCTCCTCAAGGATCCTCCACTCCCCCAAAACCATCCCGGAGCTGCCAGATTTCCCTTCCAGCAAATCTCGAGGTGGTTTTATGTCCCACCTGAGTCCTGCTTTACCTGCACCTCCCTGTGCACCCCGTGCTGCTTCCAGAGAATTCCCGTGGGATTGAAGCCCACGGACACTCTGGACCATGTGTCGGGCTGTTTGCAGCTCTGTCCTGGGGCAGGGATGCTCCATCCTCCCGCTTTAATGAATTATCCAAGACCTGTCAGCGCCCGAGCCCCGGGAGGTTCTGCCTCTGGGGATGAACCGATGGGCTCTGACCTTCCTGATGGGCAATTTGGGCAAATCTGGGCACAAAATACATCCCATCGCTCCTGGCCAGGGCTCCTCAGCCCCTTCCCGCAGCTCCCGGGTCGGCTCCCACTAGAGGTCACTGCAAAACCCAGTTTAAGTCGCCGTCTCCATGGATTTTCCTCTTTTTTTTGTCTTTTTTTCTTCTTTTTCTTTTATTTTCTTCTTCTTTTTTTTTTTTTTTTTTTTTTTTTTTTTTTTTTTTTTTTTTCCTTTTTTAAATTTTCTCTTTATTTTTTCTTTTTTTTCATATGTAACAGGCAGTTTTCTCCCCTCAAATCCGATTTTCACTCCTGGACACCAAACTCCTACTTAGTGCCAGCTCTTCCTGCCTCTGCCCAGCTGTAAAATACAACAGCAACAGAGATTTTCCCCCAACAATTTCCAACAGGATAAAACCCATCCGTTTGGGAAACCAGCGATCCACGAGCAGCAACCTCTCAGTTCTCCAGATGATGATTCCATGAATTAGGAACTCTGTATTTCAGGAGCTTCCCACCCAAGTCCCACCTCGCTGGATGACAAACTCCTAAAGGGACTCGGGGCAGGATCAGGTTCTCCAGAGATGGAAGAGCCCTTCCTGTGCCACAGGATACCTTGGTCTTACAGCAGCATCCAGGAATTGGATCTCGTGCTTCAGTGCATGAGGCAGGCAAAGGCATTTCTGACTTATCCTTAGCTAATAAATATCGGTGATGAACAAAACCATCCAAAAGATAAAATGAAACAGCCCCTCAATAAGGCACATTTTCACAGAGAAGCGGAAAAAGCACCTGTTTATCAGCAGGTTGTTTAGACCACTCTGTTTCCCAACAGAATCAGGGTTTGGTAACAAAAAGTTAATTCTTTCCACCGCCCAGAGTTACAGCCCTGAGACAAAAGCATATTAAAATGGTGCCAGGGGAAGGTGCAGTAAGTGACCATCCCTGGAGTCATCTGGTTCAAAAAAGACGCGAGATTTAAAAAATAGACATGAGATTTAAAGTAAACACAAGATTTAAAATAGATGCAAGATTTAAAGTAGACACAAGATTGAAAGCAGACACAAGATTTTATAGTGTCAGGCTTGCCCAGCACAGCTGAGCTGGGAGCAGCACTCTTAGCACACATTCCCTGGGGAACGTGGGAGCTCTGTTTTGGAAATACTCATTTACTGCGAGTGGCAGCAGCTCCCTGACCCATCCTGCTCCCTTCGTGTGCTCCAGGAATTCGCTCATTAACAGTCCTGGGATGAGGGGATCACAACAAGGAACCTCTGGGACTCTGCTCCACCCTCGGCTCTCTGGAGGAATTGGCCCGAAGGGGCCCGTGACCACGGAGAATGGAAAAGGAAGATGTTCTGCCAGAGGCACTTGGCAGGGTCAGCGGGGGAGCACGGCCACGTCCCGGCAATCCTGGATCTTCCTAGGGCACTGACCTCGAGGTCAGGACTCCAGCGCTCCGTAGGGATGCCCCGTGTCTGCTCCAGGAGCAGTCAGGACTCATCCGATCGTCCCCAAAGGAAATTCAAAGTGTCACATCTTGGCAGCAGGACTTGGGGTGACACATCCCCACCCAGGAAGAATAGCCAGCTCAGGGAGATGGGAACATTTTCCCCCTCCTGAGGGAACCTTGGTGTGGCTCCTGAGAATTCATCAGCTCGGCTTCGTTTGCAGATAAACGAGAACCCCATCAAAAAGGGGATTAAAGCAGAGCAGATTCCACCACAGGACCGAGTTACACTTGTCCCATCGCAGCAAAGGCAACAAAACAAGATGATTTTTAGATATTTCACAAAGACTTTTCACAGCTCTCTGGAAACCTCGTTCAGATTTCTATCAGAACTGGGATGCTGGACATGGACCATGCTTGGGAATGCAGCAGCCATGGAAAAAGGGATATTTTGTGTGTGCAGGGAGGCACTTGGACTGTCTGGCACTACTGTACACGCTCCTCGAGGCAGGAGAATTCATAAATACAATTATACTGTGGAAAAATTTACACATTGTAACCTAATTTCTTTTCAAAAGAATACAGAATAAGAGGGTTTTAAGGTTAATCAACAGCCCAGGGAAACGCCAAGAGTTCTTAAGGCCTCTTGTCTGTCTCCAGGGCATGGTCTGCTATAGACTTGTTAAAGGGTGACTGTCTGTCTTTCTCAATAGAGGAGAGGTCGAGGTGAACCACTTCACTTTCATAAATCAAAAGAAAGAAAAAAAGTGAGAAAATCTCCCGAGTTCAAACATTTCTTTAAACCCCAAACTTTAAATACTAAATGGGCTTCATGGCTGCCATTTTGAAAAACATTAGTTTGCCAAAGGACCCTTTTGATTCCTATTGGAAAAGCGAGCGCTCACAGATAATCCATTGAGAATCCAAACCCCCACAAAAGGCTCCCTGAAACAATCGCGGCGCTGCTGAAGGACAACATTTTTGTGCCCAAAAGAAAACATTTTTTAACGCGCTACAATCCATGACACATATATTCCTCCATTTCCTTTCAGTAATTATTCATTAGAAAACATTTAACGTCACTGCGGATTTCACACTGGGCAGTCTGCACACAAAGGAGAAGAGTTGGCCCATTTAGAAGGGGCTGAGGCCGCCTTTTCTCATCCCAGGAGCTCCAAGGCGGAGGGAGCTGCCGGACACAAGGGGCCGGCTAAATTGTGCGGTTAACGGTCAAAGCCCCCCTGCCTACTTTGACACTCATTTAAAGATGACGGGGAACAATAGAGATTTGTTCTTAGCAACTCTTTCTTGTGCCACGGGGTCCCCCATCGCCGGGCTCTCTGAGGTCTGCGGAGTGGGGCTGGGGTTTTGGGCCCACCTGCTCTCCGTTGGAACACAACGAGACAGGTAAAGGATATCGGCTCAAAAATAAAAAAATAATAATAATAATAATAAAAAAGAGATCCTCATTCACCACATCAGCTTCGATAAAACAATTAACCTGTCGGGTTAATGTGAGCGGGATTTTGGGTCGGGGCCAACCAGCCCGGCCCAGGTTAGGTGGAACGCTTTCCCCCAGCCCCAGAATTCCTGGTTTGCACCACTGCTCCTGGGTTACAGCAGGCACCCAAGCGTCCAGGCACCTGACTCAGAGCATAAAACACTTCTTTAAAGGTTTTTCACTAGTAGGAAGGGCGCTTTTGCTGTCTCAGCTTGTTTCACACGCACAGAGATGCTGCCCAAAACTCCGTGCTCATCGCTGCACCCTCTAAACCACACACGCTGGATGAGCGAGGAGAGTGGCAGCAATTCCACCTCCCTTGGGAAATTTAGGACCAGGTAAAACCCAGCTCAAACCCTGTCAGGCCAGAGAACACACACACTGAAGGGCTCATTCTCTCAGTTGCTGGCTTTTAGATCTTAATTTCAGAGTTTTCTTCATGCTTAGATTTACTGCCACTGCTGGACCAGAGACAGCTCCTTAATGAATCCTGAATCCTTATTAATTGGAGAACAGGGTGGTTTATGAGAAAACATCAATTACTGATAAACTCCATAGCTAATGTCTGTATGCTCCAGAGCATTCTCCAGCTGACAGAGCACAGGATTTCCAGCTGAAAAAACTGCAATTCAGAGTTAAATATCCTGGGAATATGGCAAGGCAGATTTATTCAATTTCTAGGAAAGAGAAGGATGGTCCTGGAGTATCTGACAGTGCCTAAGGTACAGGGACAGGAGCATTTAACCATAGTAAATTCATGTATTCCAAGTTGAACACACCTCCAGGCTGTTTACAAGCCTTCAAAACAGAGGAAAGAACCAGAGGAAAACAGTCCCAAAATCACATTTATGGACACACACTGATAAAGCAGAGATTGGGATCACATTTCCCATAGGAAGGTTCCAACACCCCCCAAAGACCAAACGCTTTGGGCACCAGGCAGCAGAAAGGAGCTGCCTCTGTGAGTCAGCATCAGAACTGAGAGCAGATGAAACACATGATACCTGGGACAACAAATCCCAGTCCAAACCAAGATTACAACTCCAGCTCCCACAGCAAAACCTGTTTTTTAGCACTCCATAAGAGCTCCCCAAAAGTCAGGGGCTGCTTCCACAGCATCCACACACCAGAGACTTGCAGAGGCTGCAACACGGGGGCTGATTCAGGAGCTGCAGCCAAGGTCACCCAAAGCTCTCTGTGATTTAGGACAGGCCTTGCTCTGGCTCTGCTCTGTCAGGGTTGAAGGGACAGCAGTGCCAGGGCTGCAGTTTTGGGTGGGAGGAGCTGAAGGGGCACAAAAGAGGCTGGATGGGCTCATGGTGTGGCTGAGGATTTACTGGCAGGGCAGGATTTCAGCCAAGCCTAGAGATGCTGCCACGATGGGAATAAAGAGCAAAAACCTCCTCCAAACTCCTCCAGAAAACATCTTCATCTGCCTTTCCCTGGCTCAGGTTTCCTGGACCCCTCACACACAAAGCACTTCAGGAACAAGCTTTTAAATTCAGGAGTCAGGCGTGGAGACTTTATCAGAGGCCACATCAGTGTTTCATTCCGGGAACTGCCACCTGGAGCTACACAAGAGCCCCTGGTCCCCACCTGGGAGAGGGGCACCAGACCAGACCTGCAGCTTAGGCCAGCAAAGAGTCTCAATACAAGAGCATCTGTAAAGGAAATAATTTATCTTCTCTTCAAAAACATCCATTTCCTACCCCTCAAGGTACCTTGCAGTGCACCAGAACTATTTTTGAGAGTGGGAAAAGTGCCTGGTTGTTGGTTCTCTGATCATCCATCACAGCTCTGAAGCCAAGAGAAGGGAAAGGGAATTCTGCTCTTGGCTTATTACAGCCACAGGGACAGAGGAGAGAAATAAAGAGCCACAGTGGCCCCCTCTGAGAGCACCAACGTTGGTTCTACTCCACAGCAGGAACAGAAGGTGGGGGACATCTCCAGCATTCCAAGTGTACCAGGACCCACCCATCAGGGTCACCCAAGAGCAGCTCCTCTGGGGTTGGGTTTAAGTAAGGATCAAGATTCCTCAGGCAGCCACAGGTTTCAGGCTCTGGTGTTGCCAGCCCCTTTCTCCACTGATCAGAAAAAAAAAATCCCCATTTTTTATGCATGTGAGGGTCAGCTCCTTTCCTCCTTTGCTCCCACCAAAATACCCCAAAACTTCTTCTGCCTCTGTTCCATGGAGAAGGATGACAACCACTGCTCCCAATCACATCCCAGAGCGCCATTATCCAGAAATTCCCAGTTTAAACTACTCATTAGGACAAAACCTTAGGAAGAGCTCTGAACTTACCCCATTGTTCCCCATTGGTACAAAAAGGCAGCTTAAGGCAAGGCAAGAAGGAAAGAGGGGGAAAATTAATCCCCTACACACCTTCTGAATCTCAAAACAACTATTTCCATGTGGGATGGAGGGCAGGGCAGAGCAGGTGGAGGCAGAGGGGACTCAGCTGATCCCTAAATGGCTTCTGGGTGGCTGACAGAGAGAAAGGTCTGAAACAGGGAAAACCTGTTAAAATGGGTCAAAATAGACACATTTTATTGGCTTTAGGTGAATGTTTGGATCAGAAAGCGTTGCTATTCCTTGAAATATAAATGTACCTAAAATTAACAAGTTCCTTTCAAAGAGCCTTGTAATTCATTATTAATTATTTATCTGGATTTTTTTTAATACTTAGAGCTCAATGTTATTTGAGGAAGTACAAATAACTGCAGTGATTTTGATGGAAACCTTTTACATATTAAAAATAACACAGGAGCGCTTTGGAGGAAAGGGATGTGTCACCTTTATGAGACTTCCCTGGAAGAATTCCTCACTGAGGGATATTTACAGGGAATGGAAATTATCCTGGCAGTCAGACTGAGAATTTCCCTGCTGCTGGATGAGGAGCAAAGAGAGGACGTGGGAGAAAAGCAGGGAAGTGGGGAGAAAGGAGATCCTGCAGCCAGTGCTGTGTCCACGTCCCGGCTCCGCAGCGGAACTATTATCCCAGTAATTATCCCAGTAATGAATGTGCTCGTCCTGTTTGCTGGAATTCTGCCTCGTGTCATTAATACAGTAAATAGCCAGATGGGGAGTGCCATCTGAGGGGGAAAAAGGCCCCTCCAAACCCAAGCCTTCCTGAGGAGGAATTATTTTCGAGCCTCCTGCAACCATTAGTGAAAAGAAATTCCCTCTTTCCTCTCTCAGCTCCAAGCCTCAGTGGCAAAGTCCTTATCCCAATGGATGGAGCATTCTCCTGCTGAATTTTGGATCATTGAGCAGGGGGATCCACCACCTCTGACCCAGCCAGACCATGCACAGAGCAGCACCACACGCAGAGTAAAAATCCCATCCGTGCTGCAACAAGGAAATCTCCAAGGGATTTCCCAGGATTGTCCCCCAGCCAGACACCCCCAGCAGCTCCAAGTTCAGCCCTCAGGATTTCAGCTCCCTGAGAGACCCCTCTGCCTCCCTCTCTGATGGGACCCACCAAAGCAAACCCTCCGTTACCTCCTTTCACTCCGTGCTCTCGCCAGACTTCAGATGTGGAAGGAATTCATTGTGGCTAATTAAAAATTAAATCCTCCCTCGCCTTCGGTCACTGTATTTCTCTCTCTGCCTCAGCCTGTCACGCTCTGCCTGTGCCACCTTCTCTCTGGGAATAATTTCCTTCCTTCTCCTTGGCCTCTGCATCCAGCTCTGCCATCTGCCCTGAGGAGCCTGGCTCCTGCTCTGCTCCCAGCTGACCACCTTGGCTGCAGCTCCTCTCCCAGTGCCTCAGAGTCACTCCTTCCTTCCCTCCAGCCCCCCCAGCCGCAGAGCCTCCCCTCCTCCTGCCTCTCTGCAGCCCAGTCCCTCCAGGGAGCAGCTCCCTGGGAAGTTTTTCCAGCACACTTGGAGCTGCTGCAGGACTGACCCACCTGGGCTGAGCGTGGGCTCCGTGTCCCTCCCCAGCACGGCTTTCCACGGGAAAAGGAGGACAGGAGATGCTCAGGGAGCCTCTTGCCTCTGAGCAGGTCTCACCACACCGGTGCTCAATAAATAAGCCAAGGATTAACCCGGTTCTTTTATGGCAGGTGAAAGGTTTGCTGAGGAGACCACAGGAATTTCACCCTCATCCAGTTCCTCGGGCGGCAGCTCTGGACTGAGAATGTCAAGGTTACCTGGATGTCTGTCCTGCAAAAGCCATGCCCGGGTTTGGTGATGGGATTTGATGGAGATTGCAGAGCACCACACCAAGACTGTGATCTCTGTCCAAAGAGCCCAGCTCCAGAAACTTGGAAGCATTTAGGAAAACTAAACTGGACTGTTTAAGAAATCAGCCTGCACCAGTGTTAGTGGTGCAGTACTGCAGAATTTTCCCTGGAAGTTTTCCTAAAGTCTATGACAAGAGAAAGCCATCAGCAGACACCAAGAAACCTGAACCTTAATTATAATTTGTTATAAACCTTCCCATTTAAGTAACTTGTTGAGGGGAAAAAAAAAAAAAGTAGCTGGATTGATGCTGGAGTTCCATCTGTCATCTCCTCTGTCAAGACTTCATTACCATGCAAGTGAGATGTCATCCCAGCCCCAGCTTCCAAGATATTTCTGTGTTGAAGTCCAAAAATGCCATTAGCCAGCAGAGAAGGAAAGAGAGCCTTTAGGAGCACACAGGAATGGAGGAGAAAAGTCACTCTAACCCCACATTGTCCAGGATGAACTCAATATATATTTCTGCAGCAGCAAGTTTGGGAAATGAGTCCTGATATTTGTGACTGAATTGCATCAGTTGTGTGCATTATAAAAAAACCGTAATTTTCAGATCATTATCCCATCATTTCACCTATAGAAATGCACCACTCAAATACATACTAATACAGATAACAGAAATCCTAAAATCCCAGCGTGATTGCGTTGGAAAGGACCTTAAAAACCCCTCCGGTTCCAACCCCCTGCAGGAAATGCCCCATGGAATAAACCTCTCTGTTAACACATCTCCCACTACAGCCATGATAATTTAAGTTACCTGGGTGTCCATCCTGGCTGCTGTTACCAATTATTCCAGGGAAACCATCCACCAGGGGCTTTGAACCTGGGTAAGGTCCCTCAGAACTCTGGGCAGCCGGGCAGGGACGACGTCCTCACCCGAATTGAGCACCTTAAATAATTTACTGGGACCAGGGACTTGGGCCTATGGCACTTGCATCCACTTAGTGGCCACTTTTCCAAGATAAGAACTAGAAACTGTATCTTCCTCGAGATTAGGTTGCACCCGGGATCCTTGAGGAGTCTTTGTGAGCGTTCTGTGTTAATTACAAACTGCCCAAATTAGGGAGGGCGTCCTTTGGGTGGATTGAGCTGGAGACATCCCAGTTTGATGCCACCACGGAGCAGGTGGTGGGTGCTCAGCTGCTCCTTCAGAACCCAGAGTGGCCGAGCTGCAGGAGCTGCCTGGAGCTGGGAGCTTTAAGGTTAATAATGTATATTCCCTTGGTTATAGGATCTCCCTTCCCCGGGCTAAGACGTGCTTAAAAATTAACGGTGCAGATATCCCACAAAGGAGGAGCAGGTGCTAAGACTCCACATGAATCTTTCATGTGGTTCCAACTCACTGAGGCAATTTTTGCGGCTTCCCTGCATTGCTGCAGCCTTTGGGATCTCTCCACCTCACTGGGGCAGGGCCCAGGGTGGGCACAGACTTACCCTGGAAAAATTGGAATAAAGCTCTTGTGGAGGATGAGGGCTCTGCTCTCAAATGCACATATTGAATTGTGCATTTTTTTCTCCCCGGGGTCCTGACGTGGTGTAACCAGATCTGGGGAGAGGCTGTTCCACCTGCACCTCGCCAGCCTCACTCAGCATCGGCTGGTGAAAAACTACACTCCGAGCTCTGAGCGATTCCTACAGCTGCTTCAACAGGGAAAATATCCATTAAATTCCTTCAGGGTTCAGCCCATTCATTCTCTGGTGGCTCTGAAGCGTGGGGGTACACTGCTGTGGGTGTTTGAACTCAGAACAGAGGGCAGGGAGCACCTGCAGGATTGAGCAGCACCAAAATTTGAGGGTAAAAATCCCAGGGATGAACTTCTGGGAAATGCAGGCCAGCACTGCCAAGCCACTCAGCGTAGAGCCTGGGCACCTTCCAGGAAAGGGAGAGGAAAATAGAGAAATTAATATAATATGAGATGGTGTAATACAGAGATGAAAATCATATAAATGTGTGTTATTGACTTTGGGGCAGAAACACTGAGGAAAACTCATTAATTCATTTAGGGATGTGTCAGAGCAGAGCTGAGGATGGAAAGAGATGGAAAACAAAAGGTGTTCATGGCCACTCAGGCTCTCCAGGTAAGTCCATTTTTTCCCTCCCAATCGCTTCTTTTGCTGACAGAAAATCCCAAAGTCTCTGTCTGGTTACTTGGACAAGGAGGATCTTTTCAGTGAGCTGGCCTGGACTGCTGGATGTGCCATGGACATCCCTTGTCCACCTGGACTGTTGGACAGGCCAAGAAGGTGTTACCCTGCCCACCAGAACAGATCTGCTCTCTCTCACACAATTACAACTGGAAGTTGCCACCAGCTAAAATAAAATCCCAAAGAGATCTTTCCATGCCATCAGTGGAAAGGGGATTACTCTGGGAATGCTGAGGAACTGGTTTGCACAGAGTGGGAATTGTAGAATCATTTGGGTTGGGGAAGACATCCAAGATTGAGTCCAAGCTGGTCCTGACCTTGTCACCAGCCCAGAGCACTGAGTGCCACATCCAGTCCTCCCTTGGACACCTCCAGGGATGGGGACTCCAAACCCACCTGGGCAGCCCCTTCCAATCCCTGACCACATGGAGAAAGCACAGAAAAAACAAGCATGGAATTAAAACAGAGACAGAAATGTTGTTCCCTGCTGACAAATGCCAAGTGACAAGTCTGCAGATGGAGCCAGGGTGTTGTGATGGACACATGGAACTCTTCAAACCCTCCTTGCAACTCAGGCTTGAGACTTGAACCCAGAATCTGCTTTCCTCCAGCAAAACCAGGGAGCTCATTTCTATGGACAGACCATGGGATGGCTCCCAGGAAATCATTTCCCTGTGTCCTGCTCTCCCTTCAGACCAGCACAGCCCCAGCTCCTGGCCTGCTGTCAGAGGGACATTTCAGCAGCTGGCACTGGCTCCCTGTCACAGCTCCTTTGTGCACAGAGATCACCTTCAGCGATTATTTATTGCAGGAGTTCAGATTCCTGCCTTCCTGTGGCATGATGAATGACTTTTAAGTAACATAATATCTGGTTTCCTCCTCTTTCACACACCCATTTCATTGCCAGGTGTCTTCAGTGACCAGATCCACAGGGATTGGTTGCAGTCAAAAGGGAAAGAGAAATCCTTTGCCACGTGTCCAGCCTCCTCTTGTTCATATTTAATGGAATTCTTGATTGGGTTAAAATGATTATCAATTATTCACCCCCGATCTCAGTAATCCCAAACATCCCAAGAAATAAATAGCTCTCTTCTATTGCTGTTAAAAATTCCTAAATATTTTTGCTTTCATTTTTTAAGCTCTTCTCCAGGATTTTTGCAAGTTGGCCAGCGAATTATATGATATAAATGTATACATTATAATTAAAGGATAAAGCAGGTTAGCAGGCCAGGAGTGTCAGGAGGCAGCACAGGGCAGATCCATCAGCTCAGGATCTGAGTGTCTCCCATCACTGCTGGGAACAGCACTGGGAACAAAGTCCTGTCCTTTCAAACCAGCCCTCAGACCTCTCTTTCAGCCTGTTTTAACATTTGAAAAGAGTATTTTTTGTCTGGCTAAATTAAATCCTTGACATCTTTTGTTTCTATCCCACATTCTTTCTCAAGCTGGTTGAGAGGAAACAAAAACAAACCCTCCAAAAAAAAAACCAAAAAAAAAAAGCATAAAAAAAAAAAAAAGAACCAAAAAACCACCCCAAAACAACACAGAGGGAACAGGAGATAATTTGATCCTGGTAAAATACATGAAAACCACAACCTGCTCCCCATGAGCCTCTCGAAGCCCTGCTGCACCTCTGGAACAGAACAGTCACACACGAGGAAATCCTGTCATTGTAAGGTTGCAATTTGAGATTTTTATGTTGCATTTCAAGCCCAAACAAGGTGGGAATCGGTCAGAGGTTGGACTGGATGGTTTGGGAGGTTTTTTCCACCCCCAGTGATTCTGGGATCAATCCAGCACAGCCATGATAACCCATGAGCCTCAGGCAGCACCAAGGTGGTGTGGCACAGCCATCAGATGATGAGTTTATCCCGTTAAAAGTTCACATTCACAAGGCAAACGAGGAATCAGGGAAATGTGAACTTCTCTTAAAATGAACAAATCCATCTGCCTGCACTTGAAGTTGGGGTGAATTTCTCAGGATGAGGATTTAAAGTTTCTTCCTAACAGGAAAACATCCAGACAGAACTTGATGGAGCCAGCAATGCTGTGCCCTGACTGGGTAGCTGGAACTTAGAGAAGTTAATGTCTACAACGAATACAGGAGTAATATTTTTGTTAACTCTGTTCTTCTGGCAGAAACAGAAGGGGGGACACTGAAACCCTTTAACCCTGGTGTGAATTTTCCCAAAAAGTGCTGGGAAATGCACAAAACCCAGCATCCCAACCACTCCAGTGTCCCTCACCACAATCTTCAGCTCCACATCCACGACGTGGCTGACAATCCTTCCTCTCCCTTGCGTGGCTGCAGGGAATATTCCCACCAAGGCCCAAAGGCTGATGGGCAAGAGCCATAAAAATCCCAAATTCAGACACATGGGATTCATGGAAAGCCGTCATAAATCCCAGATACTGATGTACAGAGGTGTGGGAAGCTGTAATGAATCCCTTTCAGTCACACTGCTCACACAGGTCACTAAATCTGGGCTGTAATTTTGGGAGTGTGCTGCTCACTGGGCACAGGCTGGACAAAGGCCTTTTCTCTCTAAGTTCAGTCAAAAGGACAACAGCACATGACAGAGCTCTTGTATCTCCTGGGATTTTCGGCAGTCACAGCAGGGAAGGGCCAGGGAAGGAGGAGGGGGGTTCTGCCAACAAAAACACCTAATGAGTGGAAAAGCTGGGAACTTCATGCAGTTGGTGCTGTCTGGCTGGAGTAGCATTTTCAGGCTGGCTGTGGGCATGGAAAATCATCCCAGAGGTGCCATCACATCAGCTTCCAAGTGAGTGGTTGGGCTGAGAAAACCAGCACTATTTTGGTGCTTTTTTTGGAGTTATTTTTGCTTTCCCAGCAGAATGAGAACCTCTGTGTCCAGCAAAAGCAGTGCCAGGAGAAAAGCTGGAGATCCAGCATGAACAGGGAGCAAAGGGCTCATCCAGGAGCTTCTCCGGGCTGCAGGAATTCCCTGCTCCAGAAAAGATGCCAGAAGCAGCAGGAGAAGTGAGGCATGACTGACTTTAGGCTGGGAAGGGTGGCTGACACCAAGGAGAGCAGTTAGGAAGGAGCAAGGACTGTACAAACATTGGCTAATCCTTGCTCATTTTCTCCAGGACAATCCCAGCCTCCAGGCCTGATGTCATAGAATTTCCATGATTAAGTGTCTGTTAATTAAACGCACAGTGCATAATTACTGATGCAAACTGCCCAGACTCTTAAGAAGAGTAGAGGTCCTGCTGTTCCAAACTGAAGGTTCCTTGTCTTGGATTCCTCAAGACACATTGGATGTGTTTCTTCTCATGGGACAAGTGCTGTAGGTTGTTCATTTGACCTTCAAGCAAAGCTGAAGAGGAAAGTACAGAAAATACAAATACATCAAAGGAAATGTCCTTTAAAATGAATGTTTAAGCTCACCTGTGCAAAGGAAAATCCAATATTTAATCAAAGCCTTCTGTAATTAGGAATCTTGGTTCCATGAGTAATCCAAAGAGTTTTGTGATGGATTTACTGCTTTGAGAACTTTGGCAAAGTTAAAGATTCAGCAACAAATAACTTGGTCTGACTCAAAGAAAGAGCACATGGAATCATTTACTAAACTGATTTTCCAAATCCTGTGTGGCTGAAAACCACCAGAAGGGTGAGACAGCTCCTTCCTCAGCATGGACTGGAATGTTCCTTCCCTAAGAAAACCCAAGACATGAACATTTATAATATTTACAGCAACAGGATGGTTCAATTCCTTCTTTGCTCAGAGATGTCTTCACACAAATGCCCCACTGATAGTGATAAAGATGTTCCTTCATGGCAGGGAAAAGCTCTGAATGGAGTAATAAAAACGTCCATCTTGAGGCATTGAGAGCTATCTTCCCTTTAAATTCTGAATAAAACTTCCCTCAGGAATTTGGGGAAAACTTTCAGCAGTTTCTCTGTTGGCGTGACACCCCTGCAAATCTGTTTAAAACTACCTGAACCATATGAAGCTCTCAGAGGCACTCTGGGCTGATGAAAGCCTCGTTCATCAGCACCCTGGGCCCACGTTTGGATTTTTGATATAAAAGCGTAGAGAAAAGGTCCAACAGGTGCAGGGCCAGGTCAGGTTCTAATTAACAGACGTGTCCTCACACCCCAGGCAGGTTTTACACAACAGAGAGCTCAAAGCAGCAACACTCTGCAAAAGCAAAGGCGGCAAACAAACCCCGTCCTTCCATTAAACTTAAAATGCAATTTGACTCTGTCATAGCCATGTAGATGAGCTATCTGCATTAAATTGTGTTTAATTTAACTCTAGAACTATAGGGCCCAATTAAAAATAATGAGGCCTGTCTCCAACTGTCAGGCTCAATTAGAGATAATGGGAAGTGATAGCTCCTGGAATAGATTCATTTTTGTCTGATAGACGAACTGGGGCAGGGGTCTTGGCAGGGGTCAGTGGAATAGACCCGCCAACAAAACACGGGTCAGTCAAGCTTAAGGAGTCTTAAGGAACCTAGTTATTAAATAAGGAAGTAGGAAGTAAATCAAATCCAAAAGCACATGAATAACCCCAACAGATTCTTTTTTTTCTGTTTTGTTTTGTTTTTTTTTTCCTGTTACGTCCCCATATATCAAAATTCATCTGAGCATTAAACTGCCCGTTCCAAATGTAGAACAAATAAAGGCTAAACCTGTTTGGCAGGGCTAAAGAGGAACTTGAAAAAGAAGGGCCCAACTTTATATTCTAAGGAGTTTAGCAGGATCAATATTCTCCTGAGGTTAAAAAAAAAAAAAATTGTAGCAAAACCACTGAGCTTTTATTTATAAAAAAATAACGATCAGCAACGATGATTTGAATGCAGAAACCAAGGTGTTGAAGTAAGAATGCAATAAGAAACCAAGCAAGGCGTTCTGTGTGATCGACTGATTTCTTGGGGCAACAAAAACTGGAAAAATGTGCCAAGTTTCCCTTCCAAAACCACAGCAGAGCAGTCAGACCAGCTCAGAAGTAAAACCACTCGCCCTTGAGGAAGCACAAACGGGTGACAACTCTTGGTCAGCAGACAGTGGCTGTCATTTTGGATGAGTAATTGATCCTGAGTGGGGAGGGACGAGGCAAAGCCCAGGGCTCGTGTGGGACATTCTGTGTGTGTCCACGGGCACTGCAGGGACAGGACCCTGTCCTTGCCTGCCCAGCTGCTGTCCCAGCAGTGCCTCTGGAGCTGGCGTTGGGCAATCCTGACGTTCCCACCCGGCCTCTCCTTTTGTTTGTGTGGGAAGACACTTTTTTTTTAATCTAATGATATCTCTCTCCATGTCCAAGGCTGCTCGTGCACCCGCGCCCACGGCTCCTCATCCCTGCTCCCCTCCCCCTGGGGCAGCCCAGCCTGCAAAGTCATGCTTTGAATTTAAATCTCTGCTCTGGGGGCTTCTGAGGAGGGGAAAAACAGGGTCAGGGTCTAGGCTTCTCCCCAGATGTTCTGAAAAAAAATGGGCAAATTTCTGATGAGAGCCGTTGTTCCTCTTCGCCATTCCTTTTCTCGCTCACCAAGAACCTCGTGAGGGGACACAGAAGGACAAATGTGTCACTGCTGAAATACAGCAAAGGGTCACTGGCAATACAGAGGATCAACGTTATTCCCTTCCCGCAGGGTTTTATCAGGTTTGAAGGTTCTGACAGACCCTCCTCTGCCCAGGTGTGGGGGAAAACCTTCCTGACATGTCCCGATGGATGTGCTCAGATGGGAATGACCACAGGGAGGAAGAGCTTTGGAGCCTGAGCCACGACTCTCAGCTGTGTAAAACTCAGTAAAACAGGGAGGGAGCTTCAATTGCCATCCTTAGGTGTGATCTAGCTTTAAAAAATCCCTATAAAGATGTCCCCATTTCCTCTGAAGGATATCCAGCTCCTGTCATGCAGCACTCGGGATTTGGAGAACTCTGATATTTGAACTCAGTGTAAAAACTGCTCCTAGGATTCACAGCTGAGTGCTCCTGGTGGGAATTCAGGGGTGTGACTACAATTCCTCACCCCTGGAAGTGTCCAAGGCCAGGCTGGACAAGGTTTGGAGCAACCTGGGACAGTGAAGGTGTCCCTGCCCATGGCAGGGGCTGGAATTGAATGAGATTTAAGCTCCCTTCCAACCCAAACCATTCCATGATTCTCTAAGTACAAGGATGTGTGTCCTTAAGAAAACCCTCCTGATTACTTCATATCTTAAAATCTTGATTTTGGAGCACCAGACAGAATCAACTGAAATGTTTTAAACTGTACTAGAGACAGCTCCAGCCATGGAGCAACGACCCTGACCTTGTGTGTCATGGGTGTGGCATAATGAGAAAAGTCAGAAAAATCAGATTTGATGCAGGGATTTGTAAGGTTGGCCAAGAAAAATGTTTTGATGACGAGTAGAGGAAAATAAAATCAATTTTTCCATGCAGCTTCTGAAACTGTAGTAAACCCCTGTGTTTACAGAGCACTAAAGCAAAAGCAAAGCCAAAGAATCGAATTTCCACGTGTCAGATCCTACATAGAAAATAATTTTATTTATGGCTAATTCTGCCTCCCTCACGAAGCCAGAGATTGTTTTTTACCTTCAATGGCCAGGAGCAGACTCTTGTTTCCTTTGGAAGCTCACAATAAACTCAACTCCATGGTGAGACCTCTCGGGGAGGCTCAGGACAGGTTCCTCCAGCAGGTGCATCCCCGAATCAATCCCCACTGCTCCACAGAAAGCCCTTTAATTTCCTATAAAGGCTGAGATGTTGCTATCACTTAAATCTGAAGACTGTCACCAGGGCAGTAATCAGACGTTTATCTTACGCTGCCGTTTTGCAGAGAATTCCCAACACAAAGAATCCCAGCAGGCAGCCGAGGAATCCCCGCCCCGGGGGCTCCTCTGATTAAAAAAGAACCTTATGGGAGGAAGAGAGAGAGACACATAATTCATCCTGAAGATACCAGGCGGGTTTTTCCTGCTGAGTGGCCCTGGTTTTGCCCAAGGAAGCACCAGGGTTCGTCCCAGTCGCCCTTTGGTCACTTGTTACTGTAGCAGAAAAATCAGTTTATTCTCTTGTGACAGTAACCCAGGGAACAAATCCATGATGACACCGTTCCATGCATTCGTGAACTTCGTGGCCTTGTAGGTCACTGGACAAATCTCTCTAAACTGAACTGTTGACAGTTCTTTGCAGGGTTCCCCCCAGGAAACTGAAGGTTAATTGACCATTCTTTCAAACCATGAAATGCTTTTGAAAATGTTAGTTTTAAGTCTCGTAGCCTTAAAAGCTGATGAAGCAGCGTGTTCTGTACTGGGGTGTCTTCTAATTACTGGAATGAAGAGTTATGGCCGGGGGAAGGTGCAGAAATGGTTTAATTAGACTTGTGTGTCGTGGAAGCAGGAAACAATATTCACTAAATGATGGGGCTGGTGAGGGCAGAGCTGCTGAGGGAGCAGGAGAAGCTGCTCAGAACGGAGCTGGCGATTTCTTGGGTTTTGTTAATGTGGTGACGGCCTTATTAAGAGAAGGGATCTTAACTTTTCATTCTTAAAAACCTCAGAAAAATACTCACAGGCTTCTCTTTGCTCACTGAAGGAATGGTCACTGCTGGATTCTGATGGATGCTTCCACCCAGGAATAGTTACACGAATCCTCAGAACCAGGAACCCCTGAAAACACCCAACACTCTGGAACACCTGGAAAATAGGGGTAATTTCCTTCTTTTAGGGGGGATGACGGATGGGTAGAACCAATATTCACCAGAGATTCGCAGCAACCAGGCAGAAAATGGAAATCAAACCTTCTGTCCCTTCTGAAAGGACTTATCAGACTGAATTTGGGCTGTACACGTTTGGATGTTACTCAGATATCCTGTGGGTGGTGGTTTTTAGTTGAGGTAAAATGTGTCTGTGATGTGCTGAACATATTGCAAAAATAAAAACCAAGAAAAAATTGTGTTTGCTATTAACACTCTTCTCCACAAACCTTGAAAAATGTTCTACTTGAGCATCTCCAGCTGTGGTTGATAACCCTGATGCCATCAGGAGTTTATGAGTTCTGCAACATTTCCAGTCCCAAACCAGATTTTGGCCTTCTCTGTCATCTCCGTGTTTTTGTGTAAGAAATATCAGTTTAAACACGGCCAGACTGGGATCCTCAGACCATCCCTGTCCCTGTGCCAATGGAATTCTCTGGGCTGGGAGGCAGAATGGGCTCTTTAAAACTTGTGCTCCAGCTCTGGGTGCAGCAGCTCATTGGATTTTTCATGAGCTGTGCCTCCAGCTGTGCCCTCAGGGATGAACTTCCCAAAATATTTCCATAGTCACTCAACATTCATTGCTCCTACAACAAGAAGTTGTGCATCTGCCCAAGGATGGAAGCAAAGAGCTCCAAAATCTCCTTTTTGTTTTTTTCTTCTTTCCTTTTCACCTTCAGGGAGAAAAAAAACTTCGTTGAGCACAGAGAGAGAAAAAAAATTGATTGTCATTATCTGCATGACACAATCCACGGGGATTTGCTGAAACAATGAGGGACATTAATTAAGGAAAATCTCATTACTATGATGAAGGAATAGGTGAGATCCACACAGGATTCTCTGCACAGTTCCTCAGCTGTAAATAAACCACAGGCTACAAAAGAGCAATAAAGAGATCAGAAGTGACAATTTTGTGTGCTCTGGGGCTGAAGTTGTCTCTTCCAGTGACAAACTAAATTAGGAATTACATCCATCAGCCAACACCATATTGATATCCCTCTGTTTTTTGGGGAAAAATAATTTCAGAAGAATTTATTTCATCCCCTAAATGCAAAATAAAAGTATTAATTCTATGCTGACATAATACACACATTTGTTCTAAGTTCATTGCTTCATATTACTGTACAGAATAACCATTGCACAATTATAGCACCTTTAAACTCCTTTTGCCCCAGACTAGACATAAATCAAGGCAAAATATCATTGCAGTTCACTCACAGAGGTAAAAGTTGTGCTCAGCTTAGGTTTAACTGGCTAAATAACAAATATATGGTCAGGCTTTGTGTGTCTTTGTGGGTTGGGTTTGGGGTTCTGCCAGCTCTTAAAGCACAAACACTCCTGGCTCTGCAGGATTTCTGTTGCAGGGGCATTTAGAAGCCACAGGCCCATTTTTCCTCCAGGCAAATCATGGAACTCCAGAATGGTTTGGACTGGAAGAGATTTAAATCTCCTCTTGTTCCACTCCTGCCATGGGCAGGGACACCTTCCACTATCCCAGGTTACTCCAAGCCTTGTCCAGCCTGGCCTTGGACAGTTCCAGGGATGGGGCATTGTACTCAGACTTGAATTCCCACCAGGAACAAGCAGCACAGAGGATTCTGTTCCTAAGTAAGAACAATTTCACATTAAAATCAGAGAGCAGCTCAGCTGGCAGTTGGAATTTCAGGGCTGTGCAGGGCAGCAACGTCATTTCACAAGGATAAAGATTAATTTCTCCCAGGCCAGACTTCCAGAACTCCATGAGCAGGACAACATTTCCCCTGTGGCATAGACAGAATTAATTTTGGGAACAAGAAGCTGCCAGACTCCAAAAGGAATCCCCATTTGTTGGCGTTTGCCACCTAAAGATGCAATACAACAAAAAAACAAGAAAAAAAAAAGAATAGGAGTAACGGCCTTAGGAAGCAAAAATGGGATTTTAAAAGGAGTTAGAGCAGGTTTCCCTTTGTTTGGGAGACACTACAAAACTTTTCCAGAGCAGATTTTCCAGGACAGCTCTCCCAGCAGGAGCCAGGCTCTAGGACCTCCGGTGTTTTCCTCACCTTGGCCACGAGGAAAAGCTTTCTGTCCGTTACATCCATGCATGTAATCAGGGATTGTGCCTTTTGTCACACTCCCAGCCACCATCTGTGTGCTCCCGAGTGGCCAGACGAGGGCTAAACCCCCATCCCGGTGGGATTAATCTGCAATTTCACACCAAATGATTTTTAAGGATAATTTGTTAGGATACAGTATCCCGAAATAAAACAAACGGTCGGTGCTTTTGCAGGGGGATAAAAGGAGGGAGATTGTAGAGTTTCCTGTGTTTCCAGTGGCTTGGACAGAATCCATTTGCACATTTTCATTCCCATATGAATGCACAAATCCTGGGAAAAGAGCCTGTGGACAAGAGGAAGAGCTGCTTTTTATTTCTGGGGGTGAGGATACAACCCCAAATCCAGGCACTGGGAAGGGGATAAAGTGTAACCAAATTCCCAGTTCCATCTGAGAGGAATGCATCTGAGGGACTGAGAATCCGAGTGGTGAAGCTGCAGTTTGAAATGTGAATAGAATATTTCACTTCTGCAGGGAGGGGACTGGAGGGATAAATTAAACTGGGTAAATAACAGAGAAGCTCAAAAATCCAATCTTTCCCATAAAACAAAGCTGGCTTGAGGTGTGAAAGGAAATTATTCCTCTCCAATAAGCACTAAATGCTTTGAGTGAATTCATGTCAGTATTTTCCCCACATGTTTTAGATACTCAGGAGGAGAGGGATGAAAACCATAATTAGAAAAAAAAAGCCAAGTGAGGAGCAGGAAGATCCAGGGTCAGGACACACCGATGTCCTCTCACAAAAAGCAAAGATGAATAAACATGAAGCTGCTTTTCAGCCGTTCTGGGTTCACCACAAAAAACACAGTCCAAACTGCCTGAGGTGGGGGAAATATTTTGATTTTCCAGCCTGACACAGAGGTCACCAAAATCTTCACGGAGTTCTCATCAATCTCTGCTTTTGAAGTTTTCTCAACTCTCTCTTGCTTTTTCTTTTTTCCTGCTTTTCCCCTAAAGCAGTGGAGAATGTGGAAAATAAACCAAACTTGTTTTATGATGACCTCAGCTGGTAGTAAAATGAATTCAGTTTGTCATCCAAAAGAAATTCCTACCGTTTAAAAGAAAATCCATAGGAATTAAAGACATTTTAGAAGAAATTCACACACATGGAAGTGAATGCCTTTGAAAAATAAATCCCTGTTTTACCTCTATTGTTGTATTGCGTTATTTGTTCACTACAGAGTTGTTTATCCAAAGAAAGGAAGAAGTTCATTGCTGAACAATTTAAAGGCTTGATGTGGGTTTTCATGCCACCAAATAAATCAGACAAAGGCTGGATCAACAGAAATACCTAATGCACATTTTTCTGCTAATTTTTACTGTTAAGATAACTTCACTTGTGACAAGTGAATTTGAACTCTTCCTTAACTGAGATAAGGATAACTACAAATACAACCAGAAACTGGCCATATCTTGTGCTGTATTTGAAATCACAGAAAGAAACAGAGCTGATGGACACCAGGAGAAAATACACCCCAATATTCCTTTCCACGCCATTCCCATGGACAGCATCATTTCTCCAGCCTGACAGGAACTGGTGAGAAAACACCAAAAACAAGGAAAAAATAAAAACTATTTCTTTTTTTTAAAATCCAACCATCAGCCTGCAGTTCTCCTGCAGCTCCAGCTTGAAGCTGACCTGATGGAACACTGAGCACCTGGAGCACCCTGAGCTATGGAAGGAGCTGAAACAAGATGAGCTTTAAGCTCCCTTCCAACCCAAACCCATTCTGTGCCTCCACGAATTCCTCAGAGCTCTGTCCTGTCCAATTCCAACACCTCCAAGGGCAGGGACACAAAACCTCCTGTGCCCGTTGCAGGGTTGGACTTCCCCCATTGTGAAAACGCTCCTTGCACCAATTAACTGGAATTTTCCTTGTTGGAACTTGCTCCTGCAGGTGTTTGGAGAACCAAGCCCTTTATCCCTCCCCGTTGCAGGTTAAGCTCCCCCAGTGAGCAAACGGGGCAGGAGCCACCCTCTGCTCCTCGCCTGGTGCAATCCTGCCCTTCCAAGGTTTGCAAATCACCTGAGAGGGGAAACCAGCCCGTGCCTGGAATGTGTTCCTGCAAGGAAAGCAGCCAGGGGAAAAGCTTGGCACAATATCTTGAACGGGCTCCAAGGAGATCTGGAAGGAACGTTGTGTTTCATCCTCACCCCTCCTGCAAATATTCCCCCACAGGAGCGCATTTTTTAAAGTGTTTTTTTTTTAAGTTACAGGGTAAGGATGTGACGACTCTGAGATGACCTTTTAATAAGTTACAGGCCAACGTTAATTAATGCAGCCTGTAATTAAGGGAAGACTTGCGACTGTGCAAACTCCGTGCCTGAGGCTCTGCCAGTGCTGAGACTTTTGCTCTTATTTCAGCTCTCCAGAGGTGCCTGATAAAGGCATTGATTCATAGAAGTATTGATTAATCTCCACTTCTATTGACAGCAATTAACAGAGAGAGATTTGATGCTCATCAAAGTGAACAGATTCTCATTAAGAGCAGAAAAAAAAATAAATCTGTCTTCACATTTCATCCCCTCCATACTCTGTGGTAAACTGGCAAGCACGAGGAAATACATTTATCATGGATCTTGTGGGCTTTCGTTGTGCAAGGATATTGGGAGAATTTCCACATTTCAGCTTTGCTGTGCAGAGCTCAAAGGACCCAGTGACATCACTGACTTCAAATTGCCTCTGCTTAAAGGCCACTTTCCTGACAGAGAAGGTTGAGCCCTGTTTTGGTGATGGGCTTACAGGAAATTAAACCTAGTCTCAAGAAAAGACCTGGATAGTCCAAGCCAGTATTTTCTGGGGCTGGATCTCTGCTGACGTGGGATTTGACCTTGACTCAGAGGTTTGATCCACGTCTCTCTGGTGGATCTCTTACTTTTAGGCAACACTGTCCCAAATTCGTGTCATGATCACCAGACCTCACTCTCTGATGGCTGAAGCGCGCTTTTAAAGCCTCTGGTGAAAGAGGAGACAGAATTCTTGTGCTCAGAATTAATGATTCTCTTTCTTCTACCAGATTGCTCCAAGCCCCGTCCAGCCTGGCCTTGGACACTTCCAGGGATCCAGGGACAGCCAGTTTCTCTGGGCACCCTGTGCCGGGGCCTCAGCACCGTTCCATCCTCATCCCTCTCATCCTCATCCCTCACCTCCCGGAGCGGTGATGCTCAGAACGGGCGCTGCCTGCCCGGGGCTGTCCCGGCTCCGTTCCCGCTCCCGCGTCCCTTCCCGGTACCGGCAGCGGCCGGGGACAGCCGGGGACAGCCGGGGACAGCCGGGAACAGGCGGGAACAGCCGGGGACAGCCGAGGACAGCCGGGAACAGGCGGCTCCGGTCACTGCCTTCGCTCCGCTTCCCGCAGCACCGAGCGGGACACCGAGCACCCGGCCCCGACCGCGGAGCATCGGGCACTGAGCACCGGTACCGGGCATCGCGTACCGGGCACCGAGCACCGGCACCGGGCACCGGGCGTTGGGCACCGTCTCCCCCGAGCTCCGCTCTCCTCCCTCCGGTGCCCGTTTGAACGGGCGGATCCCTCCTCCCTCCTCCCCGCGGAAAGTTGCACAAAGTTGGGTTAATCTGGAGCGGAGCGGTGGTTGGTTTTTTTTTTATTTTTCCCCTTCCCCGCCCTTTTTCTCGGCCGCTCTCCGCTGGGACGCGCCGCCCGCGCTGCCCGTGCCGGGGCGGCGGGGCGGGGGCACCGGGGGCGGGGGCGGCCCTGCCCGGCCCTGCCCCGGCGCTGACCCCGGGCCGGGCCGCGCATGCTCGGGGCTGGACAGCTCCGGAGAGGGAAATTTAAACCGGGGCCGGAGCGCGGCCCCGCCGCCGGCCCCGCGCACCGAGCGCCCGCCGAGCTCCGGGCGGCCCCGGGGCCCCGGCCGACAGGTTGGTGCGAGGAGCGGCGGCAGCGCCGGGTGGGGGGGTCGGGGATGGGGATCTCCGGGTTCCCTTCATCCATCCATCCATCCGTTCATCCATCCATCAATCCATCCATCCCCGGGGCAGCGCGGCTGTGATTCTTCCCAGGGCTCGCTCCATCCTGGGGATCCCCGGACTCTTCCATCCCCGGGGTCCCGATCTCCCCCTGAACCCCCGAGGCAGCAGGTGTTGGGTCTTTCCCCTCAGCTCCATCCCCGCTGAGGTTCTCTCTGGCTCCCTCCATCCCTGGGGCAACGCTTTGGGGATTATCCCGGACTTCCCTTCCATCCACGGGGCTGGGAACCGCCAGGCTCCTTCCATCCGTGGGGCAGCGGTTCTGGGATTCTCCCGGGTTCCCTTTTCCATCTCTGGGTGTCCAGGGCTGGGATCTCCCGGTTCCCCCCATCCCCGGGCAGCGCGGACAGCTGCAGCTCCCGCAGCTTTATCGTCCAAAACGCGACGGACGCTGTTCGGGGGACAAGAGCAGCCCGAGGCGGGAGCGCTCCCCCTGCTCGGTGCTCCCGGTGCCCTCAGCCCCTGGCCGTAGCTGTCCCTCCCTCAGGGGTCCCTGTCTGGGATGGGATTGTCCCCTGTGAAGTGTTTTCCTGCCTTTCCCGGTGTCCCCAGCGCACCTGGCAGTGCCGGTGCCGGGCTGTGCCGTGCCCCGGGGCCGGGGCTCGGGCGGGGTCGGTGGCTCCCGCCGCTGCTGAAGTGCTGGATAGCTACTGCTGCTGACCGCTGCCTTCTGCTGCTTCCCCAGGAGATGATAGAGAGCGATATCCCGTCCATAATGTCAGGAATCATTAGGAATTCAGGGCAAAACCACCACCCCTCGCAGGAGTACAGGTGAGGTTTGATCCGTTTCAAAAACGTGCACTGCACTTGGCACAGCTGCCAGCTCCTGTTGCTTCCTCCTTGTTCCCTAAAAAAAATCCTTTTAGCATGTAGAAATCCACTTTTCTTCTTCTTCTTCTTCTTCTTTTTAAGCTATCTGAATTATTTCTCCACTCTAAATAGATTTTTAAGGCTGATGACCAGTTACAATGCATTCCTTGTTTAGAAACATTCCTGTTTGAAGTATTCACAGTGGTGGCATTTGGATGAAGGCTGGGCTGGATAATCTTGGAGGTCTTTTACATCCCTAATCATTCTATAATTCCACGATTGTCTGATTTTGATACTAACCAATATTTGATAAATACACCTGCAAAACCTTGGGCTGACCTCTCTCTAAACCCTCTGTCCCGTGCGAGCGTTGCCACGGAAAGATGTTCTTGTTAAAATGCAATAATTTAAAAGTTCCCTTGCAGATCAGTTTTTGCATTGTTGTGGAGCAGTCATGGAGAGACTAAACAAGTGCAAGAGACACTGGAGGAGTTTTTAATTAAAACAAGCACTTGTGTAGCCCTCCAAAGCACTGACACGTCAAAGGGCTTTTAATATGGGTGGGAACAAACCTGCCTTTGCCAAGAGCCTTTCATAATTTAAATTACCTGCAGCACCGTGCTTCCATTTATCATTTCAGAGCATTGTTAGAGGCTACAGGAGGGTTCTGCATGAGTTACAGAGGCCTGGGTTATGTTAGGTTACATTTTGTCACATGACGCCGAGCTCCAAGAAATACAGAACGCACACAACACGTCCCAGCTCTCACAACAAAACACAAAGCAAACCAGAAGAAAATTTCTTTTTTTTTTATATATATATATATATAACTCCTTTCCTCCCCAGCCTGAAGAGGTTTGCAACCTTTCCTGGGGCTGCTGCAGGTATTCATCTCCTGGCCTCTCTCTATTCAAAATGCAAACGCTGCAGCGCAGCCTCTTGCAGCTCAACAAGGGATTTGTTTTAGTCCCTGCAGCCTCTGGGGAAAAGGTTTGTGGCTCTGGTTTTTTTTTTTTTTTTTTTTTTTTTTTTTTGCTGTTTACCGAGGCACTGTTTGCTCTGGGCATTTTTCTCGGCTACGTAAATATTGGTGAAGAAATTATTTGGGATTTAAGGAAGGGTGTGGGTGAGAGGGACTTCTGGGGATGTGGATTTAAGGCTGGATGTTCAGTGCCCTGCAGAACTCACCACCTTAACAAAGCCCCCTTTTTAGGGAGAGAACTATTCTTTAACTCAGAGCTGCAGGGGGAAAAAAAGGCTTTTTTTGGGGGAGAAAGATAGGATTTCTCTTACCGAAGTAAAAAAAAAAAAATCATAACTTTCTTCTTTTCCACTTTTTAAAAGCCAGCTTTGGGTCCTCTGTGAAACATTTCGAACTCAGTTCTCTAAAGTTTTTCACCCACTTGCAATTTCTTTACCGCGGCTTTAAAAAAAAAATATTATTTGACCTCGTTTAATAGTGGCAAATTCTGATAAAAATGCATAAAATCTGAACTGCACCATAAATGCAGAGCAGTATTTGTCCTACTTCATGAGAAAACACTTTGGATTATGTAAAAGAAAATCTTTTAGACTGAATGATTTTAAGAAAAGAATAGACCTGTCAAATTCTATCAGCTCTGTTTACTCTCCTGCTGTCACCACAGTCCAAGACTGGAACCCACAGTCCCGAGTTCTCCATGGGGGAGCATCAAGGCTCCACAAAATGGGGAATGGCCTCCAATTAGCGAGTGGGAGGCTGGGGCTGTGCTGAGAATACTCTTCTGTCTCATTTGGAATCTTTCAATGGGACAGTTGGACTTGGAGGAGCCCCGGCTTTGCTGCGAGGAGGAAAGGCTGGGAAGGGAGGGGATCAAACCCATCAGTTTGCAGGCAGATTATGCTTACAGCTGGAAAACTTGAGATTTTGGATTTCTTCCTTTCTTTTTTTTTTTTTTTTTTTTTACTTTTTTCTCTTTTTTTGGTGAAAGGAATGTGGGGAAAAAAAAAATCTGATCTTAGCAGACCTTTGAATTGTGCAGCTCCGAAGCATCTGCAGGAAATTTGCCGTGGCTCGGGGTGGTGATGATGAGGCTTGGGCTGCTCTTGGCTGCTGTGTGAAATCCCAGGAGTTTTTTGCACCCCAGTAAAATGATTTTAGGCAAATACCTCTCCCACCAGTGAAGCTTTGGGATATAAAACAGCACAGGGACGACTAAGGGTCATCAGATCTTCTCCACTGCCTGTTTTTATGGTGCTTTCGCTGCCTGGCTGCAGTGCAAAGTAATTCTTTATTTTAGCAGCTGCCTTTATTAATTTCCTATAGAATATACCACCATATTCAATATATTTATCCTTATAGGGCTGACAAATATTTCTAGTGATTCCATATCGCATTTAAGGGAATGAAAGTGGAGAATTGTAACACAATGGGATTTTTTAACCCTCAGCGCTTCATCCTCGTTAATCATAGTTAATAATTTAACGTCTTTTAGTGCCAGTATTTTGATTTGAAATCACAGCACAGGCAAACCACAAGGTTTTTTGTGCACTGATGGCTCAGGGTTGTTCCAGCACAGAGCTGTGCAAGTTACAGGAGCCAGCCTCAGGCTTTTCCCATGGAATTTATGGGCTGACTCCTGGGAGTCCAGGTCCTTCAGTTCCTGGGCACTGTGGCCTTCCAGCAATATTTTGAATTGAAATATGGAATCTGTCATTTTGATTTTAAGATCTGTTTCAACAATATTTGGTGTAAGGACCACATTTCTGTATTTTTTTTGGTGTTATTATGCATTTTCAGTCGACAGAAACCTTGTCAGGAGCATTTTGAAGGCCTTGAAATGCATTTTCTATATGTTAAACAGGAATTAAGCTTTAAATAGACCTATTTTTGATCAAAAAGGTGTTAATCATTAATAATTCAATATATTAGTGAATTATTTTAATTATCTCTTTGATTCTTAAAAAAAAATGCCTATATTCATTAGCTCATTAGTCTAATCAATTTTTTGCCATAATTACTTTATGTTGCCATAATTCAGTGTAAAATCAGATATTGGAAGCACAGGACTGCTGTACTCCATAAATTCTAGATATGACAGCATTCCAGTGGGGAAAAAAGATGACAAATCTCTAATTTGAGCACGTTTTATCTCTAAGTTTTGCTCTCATATCTGGGTTTTTTTTTTTTTTTTTTTTGCACTGGGGCTTCTGGAGAGGAAGTGACACCTCTGTCCTCCAGGATGGATGGATGGATGGATGGATGGGAGTGTGCACACAAAAGGTTACAAATGCATCACTAACAACACCCTAATTGTTCCTGGAGAAAATGCCAGTGTCCATTCCCGTGACATTCCCGTGCGTGTCTGACAGGGAGTGAGATAATGACTCCGAGTGCCGCAGGAATTCCAGCACAGGAGTTGCTTCATTCTTTAAAAAAAAAAAAAAAAAAAAAAAAAAAAAGAAGTGAGAAACCTCCAAGGAATCAGTCAAACTGGATTGATTTAAGTGGATTAGCACAACTGTTTCCTCGGCACTCCTGAAATGTGCTGATCTGGAGGAATAAAAGTTTGTGGCTTTCTGCTTCTCCCCAAGTCCTGCAGTGATGGTGGAGCTGGGAGGGGCTCGTTTGGGGCAGCACCTCGGGGTCCTGTGAGACCAGAACAGGTTCTGTTACCTCAGAAACGGAGCTTGGCCAAAACAGGGAAAGAGAAAGGGAATTGGGACTTTTCCAGCTTTCCTGGGGGATCTCACTGCACCCCCTGACACGTGCAGGAAGAGGAGCTGCTGCCAGCCCAGTGACTGAGAGGGTTCTGAGAACCCTGCCCGGGGACAGGTTGTGGAGCTGATATTCCCTTTACCCTGCACTGACACCTACACAAGGCTCCAGGGCTGATGAACAGCAAATTCCAAGGGAAAGTTGGAAAAACAGCAATTTGCAAGGAAAAAGTAGCTTCCCAATCAGACCATGGTCCTGTTTTTAATATAAACCACTCCTGCAGTGCCCGGTGCTTCAACGTGTTTTCCTTACTCTGACATCAGTCAAAGGGCTGATTTTTCAATTGTTTGGCTTGGGATTTTTTACCAAACCGGTTCCAGAGTCAAATCCCAGCTGCATTTGGTGAATCCCAGGCTAGGGATGGTCGGAGCAGAGCAGGGAATGAGCGGCTGGTGCAGTGCTGCCATCACGTCTCGTTTCCTCTCGGGTTTAAGCATTACACATTTCACTGTAATCCAGTTTCCACTGATCCCACAGCAAACTGGTGTAACGGGGGTTGTGAAATGTGCACCTGGGATGGATAAAAGTCAGCTGTAACCTGTTCTTAGTGCCAAGTACCTTTGTAGGAGATTTTCAGAGAGTCCAGCATGGTGCAAGGAAAGGAGACCATCACCACCAGCCAGGTCAATGATACTATTTGCTTTTTCCTCACTAGTTTTGGTTCTACTAATGCAATATTTCTTGAGTTATAGATAAGGAGGGAGTCCTTTTGTCCTTGGAAAGCTGTTTAATTTCTGTTCTGGCTTCCAGCAAGGACAGAAATAACTCAGAGATCTTGAAATGGGGAGAGGGGTGGGATGATGATTTGGGACTGGGTGTGTGTTGTGCCTTCAGGGAGGAATCACAGACCAAAAAGTCTGGGAGCTGCTGGGTAAAGCAGGAGAGGAGCTGGGGCAGGAACAACCTGAAAGGGGGAGCTGGTTGTGAATGTGGAAACCAGAAAATAGTGGGGGGAAAAGCACCTGGGAGGCAGGAAAATGGGAGGGGAAAGGCATAAAGGGAAGGAGCAGAGCAGGTGGAATGAGGAGCTAAAGGAGATGGGGAAGTTGAATCCTTCAGTAAAACAGAGAACACTTCTCACCATGGATACAGCTGGGGAGTCACAACACAAATCTTTTCCTTGTCTTGTGTATAAGAACTCTCTGTGCTTGTCCTGATGATTTTGTGTAATCCCAGACAAAGGAAAACATTACTTTTCTCTAGAAGAGGTTTTCTTCAGACTCTTCCTGTCCATTTGTCTCTCACTGGATAAACCATTGCAAACAGCTAATTAAGAACCTATCACCCAATTGCTCCTGCCTGTTGGGCAGTTGTGTGACCTAAGCCTGAGCTAAAAAACTCAGGTGGCAGTGCTGGAAATGGGAAAAAAACCCTGTCCATTGAGTAAGACTTAAAACTGTGGAATATCCTAAATGCAGCTGCAGGGGTTTGGCCTGGCTTTGTTTCAGGTGGAGGTGATGGGGTGCTGAGGAGAGGGTCCTTACAGCCTCCAGGCATGAGTCCACAATCCCAATCAATGCGGAGGTGAATAATTAATGAATGCTTCCCCTGGCAGTGATTCCCGGGGTGAGGGACCACCTTAGATCCAGCTGCCTCCAACAGCTCAGGGGGAAGGTGGCAAAGTCCCACTGGAGACTCTGATCCAGCCCTGGTGTTAAATTCATACAAGGGCAGGCCAGGAATGACTCCAATTCCATGTTGTGCCAGCAGGATGCTCTTGATGGAGGGGAGAAAAAGGTAAAAATACCTTTAGGTAGCTGTGAGTGAGGATTTTGTGCTGCTCTCAGGCTCTAGTGAATTCTGCCAGGTGAGCCCAGCATCAGATCTGGAAAGGCACCTCATTCCAAGGTGTTCCTGAGCCAACATTACCCTGATGGGATAAATATTTTGGGCAGATGACTCCAGAGCAGACTGTAAAGACTAACAGTGCCATGGAGCATTTCTGTGTCACATCCAGTTTTCCAGGCACTTTTCACAGGAGGATCTATGGATCAGCATCCTGGGATCCACAGCAGAACTGGGGTTTAAATCCTCAGCACCCTCTGGATTCTCATCCTTGCAGGTGCCTTTCTAGGAGAGAAACAGAGGCAGGGGGTGTTTTCCTGCAGAGAGCTGAAGGCAGAGGGGTAAAAGTGGAGTTGCATCGTTTCACCACACCTTGAAAAATAACACCACGTTTTTGGTGGGACTGCATCTCCCCTTCCCGGGGTTCAGTGGCTCCGTGGCTGTTCCAGGAGCCCTGGGAATGAGCAGGGGAGGCTCGGCAGTGCATTAATTACAGCCTATCACTATTTATCTCATTTACATGCACTGAAAGGCTGCTTTTACCACAGTGCCCCATTGTGCCAGGGGCTGTGAACACCCAGCCAAAGGCAGGAGCTCTGACTCCTGGAGTTTATCCTCCTGGAGTTTATCCTCCAGGGTGAGATGAGCAGGGTGGTGGTGGGGAGCAGGATCCAATCCCACCTGGAATTCCAACGTGTACTTATGGATCTGTTGCTGTCTTGGCACAGGCAATTTTCAGGTGAGGAAGACTGAACCCCCAGGAGATGATGATGTTGGTTATTCCCATGCTTGGCTGTCTCCTTTTTTTGCAGTTAAATTAGGATTTCTTCACTGAAAGCACACATGAGCCTGTGGCCAGGGAGATGTGCTGGCTTTATGCTCCAGAATATCCCTGGGCAGCAATGGGAATTCTTTAAAATTCCACCTTCTTTAAGACATGAGAGATCTCAGTTGAGATAATGAGAGAAACCATGACAGGTTGGTTTTGAAGGCAGCCTCAAAAATAATCCTTAAACTTGAAATCATGGAATCCTAGAATCCTCAAATCATGGAATCCCAGAATGGTTTGGGTTGGAAGGGACCTTAAATACCTTGTTTCAACCCTCTGCCACGGGCAGGGACATAATTCTGATTGAATTTGCTTTCTCCCCCATTTTCAACAGCATGTTAATCTGATAGGTAGGAATAGAAAAAGAAAAAGAAAAAAGAAAAGAAAAAAAAGCATAGTGAACAGGCTGAGGTAGTTTTAAAATAACTGTAAACAGGGAAGGGAAGGGAAGGGAAGGGAAGGGAAGGGAAGGGAAGGGAAGGGAAGGGAAGGGAAGGGAAGGGAAGGGAAGGGAAGGGAAGGGAAGGGAAGGGAAGGGAAGGGAAGGGAAGGGAAGGGAAGGGAAGGGAAGGGAAGGGAAGGGAAGGGAAGGGAAGGGAAGGGAAGGGAAGGGAAGGGAAGGGAAGGGAAGGGAAGGGAAGGGAAGGAAGGGAAGGAGGAAGGGAAGGGAAGGGAAGGGAACACCACACCACTGACTCAGAGAAAAAGCCACCTTGCACACTTGTCTAGTTATCAAACATCACCGCATCCTCCTATCTGTTTAAAACAACGCCTCACGACAACTACATCATTTTTTTCCGTCAACACCGGACCCTTTCCTCGCCCTTATCTGCGTCCCTCGAGCGGACGCCGAGGCGGGACACCCAGTTCCACCTTCCCAGGGCCTCTCCCGCTGCGGGGCCGCCAGGGGCCGGGTGTACCCGGGGTGAGGATGAGGAAGGAGCCGGGCCGGGTCTGTGCCCGGCGGCGTGCGCGGAGCTGACCCCGTTCTAGCAGCGCTGGCAGGGGCGCGGCGGTAGCCAGATGGCGATCCGGGAGGGGGACGTGTGTTGTGTGTCGCCTGTCAGGCGGGCAGATTAATGGGAGGTTTGTAAAAAGGAGAAGGGTGGCGCTGGGAGGGGGGGCGCAGGACAATTAAGCGGGGTCCCCAAAGACAATGGGGGCCACGTGCCGGGGGCGGCGGGCGTTGGGCGCACAAAGCGCCGGCGGCTCCCCATCAATGCAACCAACTGTTGCAAACGACCCCCCCCCCCCCCCCCTCCTCGAGCCTGCCTTAGTTTTTCAAATCATTTCATGCCCCTTGTTTTCTTCCAATCCAGCCAATCTCCGAGCCGGGAGAGTCGTCACCTGATGGGCTTTTTTTTTTCTTTTTTTTTTTTTTTTCCCCTTTTATTTTTTTTTTTTAATGGATTGAAGTCCCCCAGATCCTCGCGAAATAACTGAAGGGCGTAACCATGGCAATGCTAATTATTGCCCTATAACTACAGTAGGAGAGAGAGCACGGGCTAGGCTGCGAGGGAGATTTGAAGAGGGTTTTTTGGGGAATTTTTTGGGTTTTTGGTTGGGGTTTTGTTGTTTTTTTGGTTTTGTTTGGGGGGGGGGGGGCTTTTGGTTGGTTTTGGATTTTGTTTTTTTGGTCAGGGTATGAGCTTTTGGCTCTCGGTCCTGTGTTGGTTTGTTGGTGTTTTGTTTTTTGGTTTTTCCTTTGTTTTTTTTTTTTTTTTTTTTTTTTTTTTTTTTTCCCTTTTCTTCTTTACAAAATCTTTTTGCAAACAAATGGCATTTTGCTCTAAAGATCCTCCCCGACAGTGGTTCAGGGAGCTTTGATAGGTGTTTCTGGAATTCCTGAATAGAGGAGCTGAAAGCTCCAGGGCAGGCAGACACTGGAGTTCTGCCTTGTTCTTTTAAGCTGATTTAGAGTCGTGTAAAACATAAAAGATGCTTCAGCACGAGAACAGATTTATTTAAGGTTTCTGCAGCATCAGTTGGCAGCAAACACACATCAGCAGCAGACACCACTTTAACACATCTCTGAGAGCTCTTGAAAGCAAAAGGGTTTGAAAGCAAAATCAACTGCATCCAACTAAATTACGTTCTTCTGAGAGATAAAGATGTTTTCCTGCATCTGAATCCCTTTAGGTTTACCCTGGGTGTCAAATGACAACTTCCTGACATGTCCTAATTACTGCTTTACTCCACAAGGTACCAGTGACTCCTGTAATACTGTTTCACATAAATTAATTAATTTCATTTGCCAGAGTTCCTTTAGTGACTTTAACAGGGAGTTTTGGACCACACAGGAATTTTTGAGTACCGTAAATATATTCCAATCTTCTCGTTTTGTACCACATGCTCTAAGAGAAACAAAGCAAAACAGGTGATCTGGAGCACGTAAAAGGTGTCAAAAGCAGAGCTTTAAACCAAAAGCAGCCTGTCGCAGCTGTGCCTGGCAGATACAGTGCCTCCAGTCCCAAATCTTTCATTCTGCTCCTTTATTCTGTCAAACACTGCCTGAAAATTGGTTTTTTAAGTATCAATATCTTCATGTATCTGAATGGAAGATATCAGCAGTTTAGTCTGTGAAGTTCTTTTTATGCAGCTGCTGATTTGTCACCACTGACAGGATCCAGTGGCTGGGAAAAGCTTTTCCAGGTGTTCCAGCAGCAGCACACACATTCCCCAGGAGCTGGGCACAGAGCTCCCTCCAAGGCTCTGGATTGCAGGGTTATACAGAATAATCAGGTTTGAAGTCCTGGTTTCTCCCCCATCAAAGCCAAACAAGTAGAAATTTCTGACAGATGTGAAAATAAGGAATCAGTTTGGGTTCATTTCCAGGCAGTTTCTCCGCTGGGTTCCTGGGCCCTCTTCCCCTACAAATGCTCCACAAGAGGTTTTCTTAACCAAAAGGTTTCAAACTGGACAAAGGAACACAAGACCAGCTAAAGGGTGTCAGTAACCAGCTGTGAAACTGCAGGGCACATCTGGATTTGGAGACAGAATTCCAGCCTGGTGGTTTTTCCTACTGACCTACAGGAGCTTTGGCATCCCAGCCTTCTCTTCCCAGGGATAATGCAGCCCCATCCCTGCTCCCTGTTAACTTTCCCTGCTGTTTTGCAGACTCCTGGCTTCGGACCCGTCTCAGCTGAGTGAGGATGAGCTCCCAGGGGATTTGCAGTCCCTGTCCTGGCTGACATCCGTGGATGTGCCTCGGCTCCAACAGATGGCCAGTGGGAGAATGGATTTCAGCCTGGGGGCCCAGAATGCCATGCTCCAGCAGACAGGTACTGTTGGGAAGGGAAATGGGAAATGGGAATAGGGAATAACTGCTCCTCAAACAGCACAGCCTGCCCCCACCACTCCCTCTCAAGCTCCCTCTTCCTATCCTTTTACATTTTGCTTCCTGTCCAAAAAACCTGGAGCCTGTTGGCTTCTCATATGGGCTCTCCAGGTGCCTTCTCCTCATTCCAAGACGGAGAATTGCTCCAGCACTGGCAACACTCAGATCCCATGGGACTTTCTGCTCAGTGCAGCAGCTGGTGCCTCGTTGGGCTGAGGTATTTTAAGTCCTGAGGTTTCAGAGGTTTTTCAACAGCTCTGAAATTAGGAAATGAGACAATTAATCTTTCTGCGTTGTTTCAACACCCATAAAACGAAGGGCACCTCATTTACCTCACACCTCTCTGCTCCCTGCAGCCTTGCAGCGTGTGCTGGTTGAACTCCTTTCTTTCCTTTGTGAACATCCTTTGGGTAAACACACATCGTTCCCTGTGGCATTCCACAGGGAGAGCTCAGCGTGCCACCCCGCCTGCCTGAGAGCACAAATCCAGCTAATGCTGAATGTGTTGGTTCTCTTTTGTAAGACCCCGTGCCTGTGTCACCGCCGTGGGCTGGTGAGCAGCTGCAGCCTCTCATTCCCTGCCTAACGAGTTTTGGGAGCAACTGATGTCACCCGGGCAAGCCGTGAAATGCTCTGGGGATGGGAAGCCAGAGAGGGTTGGATTCTTCACTGCAGAGCTTCCCTGTGTTCAGCTGCCTCTATTAACCCCCTTTCCCTGAACTGTGCTTCCACGGGAGCATTCCTTGCCTTCCTCTCTCCACACCAGGTCCTGTGGGGAGCGCGATGCACTCGACACCCGGAGCGATGATCCACGTCCAGGCCAGCCTGCCACAGGGAATCCTGGGCCTCAATTCCCTTTCAACACATGGAGCCAATGTAAGAGCAGGCCTTGATGGCTCATTCTTGCCCCAGATCCTGGGAGGAGCTGTTGGTAATTCCTTGACTGTTGTGTTTCTCTCAGCAGATGAGCCCCTACGGCGTGGGTGGTCAGCTGTCCCCTGGTTTGCAAACACAGCAACAGCTCTTCCCTCCTCCTCCTCCTCCTCCTCCCCACCCTCCTCCTCCTCCTCCTCACTCCCAGCAGGTGTTTGCCCTGGCCCAGAACCCCCAGCAGGTACTGGTATGTGCTTGTTGTCTGTCTTGAAGTACCTGCCAAGATCAAATCTAGATGTCTTTTAGAAGAAGACCAAAATATCCCCTAAACCCACACACCCACGGACATTTCGCATCCAACATTCCCCTTCTTTTCCCTCTGCACACAGTGTAACCCGGCAGCAATCTACAACACATCCTATGGGACACAGCCACACTATTCCCAACCACGCCTGGCTCCCCACTCTGCCCAGGAACTGCATCCAAAGCATTATCCCAAGCCCATCTATTCCTACAGGTGAGTGGGGAGCAGGAAGCACATTGCCTACAGCCTGTCCTGGGATGGCTGTGACACTGCAGGGGTGTCAGAGTCCTTTGGAAGGGAACAAAAATCCCCTCATCCATGCAGGAGTTCTGTGGAAGCTGCCCTTGAGGGGTAGCAGGAGTGAACAAGCAAAGTAATTCCTGGAGAGCAGCGTAGTGGGGGAGTAGCAGCACAGAGCAGTAAAATCTGAGGGTCACAGGGAAGTGGTCGCAGCACCAGGCCTGGCAGAGCCCAGAATGAAGGGTTTGGGTTTGAGAATGTGGTGTGATTCATGGGGATGGTGCAGGGCCAGGAGTTGGACTCAATGATCTTTGTGGGTCCCCTCTAAATCAGCTTATCCTGTGATCCTGTGACTCCTGAGCCCCTGGGAACAGAAATCCCAGGATCTCAGCTGTTTGTGTCTGAAGAGGTGGGTCCAAGGTTGCTAGACCAGAGGAAGGTATGGAGTGCCAGGACAAGAGGAGTGAGTTCCCACTTCCAGATTCAGGGTTAGATGGGATATTGGGAAGGAATTCCTCCCTGGGAGGGTGGTGAGGCCCTGGCACAGGGTGCCCAGAGAAAGCTGTGGAAATATCCAAGAGCAGGTTGGACGTGGCTTGGAGCAACCTGGGATAGTGGAAGGTGGCAGGGGATGGAACTGGCTCCAGCTGAGTCACTCCGTGATTCCAAGCCATTCCTGGGTTTCCCTGCCTGCAGCTGTTTGATCGCCATGGCGCTGAAGAACAGCAAGACCGGGAGCCTGCCTGTGAGTGAGATCTACAGCTTCATGAAGGAGCACTTCCCCTACTTCAAGGTACCTGAGCACTGCGGGGCCAGGCACCAGGGGGGCGGCTGTATTTGTAAACACTGTGGCTGTGTTTATCACTGAATATCCAAGCAGGAGCCTCAGTGGGATGTTCTGGGATGAGCTAAGAGCTGGTGCTGGGTGTTGGCATCTGATTTCCTGGGTCACTCCCAGTGGATTTTGTCCCTGTGCCATGTGGGACAGCGAAGAACCTTCCTGGCCCCTTGCAGGCACTGCAGGGGGTGGGAGCAGGGAGGTCCAAGCAGCTGGAGCTGGGACCCCACATGGAAGTGCCACATTCCAGCCTTTTCTCCCTTTTCCCATGAACCCCTTTGGTGCCCCTTTTGCAGACAGCCCCTGACGGGTGGAAGAATTCCGTGCGCCACAACCTGTCCCTGAACAAGTGCTTTGAGAAGGTGGAGAACAAACTGAGCGGGACGTCCCGCAAGGGCTGCCTCTGGGCCCTCAACCCCGCCAAGATTGACAAGATGGAGGAGGAGATGCAGAAGTGGAAGAGGAAGGATTTGGCTGCTATTCACAGGAGCATGGCTAACCCTGGTAGGGCTGGTGGCCCACATCCCCATCCCTCATATCCATGGCATTCCCTGCCTCCGGGGTTACTGTGTGTAGGAATATTTTAATATCCCACTTTTCACAGAGCAGCATTTTAATGCTGGTTCTTGCGCGGTCTTCTGCAAAACTCTCCCTTTCCTAAGATGTTTTCTTACTTACAAAATGGAATTTATTATTATTATTTATACGATCTTATTATCATTATTATGTATGTGATATATTTGTATTTATATCGTATCTATATATAATTTCCCCCCCCCTTATTTGTAAAATATCTTATTTATAAAGAAACATGTTTTTTAAGCTTTCAGGAACTCGGTATTGACAAAAGCAGCTGGAGTTTTTTTGCTACAAAATCAGTGATAAATTACATATTATTTGTTTAAAAGCAAAGGGCCCACCAAAACAGTCAGGAGTTTTTGTATTTGTTTGAGAGATAAGCAGAATTCTGAGTGTTCCTCTGAGCAGAGTTTTGTAGCTGGGGGTGAGCTGCCAGCAGAGGTGGCTGGGCTGCTCTGCAGTTTCATGATCATTTCTTTAGCTCAGCCAGGGATTGTATTTGGAGGAGAATTTTCGTGGCATTTCTTTGCTCCCTGCACGGTCACAGCCTGTGCAGGGTCACACACGATGACAGTTCATAAACGTGATTGCGCTTTGGGTAGTCCTTGCTTGAACAAGTATGTTAAAAGAGTCTCTCTTCCTCCTTGGAATGGGCAGAAGAGCTGGACAAGCTGATCACTGACAGACCCGAGAGCTGCCGGCGGCCCAACAAGCAGGCAGAGCCCGAGGGGCCGGCCCTAGGCCGGATCTCCGTGTCCCAGCTCCAGCCCCAGCCCATCATGACTCTGTCCCTGCAGTCCCTTCCCCTGCACCACCAGCTCCAGACCCAGGCTCGCCTCGCCCCCAACTCTCCAGCACCCGCACAGACGCCTCCTCTGCACACCCTGCCGGACATGAGCCACAGCCCCCTGCCCCACCATCCCATGGGACGCGCCCCGGACTTCCCGAACGTGGCGGTGGACATGAGCACGGAGGTGGATGCTCTGGATCCGAGCATCATGGATTTCGCGCTGCAAGGTATACGGGGGAGGCGCTGGGGGAGGGCGGGGCTGGGGGTTGTGGCTGTGTTTATCGCTGAATATCCAAGCAGGAGCCTCAGCGGGATGTTCTGGGATGCTGCTGAGCTAAGGACTGGTGCTGCGTGTTGGCATTTGCAGGGTGGCTTCCTGGGTCACCCTCAGTGGAATTTTGTCCCTGTGCCAGGTGGGACAGCAAAGAACCTTCCTGGCCCCAGTGCAGGCACGGCAGGGGGTGGAAGCAGGGTGCACAAGCAGCTGGAGCTGGGACACCACATCTGTGTGCCCCTGGGAAAACAGAGCTCTGCTCATGCTTTGGGGCTTTCCTGCTGTGCAAGCAGGACTTCCCTGTTTTGTGCTGTGCCTGATATGGTCCTGGCTAGAGCACAGGTAGAGTGGTGCTGTATGGAAAGGTCTAGAAGCAGAGGACTTGGGAGATCAGGCACATTTTCTGCCCAGAAAGGTCTGGACTCACAGGATTTGGGGGTCAGATTTGCTGGCCCTTGCACCACCCTCGAGCAGCGAATGAATCCCTTTAGTCCTGTTCCTGGGGGCTGAGGATGTGCTGCTGTGAGCTGGATTCCATCTTTTTTTTTTTTTTTCCAGGGAACATTTGGGAGGAGATGAAAGACGACAGCTTCAGCCTGGACACCCTGGGTGCCTTCAGCAACTCCCCCCTGCATCTCTCCGACTGCGAGCTGGGCACACCCGGCCTCACGCCCGTGTCCAGCGGCAGCGACCGCTCCTTCTCCGACCTGCAGGTCACTGGCCTTTACACCACCTACACCACCCTGGACAATGTGGCAGCTGCTCAGTACATGAACCCCCAAGGCAACAAACCCATCCCTCTGCTCTGAGCTTGGCGCCGTTCCACGGATCCCGAGGGACGGTTCTTCCCCGTGGTTAAAATCCAACCGGGAAGCTCCAAGAGCTCGTCCCGCTTTGGGATGTGTTGGCTGCTTCCAGCACGTGAGGCCAAAATAAATCAAGCTGGGACTTGGTAGAACCACTTTCCCCACATGGCAAGGGCAATGGACATACTTGTGGGACTGGGGAGCTCTCCAGAAGGACCTGAAAGGCAGCAGGAACTTTTCACTGGAATGTAACTGAGCTAAAAGTCACCCAGTTAAGGGAATTAAATTTATTCCATGCTGTAGTGGAGCTGCTGTGTCACCACTGTCACAGAAGCCACCACAAGCCAAGGGGCTGGCCAGCCCCAAGTTGGTTGATTGTGCCCCTGGTGTGTCATTTTTCCTGAATTTGCCAAATCGGACAAAGACCTCCCCCAGTTCCTGGAGACATTTGCACCACTAACACTTTTCTGATGTAACTGTTGTTAATTTATTGTTAGGAGGTAGGAAAAAAGGAGCAAAACCACTAAAAAAGGAAAACTCACCTCCCTAGCAGATCACTGTTGTATCTAGATTTGTAAAAGTCCTCACCCCTGAAGGAAGTGGTACTACTGAACTATTAAACTGATCACTGGCTAGAGGATTTTAGGAATTATTCCAAGTTTTAGGATTTTTTTTAAAAAATAGAGTTGTTTATAGTCTTGTGTATTGTGCTTCTGTCTATTCTTGTGCTAGGCAGTATTACTATTTGTAAATTTATTTATATTTATTGTTATGAAAAGAAATTATGTGAACCGAGCACTGTTCAATTTGTATAATGCTGCAGTAACCTGTTTTACAGCCACTAAATTATTCCTCAGCAGAACCACAACCATCTTATCACAGTTTTTACACTACATTTCTTTAATAAGCACTTTTGATACTGTGAAACTCATGCTTTTTTAAAAATTCAGAGACCAAATATCGCTACTGTACCTTTCATAATAGTTTTTGCTAATTAACTAAAAAAAACCCTGATTCTAATGTAGCTTTTAAAAATATTTTTTCAAACCCTGCTTTGTACTTGTTAACATACATTGCAAATGATGTGATGAAACATCTGAAATATGTTGGAACTTAGCATTTAGTCTAGTTGTACCTCTGTGAGCAAAAAGTGATATTTATATCTTGGGTTTTGTCTGTTCCTGTGCATTCAGAGAATTTCCCGGTGCCGTATCCAGGTGCTCCCAGGATTTTCTCTCCCACACCCATCCATGGATTAAAGCTGGAGGGTGCAGGAGGCTGAAGTGGCCCCAAAGGGCACTTTCTTGCTTGAAAATATGAAGATCAGGGGCTTGGAAACATCTGTGCCTGTATCCTCCCAGCGCATCCCTCCATGGCAACCTCTTCCAAAGGGCACCATGATGCTCCACATGATAATTTATTGTCCAAGGACAAATGTGATGAATGATCCTTTGCTGTGACTGGTGTCACCTACAATGTCTTTGCTTTTTTTTTAAATAAACATTTCTTAGCACTACGCCTGGGGCAGTCTGGATGTGCTGTGTGGTGCCTGCTCTGGTGTCACTGTGCCTGCTCTGGTGTCCTGCTTGGCTTCCCCAGGCTTCACTCCCTTTACAGACCCTATGGCCAAGTTCAAGGTGGATCCTTGCCTCAAATCCTCCACGAGAATAGGAGTTTACCGGTATTTACAGTAAGAGTTTAACAGTATTTACTGTAAGAATTTACAGGTATTTACTGTAAGAGTTCCTCCTCTGTGGTGTCACCCTGTCCCTGAAATCCTCAGAAATGCCTGGAAAAGCTCTGCAGTGAGACAGGGGCTGGCAGGAGGGATGCTCTGAGCTTTCCCAGCCCAAACAAGTCCTGTGCCACAGGGAAGGGGCTGCCCAGTGCCACAGACACCAGGCCCTGCTCAGGACAATGACAGAAGACACAGAGGTCAGGGAGTTCCCTGGAGCTGAGCTCACTTTATTGCCTGTCAGCAAGTGACACCTTCCAGCCAGGAGGCGACTCACAAGACCCTTCCCATCCCCATCCCAGGACAGGGAGACCTTCCACAGACTCTGTGGGATCCCCCAGCCCAGTCCCAGGAGGTGTCCAACACCTTCACCCCAGGGCAATACCAGCACTGCACTTGAGTCAGGTGTCCCACCTTCCACCCATCCCACCTCCTCCTTTTGAGCCCAAGGTAAATCTGTGCTGGGGAAATTACACAGCCAGAGGCACTGGAGAACTTTGAATTTTCCCTCCATGACCAAGATGATCAAAGGCTACCTGAGCAGTAGGGTACAGGTCCTAGCAGGTGACAGCTTCCCTTGGCTCTGTTGCTTCCAAGGTGGAATCAGATGACTGGAGCCAGAAAGGAGGAGATGGGGGAGAAGAACAGTCAGGTCATCCAAACCCTGCTGGATCCTTGGACATTCCCACAGGAGCAGCTCCCAGATTAGCTCCTTTAGGTCTTTTCTGGGCCATCAGCTACTCATGGCCATGTCAACTCTTTGCCCTCCAGTGAGGGGAAGGACGACAGAAACTGCTCCTCACAGTTTATAAAGCATCACTTGGAAACTGCTTCTCATTTCCTGTTCTTGGTGCTTGGTCTTGGTCAGTTTGAACCCAGGCAGACAGACACTGGCCCTGGCCAGAGCATCTGTCCAGTCTCATGAGATGTGTCTGACCTGGTGCTTGTTTGAAAGGCCAAGGCCAGGGCTGGCAACTAAAACAGGAAAATATTTTGGACTCTTTTTAAAACCCAGTTCTGCATCAGGTCCAGCTTCCAGGCTTGGCTTGGGACAAGTTCATCTTCTGTCAAGCTGTCCCTCTGGCAGCACCCTCAGTGCTAGAGGGGACTCTGCATGGACAGCAAGATCTCCATGGCTTAAAATACTTAAAAGCATTGGTTTCCTTTATTTAGGCACATGAGCAAGAGTCCAAGTCTTCAGCTCAAGTGCTGAAGAACCAGGTGGGCAGGTGAGGTCTGGTCATGTCCTGGTGTTTCTCCTACCCTGTGGTGACTGCCCAGCTCAGGAGGGGTCATCAGTGTCCACCCTGGACAGGAGATGGGCAACCTGGGCCTTCTGTGGCCCGGTGATGTGCTGGGCCATCTGCACCATGCAGTCCATGGTCAGCTCAGGGTTGGCCTGGAGCAAGCTGCAAGGCAAAGGAAATTTCCTGAGAGGCCGAAGTGAGAACTGCCTGGTGTTCACCACCTGCTGTTCCCATCCCAGGGATCAGCATCCCCCTTCTCATCCCAGCTCCCACAGGCACTGACCTCCGGATGTGCTTGAGGATGTAGTCCCGCTTCAGGTACTTGATGTTCTCCCTGATGGCTGACTGGGTGCCGTCCTCCTCCTGCATGTGCTTCTCCAGCCACTCCACCACCACCTGGTTGTTGTCCCAGAGGTAGCCCTGCAGAAAGCAGCACTGTGGGCAGGGGGTCCTGCTGCCTGCACAGCCTGAGTCCCTCCTTCCTCCTGGAACCCAAGCTGTGGGATTTTTCTTCCCTGTCCTGCACCTGTGTGCAAACCATTTTAGAAAGCAAAAAGGTAAAACGTGGTTCCTTTGCAGGACCTGCTTCCTGAGGCAGGCACAGCAACGTGTGTGTCATTGAGCTCAAATGCTAAAACCCCCACTTTTGCCCTGGGAAGCCTTATCATGGCAGAAAATGTTTATCTAGGGACCACTCTGCCATCGCTGAGCACCAGCACCCAACTGGAGTCACCTGTCTTGAAGAGCCAGCCCCAGCTCAGAGCTGCTTCTCCATCCATCTTCACACATTCCCATCACACACTGAAACCCTCAGAGAGACAGCACTGAAACCTCTGAATGATGGCAGAGTGAGGTGAGAACCCCCGGGATGCCCTGGCTGTGGAGGTGCCTCAGGAAGCCGGGGCTGGGGGTACCTTCTCAGCTCCTTCCGTTTCCATGAACCAGCGCCGCAGCATGGACTGGATGTGGATGTGGCTGAGCTCACTGTTGGCCTTCAGCACCTCCGCCTTCACCATCTCCTCCAGCAGCAGCCGCCGCAGCCGCCAGTAGAGGAAGGAGCGGGCGCTCTTCCACTCCAGGATGTCCTGGGGAAACCAGAGCACAGCCCAGGTTTGCCGGCGGCTGCCCGCTCCCAGCTCCGGCAGGATGACGGGCAGAGAGCAGTCCCGGGGTGGGATGTCACAGGGAAGGGATTTTCCTGTCACCTCCCCTGTGCACGGCTCACCGTGATGACCCCTTTTTCCTGCATGCGGCCCGGGGTGTCGTGCAGGTCCGCGAAGCGCACGGCCACCTGGTGGTACACGGGCAGCAGCAGCTCCTCCCGCGCCTTCAGCTGCTTCTCCAGCTGCTTGCGCTGCGCCTCTGACAGCTCGGGGACCCCTGTGGGACACACCGGGCTGAGCAGCCCTCCGGTGATGACCCCTCTGTGCTCCCACATCAGCCACCATGCCCAGTGCCACAGCTCTTTCCTTGGCACATTGACACCGGAGCCACACAAGCCATGGCCACGAAGAGGTCACACCACACTCAGTGCCCGCCACGTGAGAGGGGAGGTGGCATTTGCAAGGACTTTGTGGGACATGGGGGCAAGGAGCTCCCAATGCATCAGGAGCCAGTTCAATGTGGCCATGGCCATCCTTCATCTCAAAGCATGGGAGAAGACCCCAGCCTCATTTAACCCATTGACAGGGTCCCCAAGAGATACAAGTGTTCTAAAGCACCACCACATCCTCTCAGCTCCACCAACAGAAAAGACATAAAGAGTTTTCCCAGAAGGACAGCAAAGGACTCCTGGTGGTTGCCACCAGCTTGAGCCTCATGTTTAACTTACCACCACTGATGTCCATAACCCAAAACTCCCTTTCCTTACCCAGCTGTTCAACGAGTTTGGCATAAACTGTATCAATCCTTCTCATTGTCTTCACCAAATCCTTCTTTCTGAACTTAATCTCCACTGTTCCTCCAGGCTCCAAAATGCCTCCCCTGGAAGGGAAGTTTGGTAAAGCAAGGACTGGTCTGCACGGGAGAATAAATCCTAGGACAAGATTTCCATGTAGCTGACACACACAGGTGTTTTGGGTGGCACACAGAGGTATTCTGGGTGAAACACACAGGTGTTTTGGGTGACACACACAGGTGTCACAGGTGTTCTGGGTGACACACACAGATGTCCTGGGTGCTGACCTGCTCTCCTTGTCAGCATAGAGCTCCACGTGCAGGGGGTTGATGGTGGAGTCGATGACCACCCAGGAGCCGCCGCGCAGCTCTGCCTGAGGGGGGATATACACCAGCACAGGCTGCTTGAAGTCCCGCAGGCTGTCCACGATGAAGGCGCCAAACTTCAGCATCTGGTCGTACATGTCTGAAAGCCAAAGAGACTCGGGGGTTGGGTGCCCCAATTGCCACTGCCTCTACCACCTCCCAGCTGCCCAAAGCTGTCTTCTCTACTGGAGAAATAAAGCACTCTGCAAAATCAGCCAGCAGGAAGCCACCAAGCCCTGGGACCTCTGCCCTGTGATGCCCCATGACCTCCCCAACCCAACCCCACATCCCAGACTGGTGCATACCCTGGTAGGCTGGGCCATCCCAGGATCCTGTGGGGTGGCAGGGGTGACAGAGATTTGTCACACTATGGGAATACGGGCATCCCAAGCACAGGTACCTTTCATGCCACTGGAGAAGCCTCTCCAGTTGGCAAAGATCATCAGAGGGAGGTGTTCCCGGTTGAAGTCCCGAATGGCTTGGGCTGTTTTAAAAGCAGAGTCTGGGAACCAGACCTGTCCAGCCTGCTGGATTATCTGGAAAAGACAGTGAGCAGCTGAGACTGTGCCAGTTCTTCCTGGCACGCTGCATGAAACAGCTGGAAGAAAACAGACTGCCCCAGCACCTTTGATGTCACCTGAATTAAGGAAAATTGAGACACGCCCAAGGATCACACTGAGTTATTCCTCCAGCCTCCTCTCAGATGCCACCTGGCCCCAGCTGTACCCCACTCACCTTTGCCTCTGAGTCCAGGTTGGCAGGGTCAGCAGGTATTGTCACCTCCACAGTACGGGTCTCAACAGCAATGACGCCCACAGGGAGACCTCCCAGCCTATGGCAGGGCAGGGTGGGCTCAGCAAGGCCAGCTCCCCCCTACCCCAGCCCCATCAGAGAGCTGTTCCCTCTCCACCATCCCAAAAGCAGTGCCACAGCTGGGGCTTGAAGGTGAGGGGCCACAGGTGCAGGATCCCAGCTCCATCCCCTGCTCCAGGCAGTACCTCGCTCTGCCAACCACAACGGTCTGAGCCCATGGCTTCATGATCTCCATGAAGCTGCCCTGGTCGAAGAAGCCACTCTGCCAGGTTCCTTTGAGAGCTGTGGAGCACAGGAAAACATGGAATGGTGCAAGGGCAAGCAATGAAGGGTTCCTGAGCACCAACCCACAGCCAAGAGCATCTTCTGCACCTACAGGATGCATTTGGCAGCAGTGCGGCAGAGGCCTTGAGCTGTTCTCACTTACCTGGATGGGGTCTCCCTGCCAGCATCCACCTGGGGTCATAGGGGACTTTGGAAGGGATAAAATCAATTTCTCTTTCAACTGGGTCACTTATGGCAATGACAGGCACCGGGCTCTGGTTATCCTGCAAGGGAGGCCCCAAGGGTGGGTCACCAGCCAGGTATGGGTGACAACCCCACCTCCACACTGCAGATTCCTCGTACCTTGGGTATGTATGAGAGCCACTGCAGGATGGTGTAGACCCCCTCAAAGTCATCTGGGACAGTGACATGGGAAACGCCATTGTTGTGCATGATCTGCACTCCTCCCAGCTGGTTGTTGGATGTGTAAACTTCCCGTCCCAGCACCTAGACAGAGTTCCCAAGGGAAACACATGGGGCTCTGCTGACACACGAGCTGTTCCCTTGCTCTGTTTGTCAGCCCAAACCTCTGCACAGGCAGATTTTCCCTGGGCTGAGGCCATATTTCCTCCTCTGTCCAGGCTGATGTTCCATGGGACAGGGAAGGAGGCCACACAGGTAGAGGTGGGAAGAACAGTGCCATGGAGGACATGCAGCCAGAGCTTGGTACCTTGTTGAGAGCCGTGACACCCGTGAGGATGATGTGGGAGTTCTCCACCTGGATGACACGCTGGCCCAGCCTCACCAGGTAGGCACCAATCCCGATGGCACGACAGGTCACCTGGGCACACACAAAGGGACACCTGGGGTCACAGGGGCTGCAGCACAGACCATGAGCACCTGGAGATGATGCTGTGAAGGGTTCAACCTCCTTGTTGCATCCTGTTACCCCTCCCACAGTGACTTTAAAGAGCCCAGTGGGAGAGAGGGGAGGAGCAGAGAGGGGAAGGGCCCCAGCTGTACCATGCTGATGGTCACTATTTCATCGTAGGCACGTGAGGACTCCCCAGCAATGGTACCAGCAGCTCTCAGGTTTTCCACCCCAAATCCATTGTCCTTGCCAATGATGTCCAGCAGGACATACCTGCAGGGAAAGTGGAGCCATGGTGTGGGAAGCACTCACCTGCATGATGTGCCTGGCAGGATGCTGATGTAGCAGCTGCATCCTGGTGGGATGTAGGGCAGAGTTTGGGGTGGCTCCGTGTGTCTCATGGGATATGGGACTCACCTGGACTCGCCGCCTTCCTCCACGTGCTCACAGCGCACCGAGTTCATGGCGCTGATCTTTGCGTAGTCCTGGGGAGTCAGGTATAGGTACCTGAATCCCTGCAAGGAAAGAGGAGAAGGATGAATTGTGGAGCCCCCCACACACATGCTCCCTTTCCCAAACCACAGCATGGTGGGGGCCAGAGCTGCACAGAGCAGCCATGCCAGCACTGGCACCTCCACCTCCACCATCTGGGAGAAGCCAAAGGAACGCCCACTACGGTGCTGGGTGCAGGTGTGGCCTCACCCCCAGCTCTGATCCCACAATTTGACATCCCAGTTTAGCTCCGGTCATCCCTTCGCCTGCTAAACCCTCTGTCTTCTCCTGTGCTGGGAGGTGCCCACACACCTTGTGGGGCTCGGCTGGGTCCACCCAGGCCACCTGGAACATGTGCTTGATCTCATCAGCGAAGCCGATGCGGGCGCCGCTGTTGGCGGCGATGTAGACGCGGGGGATGCCCTCGGCCCGCGCCAGCTCCGAGGCCCTCAGGAACACCAGGTCCTCCTCAGGCCCAAAGGAGCCGATCTTGTGCGTGATGTCATTGCAGATGAGCACAATGTCCCGGCCTTTGGGGTACTCGGGGGTCTTCAGCTTCATTTTGAAAGCGACCATCCCCACCTGGCTCGAAACAGCACAAGGTTACAGGGCAGAATCGCCCAGAGAATCACAGAGTCCCAGAATCATTTACAGCATCACAGAATTAACCGGGTTGGAAAGGACCTCCAAGATAATTGAGTCCAATGATGGACCGATCACCACCTTGCCAATTACACCACAGCACTGAGTGCCTCGTCCAAGAGACACAAGAGCTGAGCTGCAGGTGGCATTAACCAACAGGCAAAATGGTTGAGCAGCATCTCCCAAGCTTTAAACACAGCCAAACTAAGCCACCAGCCATTCCCACCTGCTTCCCCTGCCCAATTCCAAATCATTCCCTGCTACCTCATTTCCTCCAGGGACCCTGTTCATCTGCACGAGGTGCCCCTGTGAGTCCAGGACCAGCTCAGTGTAGGTCAAGATGTCCTTAGGATACAGGTCCAAGGAGCCCCACAGCTTGAAGAGAGCCTGTGGAGACAGCACATGGCTTGGAATGGTTTGGCTTGGAAGGGACCTTAAAGACCATCTAGTTTCAGGAATTCCAAGAGCTAGGAATTGGTTTAGAAATGTTTCATATAAACAAAAATGTTGGGGCTTGGGCTGTTTTTGTTTTCTCATTTGACAGCCAGAGGAGAGGGACATTTCCCCCAAGTGGGAATATTCGGGGAGGGTGAGGATGAAGAGCAAACTCAGTAATTCAGAGCCTCTTTCTGCTCAGCCAGACTCACCTGCCTGATCATCTCTGGGAAGTCATACACGTAGGTGGTGCCCAAGGACTGTGCCTGGAACCTCTTGGCTTGAAGCAGGTCCTTGGTGACATAGGGGGTGTTGATGAGCATCCCATGCTGTGGCCCCTGCTTGTCCCCATACGACTGGAACATGATCTGGAGAGGAGAGCAGAGCATTAGTTGCCTTCCCTGGATGTCAAGGTGACTCCACTTCTGGAGCACTGCTGAGCCCTGCTTGGTCAAGGTGATTTTCCACCCATATTTTGCTACTGAGGGGACTGTCACACTGATGTGCTGCCAGTACTAGTGACACCCTAACAGTGACCTTCACCTCCAGCACCCAAAACTGCCCAGCTCCACACCAGCACCACCCCAAGGAACCCAACAGGATACAGACAGATAGGATGAAACCAATCCAGCTGTGGCAATGCTGTTGGAATTCTGGGGGCTCTGGGCAGACCAGCACTGCAAGTGAACAGGGAGTTCTGCAGAAGTCCCCCCAAAGCTCTGCCAGAGCTGGCAGCACTCGGGCAGCCATGGCTGGGTTCCGGCAGTCACGGCTGGGGTTACTCACACTGCCAGTGCTGGGGTCCCTCACTTCCTTGTAGAGGCTGATGTCCAGGTAATACCCGGACTCGTTGGTGAGGAAGAGGCGGATGGGGATGGCGGTGGCAGTGGGCGTCAGGCGGATGTTGATCTTCACCTCGGCCTGCAGCACCCGCAGCTTCCAGAGGCGGCTGCCATAGCGCATCACCATGGAGCGCACCGACTCCTCGATCTGCACAGGGAAGGCTGGTGACCTCAGGGACAACACCTGAGCACACGATGCCAAGGCTGGAGCAGCCCTGTGGTATGTCCACCCCAAACAGCCATTTCGGATTTGTTTTGGGTGAGCCCCTTCTGTCTCTCCAAGCCTCCTGGTTGGGCTTGGTGCTGATATCCACCCTCTCCACTGGGGACAGGGAGGGATGGTGGGGGGTGGCTGCCCATCTGTGCAGTGGTCCTGAACACAGGGCATGACAAGGAACTTTTCCAGGACAGAGGAAGCAGGACCCCAAGAAACACACCTTGGACGGGTCCATGATGACAGTGGGCACGAAGTTGAGGAAGATGTGGTTGCAGTCGGTGCGCACTATGGTGTTGTTGAAGGCCACCTCCAGCTCATCCATGGCTTCCAGGATCATCCGCTCACCCTCGTTCTGCAGGTACTCGAAGGAAGCCTCCTGTGATGGAACAGCTGGCTCAGCAGGGGCCAGGCCACCCCTGCACCCTCACCGTGACCCCGTGGGTCCCCGTGCCACCCTGCCTTGGTGATGAGGTCGGAGTGGCGCACGATGGCGCGGATGAAGAAGCGGTAGTCGGTGGCCTCGGCGCCCGCCTGCACCCTGGCAGCCCCCAGGTAAAGGTGCATCCTGTGGTTGGCACAGGGGATGGCCGTCAGGTCGAAGTTGCGCATGCGGCTCAGCTCCAGCTGGAAGGCGAGCGCCGGCTCCAGGTGCCGGTAGATCCGATCCTCTGCGAACTGCCAGGAACAGCCGTCAGCCAGGGCGGGGCCGGCACCGCGCCGGCACCGCCCTCACCAGACCTTACCTCGTCCCTGGCTCTGAACGTGAAGAACTTGGGGAATTCTCTCTGCAGAAGAAGGGAGAGAGAAGATAGAGTGAATAGGCCTGGCCCGCAGAGATTGTTGTGATTCTCCATTTAAAAGAAAAAAAACAACCTTGCTGGATTTGTTCTCTCCCAAAGGGAAAAGGGCTGGGAGGGATTGATTAGATTGGATTTTAGGAAGAAATTGTTCTCTGTGAGGGAGGTCACCCCTTGGCACAGGGTGCTCAGAGAAACTGTGGCTGCCCCATCTCTGGAAGTGTCCAAGGCCAGATTGGAAGGGGCTTATAGCAACCTGGCATAGTGGAGAGTTCCACCCCACGGCAGGCAGTGGAACAGGATGAACTTTAAGGTCCCTTCCGACCCAAACCACTCTGTGATGGCTTCTAAACACAGCTTAAAGCTATGGAGCAGCTCTGCAGGAACCACGTTACTGGAAACATGAGCAGGATAAAGGATGATACAGGAGATTAATAATTCAATTAATTGCTCATTAATTAATTCCCAGCTCCTGAAGCACAGTGGGTCCATTCATCACTCAGTGCAGTGTCTATAAGGTATTTATAGATGTCAGAGGCTCAGTTGCACCAACCTGCTGGGCAATGAGGAACGTGATTCTCCGGAGACCACATTCAACAAGGATATTTTTCTACACAGAAATAGAAGATGCCATTGGTCATGAGAGCCTAAACATCTCCACCGAGGGAGCAAACAAAACCTAAACTGCAGCATTTTGGGGTGCACTGCACGGAGAGGAGGCAGTGCCTTGGGGTACAGTGTTCTGGCTTGCAGGGTTTACAAAAAGAGGGTCCAGCCCCAGCAACAGACCTTGGACTGGGCAAAGGCTCTGAAGATGGGCACCAGCTTCTCATCTTCCACGTGGTCAGCTGAACAGAGCGCGACATTGAGGATGTGGATTGGCTCCTCACGGATGTTCTGGCAACAAAATCCCACAGTCAGTCCTGGCCAGCAGCATCAGTGCTGTCTCCAGCAACACCTGGGGGTATCAGCAGCAGCTTCATGCCCACCTTGGTGTCCTCCTCATCGTAGGTGGTGGCCTGTGCCTCACTGAGGAGCCCGCTGTTCGACGGGGAGTTAGCAAAGCACGAGATCACCTCATCAAAGTTCCTGCCCAAACAGCAGGGATGGGGTCACAAGCCAGCACATTATGCTCACCCCCTGCCTGAAGTGACAGCACCAGGGACCCACTGTGACAGTGTGACAGGGACACAGCACAGCACAACGGCCTCACCATCCCACGACAAATCCACAGCTCATGAGATGCAGCTCTGAGCTCTGCTGTGTTAATGTGCAGGAGTTTAACCTGGACCATGTAAGCTTTCCCCATGCTTCACATGTCCCCAAAAGCCATCTCATGTCCCCACAAGGTAAGTGCTGTACTGAGAATACCCAGTCTGCAGCTATGGTGGGAAATGGAGCTGCCTCTAGCACTGCCCAGCTGCCCCCAAATGTGGCTCTTCCATTCCATTTTGCTCTCCAATGACTGCAGTGGCACCCAAAATACACAAACACATGCCTGGCCAGGAATGTCCCTTCTCCCCCACCTTGTGAAGTCCTCAAATCTGCGGAACGCCACCATGACTCCCATCCGCTGGCTCGTGGGGGAAAAGCCACTGTCCATGAAGAGCTCAGTGCTGTGCCGGGCCAGGTCAGGGTTGGAGATGCTGATAGGGACGGACACCCTGCCATAGGGAGCACGTGTCAGCTCTGGGAGAGGCACTGTGTGAGACAACACAGCTCCCACAGGGGACCCTGACCCAGAGAGGGCTCATCCTGCTCCACTGGCAACAGGACAGCACGTTGGCAGCTCCTGCTTTGCACAGAGGGGATGATACAAACCCCACAGCTCTGTGAAAAGCACCATGTCCAGGGAAGCAGGACAGGTGTGTGGGAGGGACCCCTGTACCTGTTGGGGTGGGAGGAGGGCAGCATGAACTGGAACTCCACGAGGCAGGTGCCATCAGAGAGCTGCTGGTGCTGCAGGCTGTGCAGCTCGTAGGCGATGTACCCCCGCCGCACGTACACCTGTAAGGGGACACGGGAGGTGTCACCATGTCCCTGCCACCCCTGGGCCCCCCATGCCACTCTCAGGCCCCCTCTGTGCCCCCCAGGCCTCACCTCCAGGGCTGCCATGCGCACCACCTCATTGGTGTGGTAGAAGAACACGGGAAGCACGTCAAAGATGGAGGTTTCTGACAGGATCAGTTTCTGCAGGAAGAAAGCAACATTTAGGGCAAGGATGAAGTGAGACCTCCGAGCTCTATTTAGGGGGTCCCTCAATGTGGAGCTGTGCAGGACAGGTCACTAGGGTGCCCTGGAACACCCAGCATCCAACATCCATGAGGAAACCACTAGAGCCAGACATGGATCCCCACATCTGTTCCCTGCCAAATGGAGCATGGAGCAACAGATGGGGGCTACCAGCAATGAGATGCAGCCCCTCCTCTGCTCCACACAGCCACTGCAGCAAGGCTTTGAGTGATTTTTAGCTGTTTTTAAGACTAAACTGCTTGCAGCAAGACCTCTTCCCCGAAGCCACCCAAATTCCCTCTGGAAAAACACACAATTCCTGACCTTCAGGTTCTCAGGGCAGTACTCATGTCCGTACATGTCGATAGCAGAGATGAAGATGGACTCAACCTGGTTGTGCCGCAGCTCGTAGGAGGGCATGTGAGAGGCAATGAGCACCTGCCAGGGGAGAGAGGAGCTGGGAGCATGGGGGACAGGGGTGGGGACAGGAATGGGATGGCACTGCATGGTGCTGGCTGACCTGCCGGGCTCGCAGTGCCACTTTGGAGTGCTCGGCCTTGCTGAGCTGTGTCAGCTCGTGGAGGATGGTCGTCAGCTCGTCTGTCAGCGTGGGGTCACGGCCACACAACTGGTCCTGCAATGTCACAGCCACCATGGCTCAGCTCAGGCTCTTCACTGTGTGGGATGGCATCATCCCAAACCCCACAGGGGATGGCGTCATCCTGTACCCCCAGCCCCATGCAGCCAAAAGGAACAAGACCAAAGGCACTAAAATGGGCTCTCTTTGACCCAAGCATAGTCACACAACACCACAGAGAGGAGATAATTAAAAAAAAAAAAGCAATAATGAGGTAGGAATGGACACTACAAGCAACGCAGAGCTGCCTTGGCTCTTCCCTGCCACCAGCCTTTGCTTCTGGAGTCTCAGGCATGGGCTGTACTCACTATTAACATGATCACCAGCTGGTTCTTCTTGGCCACCTGGGCATGAGAGAAGATGCTCTCCAGCACGGGGGTCATGTTGGGTTTGCATTGCTCCCTCAGGCTGATGACACACTTGTCATAGTGAGCTGTGAGGCAGGATCTAGTGAGCCCTGCAGCTTCCTCAGAGAGCACTGCAGCTCCCCCAGAGAGCCCCAAGCCCTCACCATGCTGGAACTGTGTCTCCACTTGCAGGTAGCGCCTGAGCAGGTCCAGCACCACTGTCTTCATGTAGCCCCGGATGCCGCTGCGGTACCTGGGGAGCAAAGGGCCCATCTTGCAGTGAGGAGGTGGCTGTGGGGGGACAGGGGGGTCACACACAGCACAGGACTCACCTCTGCACCAGCTGCACCAGGCTCTGTGTGTTCATGAAGAAGACCTCCCGCTCAGCCTTCCTCTGCAGCGTGGCTGCGTGGGTGTCCAGCACATTGGCGATCTGTGGGGAGAGGAGACAGGGTCCAGAGTGGCTTAGGGGCACGAGGCTGCCAGCTTCTCCTTTCTTTTCTCCACCTAAAGCCTTTCCCTTGAGGGTTTTTTTCCCCAAAGTGAAAAATGCAAAGTGACAAATGAATATAAAAAGAAACGCACGCGTAGAAGCAAATACAGCAGATAAAACCAAACACGCATAGAAAATGTAAACCTCCACAGATTTCCCTCAGTCATTTAATTTGTTATAAAATCTTGGCAGCACAAATTCAGGCAGGAGCTCCCAACTGGCTGCAGTTAAGAGGATGTGAGGCCCCTCTGGCACTCACCTGCTGGCTGGGGAAGCGGCAGAGCACGGAGGTGATGTTGCTGGCGTATTGTGCCATCACTTTCCGGATGGACTTCTCCACAGCCAGTGGGATTCTTCCCGAAATGCTTGTCATGATCTCCTGCAGCTCCAGCAGGGGCAGGGCAGGATCCCTCAGGGTCTTCATCAGCTGGGCCACCCATTCCTTTATCTGCAGGAGCACAAGCTGGAGCTGCTGGACTTGCTCTCATGGCAGGTGGGTGAAGCACCTGGGTGTGGGGCACCCACCTTGGTCTTGAAGTAGGGCTCGGGCAGGCAGTAGCCGCTCATGACGTTGGTCAGATTGTCCAGCACATTGCGGAGAACCTGGTGCTGCTTCTCACCAGTGATGGGGAGGGTCTGCTGGGCTGGGAGCCCCCCTGTGAATGGCTGTGCCTGGAGAGGGCACAGGGAGGTGGGCTGGACTGTCCTTGTTGACAGGCACAGAGCTCCCGAGAGCTGCAGCTGCCCCAGAGGAACCAGCACAACCCCTGCTTTGGGTTAGATACAGAGGAAGCAGCTGACATTCAGCATGGTGGAGCTGCCAGTGTCTCATCATGAAAATAACGTCGAAAAAGTGGATATTTTAGTGCTGTAAATGCACGTTTTTAGTGCATGGGAGCCTCTGCACAACGAGGAAGCAGAGCAATCCATGTGGAGCAGCACTTGAGCCCAAAAACAACCCAAAGGCATGGCACGACATCAGTTTGATGCCCCATGAGGGCAGCTCCTTCCTCCATTTAGCCCCCTAGAGAGCATTCCCAATATGCGAACTGGCAGCTGGCAGGAGGAGATGGCAGCCCCCAGGAGACTCACAGGCTTCACTTTGGAGGGATCATCGAGCTGGAGGCGGGCGATGACACAGCCGGCCTCCAGCAGCGCTCCCGGCCGCTTGATGTACTGCAGCCGCCCCGCCTCCTCCACCGCCAGCGTCATGATGATCTTCATCACCTGGGGAGGAGGACACCGTCACCGAGCCAGCAGCACCCGCGGGCTGCACATCCCACGACCATCGCAGCAGTGCTGGGAGGCTCCTCCTTTGCCGAACGTTGTTCCTGCAGTTCTTCCACAAAGCTCACCTCGATCTCCGCATAAACCTTCCCCTCGTCCACGTGGCCGCCGTCCTCCACCGTGTACTGCAGCAGCTTCCCCGCGCAGGGCGAGCGCAGCACCGTCGGGTCCTTCTCCTTCTCGAAGGTGCAGGTTTTGTTGCCGATGGTGATCCGGTACCTGCGGGAGAGGGAAAGGTGTCACCAAGCTGGCTGCTGGCCATCGGAGTGAGGAGATGGGGGCCCTGGCAGGGGATGGATACCTGTCGATCTCCTCTTTCATGTAGGTGGTGTAGCTGCAGCCGTCGTAGGAGAGCAGCAGCCCGCCGTCGTTGAGCCGGTGCACGTCGATCTCGATGTGGGTGCGGTTCATGATGACCACGTAGGTGGTGAGCGACTGGCGGGCGACCTGCGGGCAGGGGACGGCCTCAGTGCAACCCCAAAACACACTGAACAGTGAGGCTGGGGCTGGGGGGGCACCTCTCCGTGCTCAGCGCAACAGCTGCTGCCACAGGATGGGGCTGTGCTGGGAAGGCACAACCTCATCCTGCACCGAGGAGCTGCCAACTCTGCCCAGAGCTGGTTTAACTCACAGCCCAGAACTCAACTCACAGCCCAGAGCTAGTTTAACTCACAACCCAGAGCTGGTTTAACTTAACTCACAGCCCAGAGCAGGTGCCAACACATGGCTCACCTGCCACTTTCATTGTGAGTAAGGAGTTTTGCATGACATTCAACTAATTTGGTTTAAAAGCAAGAAAATTAAGTCCCTTAATAAACTCAGGGCAACAGAGTGTATGAAAATATCAGGCTAAAATGAGGTTATTAAGGTTATGAGATTATTAACCTCATTTTTATGTTGACGATTTTTAAAGGACAACCTTGTATTTATTTCACTTTTCTCCCTTGGGAGAGGAGCATGTCCCTGACCCCTTGAGAAGCACTGTGGCTGGTTTGGGGGAGCACAGCCCTGCCCTCACCTGCAGAACGTACTTCACACCTTCATAGATGAGCTCCACATCCACGATGTTCAGCAGGGAGGCTGCTGGCAGCACCTGGCCCCTGAAACACAATGGAGGATCAGGCCCCATGGCATTCCCAGCCTCTGCAAGCATGTGGGATGTCAGCAGTGCTCCCAGTCCTGGTGGGAGGCACAATGGTGACCAGAGGGGACAAGTGTCAGCTTTAAGTGACCCACATGAGCACCATGTACAGCCAGATCTGGAGGGAGGCCAGGCACTGGGAAAACAATCAGATAAGGTGCACGGGAAAGCCCTGGGAGGCCTCCAAGGCTGGAGGAATAACCTCGATATTCAACAACAAAGCCAATTCCCCTTGAAAGCTGTTTTCCCAACCATGGGAAGCCTTTCCTACTGTCCAGACAAAGTGATAGCTGAGGAACCAGAGCTGTGAGCCACAGCAGATACCCCTGTGCCTGCTGTCACAGCGTTACTGTCACTAAATCTGCAAAGCAAAAATGGAAGGAAGATGTCCCAGAAGAACAACACTCAGGTCTCCACTGTGGCTGCCCAAACCCTGGAATTGCTCAAGGCCAGGTTGGATGGGGCTTGGAGCAACCCAGCCTGGTGGAAGATGTCTCCCCACATGACTGAGTCCCCCCGGGCAGCCCCCACTCCACACCTCTCCAGCGTGTGCAGGAAGTCAGTCATGCACGTCCTGAAAGCTGCATCTGCCACGTTCAGGGCACCACAGACAACTCCCAGCATCGTGTCTGGCTTCTCTGCCTGTGGGGGCAAAAACAACAGGGTTTGGGTCTTGCCCCAAGGAAGGGGAGTGGTGGTGACCCCAGGGCAGCATCCCCACCTGCACTTTCTCAGCAATGAGGTGGTCCAGCCAGCCCGTGTGTATGTCATTGTTCTGGAAGCTCTCTGTCTCCAGCAGCTTGATCAGGTATTCCACTGTGGTCCGGAAGTCCCCACGGATAGACAGCTCCTTCAGGGCCACCACCATGTTCCTTTTAGGAAGAAAAGCCCTTCATTAGTGACTGAGAAGGTGGCACTTGGCTCCCAGCAGAGGAGACTGGGGAGTTTCAGGGCCTAGGGCAATGAGGTGATGAGCTCCTGAGCCCCCAGGACTTTCACATTGTTTGAGTTGAAAGGGACCTTTAAAATTCTCTTGTTCCACCCTCTGCCATGAGAAGGGACACGTTCCACTAAACCAGGTTACTGGCCATGAAACAGCCCTGAATGAAACTGCTGCTCAGTTCCTGAATGGACACTGCTGCTCATGGGCACTAAGCAATGTTCAGCAGATGAATTCAACATGTCCTTGAGGATCAGGTGGATGAACTAGGGCTATAGCAACACCACAATCCAAAAAATTCTGGCTTTGGCTGAACAGCCAGGTGATTAGCACAGCAGCACCATTCTGGTCCTGTCAGATAAAAACCACTTTTCCCAGCTCACACACCAATTATGACTCTTCCCAAGGACACACACCCTCCAACTCATCCTGTCACACTCACGAGATGGCCTCCTCCCGGTTTTCTCCCCATGAGAAGCAGTGTCCAAACTGGGAATCAGCAAATTCATGCAGCCCCCCGGCTGCTGCCACGCTGAAATACCCCCAGACATTCTTGCTGCTGCGGAAGTTCAGCTCCTGCACTGTCCCTGAGCTGGGCTTGAAACCCTGAGACAAAATAGAGCAGAGATGGAGGAACCAGGATTGAGACTCTTGCAGCCACGAGAGGGAAGGGGAACCCTCATGGATTGCACCGATCCCATAAACATTGGCTGGGGAGGACCATGCCCAGCTCAACCCCACAGGTGGCAGTGTCCCCTTGTCCCCACCCGGCCCCCAGCTCACCTCCTCGGGGTTCTCGCTGGTAATCCGGGCAGCAATGACGTGGCCCCTGGGCACAGGGGGGTTGGAGGGGCTGTGGAAGGAGATGAGAGTGTCCCCCCAGGGGCTCTCCCCGTACAGCACCCGGATGTCTTTTATCCTGTGCAAGGGGATGCCCATTGCAATCTGCAGGAGAGAACAAAGGCCTGAGCTGCCAGGGAGACACCGACAGAGAGTCCGAATGTAGAGTTCTGAGTGGGAAGGCAGAGTAGAAGGGAAGCTGCCACACTGCTTTCACCTGCACCCTCCACGCTGGGCTATGGGGCAGCTTCCCTCTGCCAGACTCCATCCCAGTGCTCTTCCCTAAATGCCCAAACTCTAACACCCTCTAATGCCTCCTCTAACACCCCTGGAGTGACCCGTGTGTGCAGGTACCTGCAGCTGGGCAGCCGGGAGGTTCACATCCGCCACCATCTCCGTGCACGGGTGCTCCACCTGCAGCCGAGGGTTCAGCTCCAGGAAGTGGAAGCTCCCGTCCTCTCCGTACAGATACTCCACGGTGCCTGCACTGACGTAGCCTACCATCTGGGCCAGGCGGACAGCGCACTGCAGGAGAGGGAAATCCCTGGATCATGGAATCGTGAGGTATCTTGGCTTGGAAGGGATCTGCAGGAGCAGCATCTAGCTCCTGGTTGCGCAGAGGACACCCCCAAAACCCCACCATGTGCCTGAAATTCCAAATGCTCCCTGGACTCTGGAGGGCTTTGGGCTGTGGTCGCTTCCCTGGGGAGGCTGTTGCTGTGCCCAAACACCCTGGATAGGGAGCACTGCTCAGCTCAGGGCTCCCTCCCTTCCTGAAAACCCAGCCCAGTTTCCCAGTAAAACCTCGTGCTGCCCCTAGATCAGGTCACCCACCTTCTCCATGAGCTCGGTGACAGCGGGGGCAGCGATGGTGGCCGGCGCCTCCTCGATGATCTTCTGGTGGCGGCGCTGGATGGAGCAGTCGCGGCTGAAGAGGGAGATGGCATTGCCGTACTCATCTGCCAGGACCTGCACCTCCAGGTGCCGAGCGTGCTGCGCCAGCTGCATCAGGAAAATGGGGGATCCGGGCGCCTCTGCCTGCACCTGCGGCAGGGGAAAGGGTCGTGTTCCAACATCAGCCCCCAAAATTCACCCCAGGATGGAGGCAGAGTGCGGTAGGAAGTGGGAGGTGTCCCAGGTGGGAGGAGGACCCTGCTGGGATGGGTCGGGAACAGGGATCAGGGCTGCAGGCACCTCTCACCTGCCGGAAGCAGGCACTAAATTCCTCTGCTGCCTCCACTTTTCGGATGCCTTTGCCGCCGCCACCTTCTGCTGCCTTGATCATCAGGGGATAGCCGATCCTCATGGCCACCTGAGAGGGTCAAGGGCTGGGGTGACTGTAGTGTTCTGGATCCCAACTCACCACCCTGGCAGCCCACACAACTCCAGGCATCCCTCAGCAGGATTAACCTGAGCAACATTCATTCAGTGGCACAAACGGCTCCTGGCACAGCCTTGTGTCACTGTGGTGGGAGGCCAGAAGAGCCAGGGCAGGCAGGCTGGCTCTGAGGAGGAATCATGGTGGGCAAGAGATGAACAGCTGCCTACAGGTTCAGCTTTACCTCCAGGCCTTGCTCCACGTCCTTCACGCAGCCCTGTGCATATGTCTCCAGGGGGATGCTGATGGCCTGCTGATGCTGCTGGTCCTCCTCGGACCACTGGGCCACCAGACCTGCAGATATGGCCAAGGCTATGGTCACCACCACAGGATGGCACAGGGGGGTGTGCCCAGGGAGCTGTGGATTCCATCATTTCCCTTGTTTCCACACATCTCCAAAATCCCCCTGCCCAAATCAGCTGCTGCAATGGGGTCCCCAGTATGTGTGGCCAGCTGGGCCAATCCTGGTGCTTGTTTTGGGGGGAAGGAGAGGCAGAGAGGAGGGAAGGGGGGAGCAGGGTTTGGGGGCTGTGAGGAGGCACTTACCACTCCCACTCCACGGCAGTGTGGGGATCTCCAAGGTCTGAGCCACAATGGTGGAGGCGACTTTGTCTCCCAGTGCCCACATGGCATCACTGGGAGGACCTTTGGAGAGGAAGAGAAGGGCTGAGGGGGTGCCCAACCCACCAGCCCATCCCTACATCACTGAGCCAGCTTCACCAGCCTTCTGCAAGGACTGGGGATGCATGAAACACCCCCAGACCCACTGCCCAACTCAGGACAAAGCTCAATCATTCTCCAAGGAGAGCTCAGGCTGGGAATCCCAAGGTCTGCTCCCACAAGTCCTCTGTGAACACTGCATCAACCTGAACATTACAGGGAAAACCCAGAAAACAGCAGGATTCCTGGGAATGCCCCAGGAAACCTGCCTGAGGACTGCCACTCCATGGGTTGGGCATGCCAGAGGCACCAAAGGGGTATTCCCAGTGCAGTGTCCCTGGCAGTGACTCTGAGTGCACCTACCAGCCCAACACCCAGCACAGAGGAGCGGTGAGACCTTACCTAGGAAAGCTATCCCGTTTTTCTGCAGCAGCTCTGGCAGCTTGTGGTTCTCCGAGGCGTGTCCCCAGCCAGCCCACACCGCCTGGCACAAGGAGGAGCAGCAGTGGGAGTGTCACCCCTGTGCTGGCATCTCCCACTGTGCCCAGCTCCTCAGCACAGGGACATCACTCCCTCTTGGGGTGTCCCCTCTGCTCAGCAACGGTCCTTGGCAAAGAGGTGGAGACAGAGAAATTGCCACTACCTGGACTGGGATCCGTTTGGAAATGTCCACTATCAGCTCCACATTGGCGTAATTGTTGTTGTTGGTCCCTCCAGGGACGGGCACATAGTGATCTGCCATCTTGATGTACTCTGCAAGAGAGCACAGGGAGTGGTGGGAGCCACATCCCTGAGTGGCACCCCTTCCCAAATCCTCTATCCCAGGGAGGCTGGAGCAGGGAAAAATTATTTACTCCTGGATTTGACTGCGCAGGAGGAAAGTGTGTGACTCCTGGCTGAGCAGAGCCCTCACATGCCAGGCAGCAAAGGGCTGACCCAGCTCAACCCCAAGTAGGGAACTTCCTTTTCGGGGTATTTTCAGGAATTACCTGCGTTGGCCTTGAGGTCCTCGGGGGTGACCATGACCACGAAGCGAATGGCGCGCTCGTTGCGGAACATCTCGTAGGCCCAGCGGCGGATGGAGCGCATGCACTTCACAGCAGCAATGCCATTGTTGGCGATGAGCACCTGGGGGGACAGGGACAGGGGGTGGCAGGGTGAACCCCGTCCTTGCTACCCCAAGGGATGGCAGCGCAGGGGCAAAAGGTGGGTGTGGAGCAAAGCAGCGGGGATGTGTTAAGCAGGAGCTTTCCAACAGCTGGTTGTACATCCCAGCAGAGCATGAGACTCCTCAAGAATATCTCTGATGTTTGGCACTGGGGATGACCAAAGATGGGACTTTGGGCATCGTTTGTGCAAAGCTGCTGCATGGGGTTCCCTCTCCCAGCCCGTGAGAGTGAGTGAAGCCATGGAATGAACAGCTTTGGGACACAGGACATTCGGGCAGTGCTCAAAGATGTCCCTGCAAAAAGCAGGGACCCCCTACCCAGGCACAAGAAAGGACATGTGGGCACAGACCTTCTCAATGACACGGTTACCCCCAAAGCGGGTGACGAACTCAGCTGGGGAGGCAACGGAAAAATCTCGCTGCAGGTCCATCTTTCTGTGGCTCTTCTTCGCCAGGTTCAGCCCCGACATGCTGGGCCTGTGGTGGGATGTGGTGGCTGTCACTGAGCCCAGGGCCACCCCAGAGAACCCAGAGCCACGCCAGTGAGCCCTCTCCCAGCCCCAAACCCTCTGCAAAGCCTGTCCTGCAAAGGTCACCAACCACATCTACAACAGGACTCAGGCAGGACATAAGGAAATTCCTTATTTGTGAAAGGATGGAAGAGCAGCATGGATACTGCTGGCAGCACCACCTCAAACCCAGAGTGGCAAGAGGCACCGTTGGGCTGTCAAGTGTCACAGCATGTCCCTGCAGCCAAAGGTTTGTTATTTTTAGCCTGAGCAGAGCAGGGGGAGGAGGCAGGCAGCAGCATTTGGCTTTCAGTTCTTTCTTCTGGATGTCAGCTGCACTCCCATGGGAGCTGCCCGGTGCAGCAAGCAGAGAGTGAGCTGCCCCACATCCAAACTAGAGATTTTGTGGTGACACCCCTTGTCCTGGTCCTTGCCACACTCATGCAGGTGGCACTGCTGTCACAGAGCCAAGGACACTGGCTCTTCTCCCACAAAGGGGACATCACCTTGGGGTTCCGAGGAGCACCAGCAACGTATGCACCCCGATTTTACCAACAGCAATGCACCCACCACAAGCATTCATCCTCCCTAACCAGGATCTCCCTGCCCGGTCACACTCCTGCCATCGGGGTTTGCCATCCGTACCTGATGCCGGCGCTGGGCTCCACAAGGGAGCTCACGGTGGGGGGCTCGGGGACGGTACCCACCACCCCGGCCAGGCTGCTGCGCCGCCGGCCCACCCTGAATGCGGTGGCCATCAGCTCATCATCGGAGGAGTTGTCGTCGAAGGAGCCCAGCACGAACTTGGCGAGGGCCGGGCGGCGCAGCGCCGCGGGGTTGTACACGGCGAGCTGCTCGTGCTCCGCGCTCGGCCGCCTGGCCCGCGGCTGCTGCCGGCCCGGGGGGCTCGGCCCGGCTGCGGGGGGCGGCCCCTCCTCCGGCTCCTTCTTCTGCTCGCACCGAGAGTTGGACATCTTGGCCCAAATGAGCAGCAGCACAGCGATCAGGAGCAGCACAGCCGACAGCATTCACGCGCCCTGGAGAGAGAGAACGAACCGCGGTAATTAATGACTGCGCCGCCGAAATTACGGCCCCCGTCTCCTCGGAGCTCCAGCACCGCGGCCCCCGGTGCCGGCCGCCCTCAGGCGGAGCTGTTTTCGCTGTCCGGAGCAGGAGCTCCGTGAGGAGCCGGGTGCGGGGTGACACGGCCTCGCCCGCCCGGCCCTCACAGGATGGCGGCCCCCAGCCCGGCCCTCACACCGCGGGTGTGAACGGGACCCCCAAATCCGGCAAGTGCGGTCGGGTATCGCCGTCAGAGCCGGGCACGGGGGTGAGGGAAAAGCGCCACGGGGCTCCTCAGCCCCTCGTCCTCTCCTCAGCCCCTCGCTCTCCCCTCAGCCCCTCGTCCTCTCCTCAGCCCCTCGCTCTGTCCTCAGCCCCTCGTCCTCTCCTCAGCCCCTCGCTCTCCCCTCAGCCCCTCGTCCTCTCCTCAGCCCCTCGCTCTCCCCTCAGCCCCTCGCCCTGCTCTCAGCCCCTCGCCCTGCTCTCAGCCCCTCGCCCTGTCCTCAGCCCCTCGCTCTGCCCTCAGCCCCTCGCCCTCTCCTCAGCCCTTCGCCCTGCCCTCAGCCCCTCGCTCTCCCCTCAGCCCCTCGCTCTCTCCTCAGCCCCTCGCCCCCTCACCATGGCTGCCAGCCCCATGCCCCCGCCGGTCCCCGGCGGTCACTCCGGTGTCACCGGTCACTCGGCGTGTCCATCTGTCCCCCCTCGCTGTCCCTGCCGGAGCCCAGGCGGTGCCAGGGCCGCCCCCCAAGGGAAGCACGGTCTCCCCCCGCCGGGCTGGCCCCAGTTGGGTTTCACACGTGACGGTCACGTCAAGCAGAAATATTTCCCTGCTAACGTGTCTGGAAAACTTTCTGCGGGAGATGAGGGTGGAAGGAGGGAGGGGGACACCCGATCCTTGGGGGACAAAGGTGCCCTGGCCCTGTGCCTGGTCACGGGGACGAGGACAAGGACATGCTCCCGGGTTTGGCTCCCTGGGGGGAACAGGGACTCCCCATTCCACCCATTCCTCCCTCCCTGTGGTAAAGGACCCATGCAACATCACGTAAACAAAGTGACTTTTATTTAAAAAAACAAACCACACCGAGGGGAAAAAAAAAAAACAACCCAAACCAAAACAAACAACCCCCCAAGCAAACATATACAGCAAGGCCACAGACAGTGTCAACGTCATTGGTAATAGTGTTACCTCAGAGAGAACACCAGAGGAAGGGTTAAAAGGATATTCTATAAAAATTGGCATAATTTAAAAAAAAAAAAAAAAAAAAAAAAAAAAAAAAAAAAAGGGCTCCCATTAAAGGAATTACAAAGTCAACGATGGCCTGGAAACCCAGGAATATTAAGTCAACACCTCTTCCTCCTGGAAGTCCTAACAGTTATTACCAACAGTAGGTGGAAACTTTAATTTGCTCCCAAGGTGGCAAAGCACTAAGTTTCCTCTTTTAAGATCTTAAAAAGATCTGAACTAATTTGCAACTACCAGTCCATTAACTGGGAGATATTGATGAAAAAACCTTTGCTGCTGCCATCAGCAAGTACCCCCAGGTCCTTGGTCAGCACAGCTCACCTGTCATCCAGGTGATTACACACACAGGAAGAACCTAAAACCTTTTTATTTCCTTGTCTAAATGCCAAAAAAAATTTCAAAAGCATTACCAAGGATCTTGGTCACAGCCTCCCTGTGACTGTTGGGAGGATTTATCCCAAAATCTTGAGATCATGGATACACCGATCAACACTCCTGACCATGTATTTTCTTTACAGCCTCGAGAAGTCACTTTTGTAAGAAATCTGTGGCAAAAAGCTAAAACCAAAAGCCTTTTCCCCTCCCATGGAGTCATCTCCCTTCCCCCTAAACAGGAAAACTGGATTTGCATGAGGAGGCAGCAGGGCATGTACAAAAGCTGAGCAGCTCAGTAAGAACTGACATCCTTTCACCAGAATCTGAAATAAATTCCCATTGCCACAATGACCACAAATCAATACAAAACTCTGGTGTTTGGGGTCTTTTTTTTTTTTTTTTGCTTCAAACCAAGCTAAGATCTGTTCCAGCAGCAGAGCTGTCCATCAGACACTCCAACATGCTCTTGGAAAATCAACATTTAAAACAAAAAAATAACCATCTCTGAAAGTTTGGTCATTGATCAATACCCAAAGAACAATCCTCAGGTCAGCAGGAATTTGAAATGAAGTTTGAATCACAAGTGCCCCAACCCCTGACCCAGGGGCTGCTCCCAGGCCTCAGCCCCAGCTCAGAGTGCTTTCCAGTCTATGGGCTTCTTCCCAGATTTCTTGAGGAGTTCGTTTGTCTTGGAGAAGTGCCGGCAGCCAAAAAACCCTCTGTTGACAGAGAGGGGTGAGGGATGAACCGTCTGCAGGACGTGGTGACGCTTCTGGGAACGGCAGAGGAAAGCACTTGTTAGATTGGCAGGGTTGTGGCTGTTCCTGCTCCAGGGCAGGTGATTTACCCCCCATTCCTCCTCCTCCTGCTCCAGGGCAGCTGTGATCTCCCCTTACACCTGGCTCCTGCTCCAGCCTGAGACCCAAAGAACCAGCCACAAGGATCAAGACTTCTGTCCCACTAAGCAAAGACATAAATGCCCTGGCATTTCCCAACTGCTGTCATCCCCCCAGCAGATTTCATATTGATTCATGAGCCCTTAACTAGGAAAAACAGCTCTGTCCTTGTGAGACACTGCTGACAACAGGAGCTTACACTTGCTCCACTTCTCTTGCTTAATTCTGGCAAAGGCTAAGCTGGAGCAGAAGCAAAACTCGATTTGAGAGTTCAGGCAGAGAAAATTCCCAGTTCCGTAAGGGAAGTGCCCTCTAGTGTCCACCAAACTGAGGGAAAACCCACGGCAGAGGGAAGGGCTGAGGAAAAGGAGGTGTACCCTGTCGATGGAGCTGCCTTTCCTCTGGGCATAGGCTCCCCAGAGCATGAAGACAACCCCGTGCAGGTTCTTGTTGAGCCAGGACACCACAGCATCCGTGAACTGCTCCCAGCCCCTCTCCTTGTGGGATGTGGCCTGGTGAGCCCGAACCGTGAGCACCGCGTTGAGCAGGAGCACTCCTGGCAAACAAAGCACATCCAGAGGCTGAAACAAGGGTTAATCCATCCCTGCACTGCCCCAAGGCCAGGCTGGATGGAGCTCAGAGCAACCTGGACCTAGTGGAAGGTGTCCCTTGGATAAACTTCACGCTTCTTTCCAACCCAAACCATTCTGGGATTCTGGGATTCAACCTGCATTTTTTCCTGTTGCTGAAGTAAAATTTAATTTTAAGGTGCTCAGAAGTGATTTGCTCTCCCACATGTGGATTATTTCCAGCCACAGGGCTGTTTTTCAGATAAGATTCTTCTCTGCTCCACAGAGGGCACGTCACTGAGCGTCTCTGAGCTCACCTTGCTTGGCCCAGCCCGTCAGGTCCCCATGCCCAGGGTGGGTGAAGCCCTCAATGTCCTCAGACAGCTCCTTGTAAATATTTTCCAAACTGCAAACCAAACCAGAAGCAGATTATTAATACGACAAGAGCAAGCAACACCACTTATTGCTCTAAGCAGGCAAGAAAAGCATTGGTTTTAATCTTATTATTGAAGCTAATAAGCCATTTGCAGAGGCAGGGCAGCAAGGACTCTGTGTGTCTGCCTGGAAGCTTTAATGAGACTGGAAATGAAAATTTACATCCAGAATATCACCAAAAATACACAGAATTACCCTTCCAGGTGATGCACAATCCAAATATAAATAGTTGCAAGCCACATAAGTTTTCTGGCTCCTAGTCCTGAGCACCACAGAGCTGCAAATAATTAAAGAACAAAAGGGATTTTGCAAATTTTCATACCTGGGGGGAGGTGGAACAGGCTTCTGGACACTGAAACAGAGCCCATGAGCTTGCTTAGGTCCATGGTATGGATCTTGTCCCAAAATGACAACTTTTACCTGAAAGCAGACTTTGGTTAACACTGAATTGTAATCAGTATTATTACCCAGAGAGTGGGGGGGGGAGGAAAGGCTTATAAATAAGCTTTATTGTAAAACAGAGACAAAAATGTGCCACACACCAACCCCTCCAAGAAACTGAAGTTAAATCTCAGATATCTCATTGCTAAAGAGCACAGACCCCACCTAACACTAAGGATTATCATCCCTACAGCTTTGCTGCCAAAATAATGAATATAACCAATAGAATTTAGTGCAGAAGACCAACATTTTCACAGTCACAAAAAAAAACCTTGTTATTTTCCAAGTAGGTTTCATCCCGTTTCAGCTTTATGCTACACCTGCTGTGATATTTTTGACAGGTTTTATTGCAAATTACATTACCTTAGTCTGTCTTTTTTCCCTTTCATTATAGTCCTTTACTGGTTCATTAAAAGAACAAGAGACAGACGTTCAAGATCAAAAAACTATGAACTAGGTTAAGCTGATAACACCAGAAAAAAGATCAAAAGGATCAGAGGAAGCTCTGTGGTTTGTGAGGGTAATAAAACAATAAAATCACGGTTTGGTATCAGACATGAAAGGGAAGGCTGGATTTATGAGGCAGGTGAGCCAAACAACATCATCCACATCCCAGGGGATCCACGTTTAAGGGACCAAACACTGCGGGAACGTGTCTGTGCACCCGCCCTGCACCTTCACTGTGTTAAACTCCCCGGAGCAGCTGAGAGACGCCCACATCTACTCACATCCCAGATGTCGCACATCTGCGTCCAGGTGAAGACCTGCTCGGGGGGCGGATACACCGTGTAGCGCTTCCTCTCCTCGGCCACGAACGCCATCAGCTGCGGGGACAGTGAGGCCTCAGCGGGGGCTGCGGGGCCGCAGCGGCCGCTCGGGGCGGGGTGGGGGGATCGGGGAATGCTGCTCACCTCCACGAAGTAGGGCTTGGAGAACTCCCCGGCCAGCTGCCGCTGCCAGCTCTCGCCGAAGCCCGGGGGCACGTTCCGCTCCGCCAGCCGCTGCCGCGCCGCCTCCTTGTTCTTGCGGATGCGCTCCTGCTGCTCCGCGCTCAGCGCCAGGCTCGCCTCATCGCCGGCTCCCTTCGCCTTCTTGGCGGCGCTGACCTGCAAACAGCGGGCTGGGGAGCGGCAGGCGCGGAGGATGCGGGAGCGCAGCCCGAGGGCGGGGAGCAGCGCGGCCACGGCGGGACGGGCCATGGCGGAACGAACTCCGGCCGCGGCGGAACGGGTCAGGCCCCGCCCGAGGGGCGGCCCCGCCGCACGCGGCGGTTTCGCGGCAAAACACAACGCGCGCCCCCATTGGTCGCTGCGCCGCGCGGGCCCCGCCCACGGACGCGGGCACAAAAAGCCCGCTCGCTATTGGACAGCGGGAAAAACGCACGCTTCTCCCCATTGGCTCGCCGCGGCATGCGGGGAGGATTCCACCTAGCAACAGTGACATACCGGAGGGTCTCAGCGCCCATTGGGCGGCAGCGGAGCGTGGCCGCTCGATTGGCAGCTCAGCGACGCGTGGAGCCGCGCGGGAGTTTGGCGACAGTGCCCCCCCCCCAATTCCCCTCAGAAAAAGGCGCCAGTGTCCCCAGGCCCCATCCCGCACACACAGAAGGATACAAGCCCGTGCTGCCACCAGACCCCTCTCCTCCCTCCCCTCTCCCCTTCCCCAGAGCCGCGGGCTCCCTCAGCCCCCCGATCGCTACCTCGGAATCGCCGCCCGGCTCCGGGGAGCGGCTGCGCTTCTTGGCCGGCACGGGGCTGAAGAAGGAGTGCAGCGTCCTCTGCCCGATCATGGCTGCGGCGGAGCGGGGCAGGCAGCGAGTGAAGCCGGGGCGAGTGAGAGGCTGCAGCAGAGCAGAACGGGCGAGAGATGGGGGGCGGGACTGGTATTTTGCGCCAAAACCGCGCGCGTGCGCTGCGGGGCGTGGCCAGCCGGGGAGGGGGCGGGGCTCCGTGCGCCGCCATCCCCGACGCGCGCTCCCGTTTCCCGCGGGATCGCGCCTCCCGCTCCGCCCGGGCCTCGCTCCCGGCGCCGGGTGCGCCCATGGACGCGTTCGTGGTTAAAGTGCCCCGCGGGCAGGCGGGGGATGGCGGCGGCGGCGGGAAGAGGCCGCGGCTGGAGGAGCCCGGCCCGGGGCGGCCGCCGCCGCGGGAGATCCGCGCCGAGGGGCTCAACTGTGATTACCGCATCCTCTTCGGCAAGGCCGAGGCGGACGAGATCTTCCAGGAGCTGGAGAAGGAGGTGGAGTATTTCGAAGGTATATTCCTGCCCTCTGAGGGTGCCGGAGCACGGGCTGTTCAGGGAGGCTCCGGAGGCCTCCCAAAGGCCTGGAGAGTGCCCTTGGAGACCCTGCTTGGGCAGGAGAGTGGCCTGGATGACCCCCACTGGTCCCTTCCAACCTCAGCCCTTCTATGTCCAGCTCTGTTCCGCTCCATATCCCCGTTACCCCTTCCCAGTGAAGCATTTCCCAGCCCAGCCCACCCGGGCTGTTCCCAGAGCTATTCCCAGTGCTTGCAGGCGCTGGGAGATGTCTGCAGCCGCCTGGTGTTTGCACAGCGCGGCCCTGAGCAGCCAGGAACACAGGTCTGACCCCGCAGGGCCGGTTTGCTGAGCTGGAAGTGTTTGTCGAGGGATAATCCTGGAGTGGTGACTGAAATTGATGGGGCTGCTGCTCCTGTTTGTCCCATTCGGTGGGGGGAACAAGAGAGTGTCCAGCTTTGCTGGGACACAAACCCTGGGAACAGGGATGACAGCTTTTGGGTTGACATGAGCACCCTCATTCCCGTTTGGAGATTCCCAGAAGCTGCAGATCCAGGAGAATATTGGATGTGCAGAGACAATACAGACCCAGGTTTGATCCTTCCCCTGTGTTGTTTAAACAGAAGACTTGACAAAACTGCACGTCTTTGGCACGTGGCACAAGATTCCCAGGAGGAAGGTCACCTACGGAGACCCTGGCTTGTCCTACACTTACTCGGGTGTCACATTCCACCCTAAGCCGTGGATCCCGGTGCTGACCCGGATCCGGGAGCGTGTCACCGCAGAGACAGGGCACACCTTTAACCTTGTCCTCATCAACAGGTACAGCCCCTGCACCAGCAGCTTTTTCTTCCAAATGAAACCAGAAAAACCACCCACAAAAGCTTGTGCAGCATTTGAGTTGATTCGGTTTAATTGGGAAATAAATACATCATATCATATCATATATCATATCATATATCATATCATGTCGTAGTATATTGTAGTATATTATATTATATTGTAGTATATTATGTTGTAGTGTAGTATAGTATATTGTAATATAGTATATATTATATTATATTGTAGTATAGTATATGTTATTGTTATTGTTATTATAGTATAGTATGTTATATATGTTATTATGTTATATATTATCTGTTGTGTTAGTATATGTTATAGTATGTTATATATAATATTATATATTATATATTATATATATTATATATACTATATGTCATATAGTATGTTATATATATTGTTATGTTACATTACATTATATTATCTATTACATTCCATTATATATATATTACACTACATTAATTACATTCTATTACATGTAAGTAATTGATGGCAGCAATTAAGAGAGCTGTGTGCCCAGGTACAAGGACGGCCTGGATCACATCGGGGAGCACCGGGACGACGAGAAGGAGCTGGTTCCCCACAGCCCCATCGCCTCCGTGTCCTTCGGAGCCTGCCGGGATTTCGTGTTCCGGCACCGGGATCACCGGGGGAAAGGAGGGCTGCCAGGCACGGGCAGGATCACCCTGCAGCTGGCCCACGGCAGCCTGCTCCTCATGAAACACCCCACCAACCTCTACTGGTACCACAGCCTGCCCCCACGCAGGAGGGTGCTGGCCCCCAGGGTCAACCTCACCTTCAGGAAAATCCTGCCCAGGGCCAAGCAGGGAAACGTTCAGCCATCGGGGCCTTTGGGATCTGAGAAATGAAGTTTCAGTTCCTGCTGGAACTGTGTGGATTCCCCTGTGGTGATCCAAGGGATTGGAGGAGGAAATGGACACGAGAGGTTTGGTAATTTTGCTGCTAAAGCCTGTGGCCACTGATCTCCATGGCAAGGTTTTTTTCCTCTGGGAATTGTTGCTCTGGGCCTGTTGGTCCCTGTTTTTGCTGGTTGTTACCCTTATTTTGCTCAAGAAGTTTGTTCTGAGGTGATCTTTATCTAAGCAGTGTTCCAAGAAGATGAAAACGCTGCATACCCTGGAGGCAGCAGTTTATAAACACTGTGAGCCACAAGCTGTGATCGGTTAAAGCTGATACTCTACGGGTGACACTTTTCTGAGCTCTGGTTTGCTTGGTTTTTTGGGTTTTTTTTAATTAAAATAAAGCAAAGATGAGCCTGACATGAGGTGTGAGGACAGGAGTGCAGTGTGGCTGGATAAGTGATTCACTGTGACTCCTGTCTGCTTGAATTCCTCTGCTCCTGGGGGAAGCTGCTCTTGCAGGAGGAAGCACAAGATTTTTCCTCCCTCAGGTCCTTTGTACAAAATAACAGGCAGCAAAAAATGCCCTTTTTTTGTCCCATTTCCACTGGGTTGTCCCATTTCCACTGGAAGGCTGTCACTCTGAGAGTGTGTTTTCCTAAATAATTATCCCTAGGAATCCCATCCTGAAAATCCATCCCTGAAAGCCATCACCTCCCACGCCCACAGGAAATCCTGCTGAAAATGAGGGAATCCTGTCCAGTCCCCAAGAGATCTTGAGACATCAAAAAATGGTGAGTTCTGAGTGAGAATGGGAACTAAATCCTGTGTAACCTGGTTACAGCCCCTGGAATTAATGCTGGGCTCTGGCCTTCAGTGGTGGATCCATTATTCCTGTGGAATTAAGGGCTGTGCAGACAACTGGGAGTTGGTACTTCCCACCCTCTGCCACTCTGCGATGCTCTGTGGAGCCTGAAGAGCTGCAGAAAATCCTTCTTATGCAGAGCTTGTGAAGTGCTGTTTCAACCCCTTTTGGCTCCCAGCTTGCTGTTTGTTTCAAGACATCCCCACACTGATTTTTCTACCAAGTTTGTTCTTTTATTGCTACTGTACAGTTACAAAAATACCCTGAAGTGAAAAAAAAAAAAAAAAAAGCAACTTCAAACAGCAGTGCAGTGCTTGGACTGGAACAAACATTTTTAAATTAACACACAAAATAAGACAAGAATAATCCAAACACAGAGATGTCATCTTGGAGCTCTTAATTCTTTACAATTTATTAACATCATCTCCGCCATGGCAGCTTGGGAGGGATGAGTGCCAGCATTTGAGCCTTGTGGCTGCACAGAGGGGAGGTTTGGCTGGAAAACACAGAGCTCTGTGACCTCTGGAAAGACAGATCCCAGTGACCTCCAAAGGGGAGGTTTGGCTGGCAAACACACAGCCCTGGGACCTCCAAAGGGGAGGGTTGGCTCCCAAACACCTGCACAAATTCCAATGATCTCCACAGGTGTGACTGGCTGGAAAACAAATCCCAGGGACCTCCAAAGGGGAGGATGAGCTCCCAAAGCCCTGCACAGATCTGATGCTCACAGGGGGCTGGGAGGATCTGGCACAGCTCAGGGCCAGGACTGAGGTGCTGGGATTTGTTCCCTTCCTCACCTAAGGGTTAAGCCAAGCCCATCCACTCCTCCCCACCAGGCAAAGCCAGGAAAAAAGGCTCAACCCTCCCCTTGATAGCCCTTGAGGGAGATCCAGAGTCAATCCACAGCCCAGGGAAAACAGCTCTTGGCAAAAGAAAACCTGCTGGCTGTGCAGGAAGAGGTGACTTTGTCCCAGCTGCCAGATTTCACATTTCAGTCCATAGTGTGCGTGTCCCCTGCCCCTCCTCCAGCACAACGAAGCCAAGGGGCTGCTCAGCTGAACTCCCAAATCCAGGAAAAAAACCCCCAAGCAGAGCACTGAGCATGGATAATGCAGGACAGCCACTGCTGGCACTGGAAATGGTTTCAGTTCTGAGGTGCAGGGGCAGATCTGCTGGAGGGAGATGTTGGGGTGATGGTTTTAGATGGCTCCCAGTGGGGAGGGCTGGCTCCTTCTCCAGCTCTGTCAGCTCTCCCTTCAACGGCCAGGGCAAATTTTTGGCATTTTGCATCCTTCAAGGTATTTTTTTTTTGCTTGTTTTCTTGGTTTTCTATAACTTTAAAACAGGTTAAAACCAAGCTACTGTGCGTGCAGCACAGCCAGGATCCAAGTCCCAGCCCAGCAGTGGATTTATCAATATTTATGCATTATGAGCATTACCTGGGCCAGGAATTGTGCTCCAGACTCTGGAATGATGAGTTGTGTAAAGAATTTTGCATATCCACCCATGTTACCACTCCTGCTTTGGCTGGTTTGGAGCCTCTCCTGAGGAAGTGTGAACACCCCCGAGCTTTGGGCAGCACTATGAATTCATGAGGTACAAAGTTGCCCTAAAAAAACCTATTTAAGACAGCTGTTATTTGAAAACTTCACACTGAAAAACAAAAAAGCTTGTTTGATGAGGGATTTTTCTCCTCCAAGCTTACAAGGACAGAAGAAAGCTAAAAACAATCTACATATTGTATTCCTGGTCATTTAAAAGCAGGTTTTTAAAGGAGGATTTTTGCTGCTTCTCCTTCTGTATTTTGGGATTTTTTCTTTTTATTTTTTTTTTCACATCAAACAATCCAGAGCAGCAGAAATCCCCTTATTTCTATTTACAGGGCAGCCTGGAGCTGATGCAGGATTCCCAGATTTCTTCATGGGACCAGTAAGTGCCCATCAATCCTGCTCTGTTGTTTGTATTTAATTTTACAAGGCCAGGAGCTGCTCTACAGCTCAGCTGCAAGCCAGGAGCATGGATCCCAATGCTGGGAACAGCAGATTCCAGCAATAAAATGGGAAGGGCAAGTCTAGAATAGTTACAGCAGCTTGGAAATCACAGCATTAAAAGTTAAAATTTTTGATGCTACAAAACCACTGGATTCAACAGTGCTGAAGGAAATGACAACACTGAGCACTAGCAAACACCTCCATGTGCTGATTCCAGCTATATTCCAAAGGTATGGAGCAATAAATTAAGGTTTCAGCTCTTAATAGATACAAAATTATCTCCTGGATAAAGCGATTTAAATCAGGAGAAGGAGTTTATAAAGAAGTAAAGCAGGAGGAAAATCGTGTGAACGGGGAAATCTTTTGGACCAGGGCTGTTTGTGGAGATGCCTTTAGTTGACAGGTCAGGAGAAATGTGATTCCATGGGTTCATCCCGTGGTTGTGAGGCATTCCCAGGATACAAGTGGGCATGCAGAGGGCTGGGCCAGTGGCAATGCAGCTGTTCAGGGAAGCTCAAGGCACTTTGTGTCTTAAATCATTGCCTTTGCCAACAGCAGCTTCCCATCGCCCCCTCCCAGGGCTCCCCACTGGGAAACACTGGGAATAGAGCCTTGGGACAAATCCGTGCCTGACAGACAAAGGCCTCTCAACACATCGGGGCTGGGTGTTGGAACAGCTCCGGGAAGTTTGGTACAAAACACAATTCCCAGGCATTGCCATGGGGAAAGGAACCTGGAGGGGCTGGTGCATAATGGAGAGGTGCCAGGGGAGGGATTGGGATGGGCTCTTCAACAGCAGCTTGACATCAACCCTTTCCAGAGCTCCCCCTTGGGGAATGAAACGTGTGGGATAAAAGCATCTCCCTGGGGAAAAGTGCCGTGTCAGGACATGGGACAGAGCCTCGGGACAAGGCAGGAAAACGCTTCTCAACACACACCCGGGGCTGGGGATGATCCGAGGGCTCCAGGGATTCTGCAGGGATGCTCCGAGGGGGCTCAGGATGATCCACGGGCTCCAGGAATGCTCCAAGGGATGCTCCGAGGGAGCTCTAGGGACGCTCCAGGGGCAGGGGATGCTCCGAGGGCTCCGGGGATGATCCCAGCACTCCCAGCTCAGTGCTGGGCCGGGCTCTGGGGCTGGGCCCGGCCGTGCACTCTCTCATAGAACAGCAGGTAGGCACTGGCAGCCAGCACCTCGTGCAGGCTGGCCCTGCGCACGGATTCATCCGAGATCCAGAGCCACTGGCTGCCGCGGGCGCCCGGAGCGCGCCGGAAGGTGACAAAGTGTCCCGAGTGCATGTCCCCGTGGTGAACCACCACGGCCATCAGGCGGTACAGGTACAGCGGGGCCCTGCAGGGACACACAGACCCAACAGAGCAGCTACAGTTCCTGCCTGCAGCAAGGGTGTGGCTCCCTGGGACACAAAGACACCAGAGCAGCCACAATTCCTGCCTGGAGCAAGGCTGTGTGTCCCTGGGATACACACAGACACCAGAGCAGCCACAGTTCCCACCTGGAGCAAGGGTGTGACTCCCTGGGACACAAAGACACCAGAGCAGCCACAATTCGTGCCTGGAGCAAGGCTGTGGCTCCCTGGGATACACACAGACACACCAGAGCAGCCACAATTCCTGCCTGGAGCAAGGCTGTGGCTCCCTGAGGGGAATTGAGGTGGAGGGTTGTGTGGAGTGGTCCTGATCTAGTGGAAGGTGTGTCCCTTGCCCATGGCGAGTGGTGGGATGGGATGATCTCCAAGTTGCCTTCCAAGCCAAACCATTCTGTGATCCAAATCCCTTTTTCCTGCTGCTCCATCAGGAATTTGAGGGGATTTGGGGGAGTCTCTGGAGGAGTTGGGGGTGTCTGATGGGAGTTTGGAGGGTCCTGGGGAGGCTCTGAGAGGGGTCTCAGGACCGTTTTGGGAAGACACCAAAGGCACACGAGGGGATTTGGGGGAGTCCTAAGGGGCTTTCTAAGTTCCCTACCAACCCAAACCATTCTGGAATTCTATGGAAAAGGATTATCAGCAGAAGCCCCAAGGGTGATTTACCAAGTGGAATCATGGCAGGTGCAACTTGAAATCAAAGACATCTTGAGAAAAAAAAAATCTATGGATTTCTTACAACCATTTGGAAAAGAAGGAAAAGAAGGGCTAGAGGAAACCAGCAGCAATGGGATTATGGCTGTTCATGAGGATTTTACTGCTCCATGAACCAGAAGAAGGAGATTTTGAGTTTTGCTTGTAACTTGCCCTACTACTCCTTTTCCCAGGATTAAAAATCACCCAAGAGACAAGGACAGGAGCTGGGACAAAGGTTACCTGCTGTGACTGGGCAGCCTCAGGACAAGGACAGAAGAAAGGGAAAGAATTTGAAGGACAGAAATGAAGAGAGAGGGTAAAAATCTCAAACTTACCTGCACTCAGGGAATGCAGCAAGTGGGAAAGTTCCTGGGGACATTAAAAATGAGGAAGAGGAGGAAGAGGAGGCACCATTCATGAAGAGAGGTCTGGTACCAGCTGGTTGTTCTGCATCTGTCAGAGGAAGGAAAAATTCAGGGATTTAACTTTAACGCTGTTGCTGAGAACAGCAGCCCTGCTCCTGCATCATGGGATATGAAGGTATTGGATTGATTTTAATATCCAAAGGCAATGGATATTTTATTCAAATTCATTTCACATGACAAATATGGAAATGCCCATGTGTCCAAAATCCCAATTAAAGGAATATTGAGCTGCCTAAGGACAGACCTCCTACAGCTGGATTTTCCAAGTGTTTTGGAAGAATTCACCATTCCCAGCTTTCCTTCTCTGCTTTTCCTGAAGCCCTGGAAGAGATCCCTAACAAGGAAAACCTTTGGACATCCCAAGCTCAACACACCTTTGGATATAAAATATGTGAATTCAGTGCTATGTTTTGTAATTATTTTTTTTAAATATATTTAGTAGGCTCAAAATGAAATGATCCAAACTGAACTGCAAATTTGGGAATGGCAAAGGGATTTCTGTCCTCTTTGCAGACCCCCACATCAAGATACTGTTCATGGCTTGATCCTGCAGAGAAAGTTTGATCCCTGAAATGCAGAAAGAGCAGAACTGTTTTATTGGCAAAGGAGGTACCTGAAGGTTTCCCTGCTCTCCCATCCTTTACTCCAGGGGTTGTCTCCTCAGAGCTTTCCTGGCTGAGCTGCTCCTGGTTGGATTTGGGGCCAGGAACTCGATATTTGTAGATGTCCATGACCAGGAACTCATTGAACTGGACGTGTTCGTGTCTCTTCAGGGGAGTGCCTTGGTTTGACCAGCTCAGCCTCTGCAGGTGGATGCACAAACACTGGGGCAGCTTCAGGAACGAGTTCAGGAAAGGAGAATCCACGTTTTTCATGGAAAAAAACACAGGTGGTAAGTCCAGGGAATAAGGAAATATATTTCCCTTATCTCTGTGTAAGCTCAGTGGCAACAGTGTCCCCCAAAATGTGACGATTATTCTTGTGAGATTCCTGACATTGCCTAATCCCCAATAATTAATGGCTTTGCACAGGGGAAAAACCAAAACCATTAGGAGTTATAAAGAGCTGAAATTGCTGAATAGCAGAACATTCACATCCTTTAAGTGTTTAATGTTTGATGTTTTGCTGAGTTGAGGCCTCAGTGCCCACAAATATTTGCCAGTTGAGTTTACTTTGAAAAGTAAAATATTTGTGGTCTAATAGCAAGAAATGGACACAACCAGCTCAAAGAGAGAAGTCACTGTGGGACAGGATTTAGGAGTTTTTGAGGGGTTTTTTTTTACCTCACCTTTCCTAATTTTAGTTGCTTAACAAACGTAGTTCTCTGGTTTTCTATGCTCTGTCCATTCAGAATTCCTTCTGCCTGGATCTGGAATGAAAAGGGGAAAAAAAATGAAGGCACCTGCAGATAGGAGCAATTAATTGTCTGGTTTATGCTCAGTGCATTAATCACACCTAGGAATGTGATTAATCACTTTAAAATCACCAGAATTCCTAAAGGATCCAAATTCTAAACCAAATTCAAGCAGAAATGAGCATTTAGAGAACTCCATTCACTCAGAACTGCCTCCCTTCTGTTGATTTTTAAACAATTCCAGAGCAACAATACCCAGGTGATACCTGGCAACTACAGAATAAAACATTTGTAGATTTTTAACAGCAGTACTAAGTGAAACCTCAAATATTCTGTGAGGTAAGAACTCCTTGTTAAATATCTGAAATCCCCCAAATCCTGAAGAAAAAGGAGGTGGCAAGTGAAGCCAGGATTGTGTCAGCAGGCTCAAAACTGAGTGGGGAGGTGACAGGAATAAAAGTGACAGGAATTAAAGTGACAGGAATCAAAGGGGACCTACTTTGGTGCAGTTGTCACACACAACATCCTTCACAGACTCTGAGGAGATGAAGTGATGGAGGCAGTGGTCCAATGTCATGGGACGACCCTGAGTGCCAAGAAAAGCCAAAATTATTTGCAGGAATTTTAGGGTGCATTCAACTAGGTTTTGGGAAAGGATTTTTAATGATTTCTTCCACAGAAAAACTACAGAACTGCAGATTTATTTAATGAAAGAACTGACTAAATGACTTTGGGTGATCAGGTAACTGTGGGGATTCTCCTTTAGCCTGGATTAAACATGGAAAATTTTGCAGCCTTTTGATAACAGCAGCAGTGACTCCCTGTGTGAGCCCTTCAGTGGGGCTTTAAACCACACATTCCTGTCCTGCTCCTATTTATCTCTCATTCCAGCACTTCAGGGGTCACTTTATGCTCTCTGCCCCCATCCATAGGAGAAATCCAGCTTTTAATTGAATTTAAGCTTCCTTCCTACCCTTCCTCACATCCTGCCCTGCCAAGGAGTGGATAAAACAAAACACAAGGAGCAGAAGATGTGTCCAAACGCCAATCCTGGCTGTCCAGGAGGGCACTCTGCAAGTAGGAATCACAATTTCCAGGAGTAGCAGTGGAAAGAAATCACTACCAGACATGAAATAACAAACTCTTACAGTCCAAAAAGAGCCTACAGATGTTGCCCCAAAAATCCAAAATGTTCTGTCACTGGAAATTTGTCAGAAGCAGAAAGAAATAAAAACAATTCCCAGTTGAAATCAGCTGCTGGAAAAGGATGGATGGGGTAAGGTGTGAGGGGAATCCCAGCTGAAGGTCATCTTCCCAGGATGGGAAGCAGCCCTTGGGATATGATCTGGGCTCTTCAAATTCCACAGGAAAGACCAAATTCTCCAAATTCCACCAGGAGAAACAGAAAGCTCTGGTGGCATCACCAAGTTCTGTTTGCTGGACTCATGAGAACCTCGCACCACCCGTTGGGGAGAAGGTCCTGCAGCAGCACAGGATTGTAAAAGGGCAGGAAAATCAAACCCTAAAGTAGCTCTGAATGTCCTGTGCAGCTGAGAAAGGCCCTGGGAAGGGCAGGATGGGTCAGGGAGCAGTGGGATACTCACCCACACAGCTGCTGGAATGCTCAGGGAGAGGCTGTCGAAGGTGTCGAACCTCACAGGGCTCTGCAAGAGAACATTCCAGAGCCAGGACTGATCTCAGTGATGCCTTAAGTTTCAGTTTTTGTATTTTCCAGATTCTGTACTGCATTGGTATATAACTCTGAACTTCATTCAGAGTGTTAGCAAGATCTCCTCACAGTTTGGTTAAACAAAACTTTTCCAGCCCCAGAACCAAGGACACTGCTGCAGCTTCAGGCCCAAAAAGTACAAACAGCAAATTGAGGAGAGCAAGCTGGAAGGATGGGACTTCATTACCTGAAGCTATAATTGGACAACTAATTAACCCAAATATGTAAACTGACCACAATTTATAGAAATGTGAAAACTCATGAGCCCTGGTCCATCTTGGGTGTAGCCTTGGCCAGGCTCTTGTACTGCCCAAGACCTTTTTTAATAAATACCCACTTTATTCCTTTAACACTGGCTACCCTCTGTTCTGGGCAGCCTCTCAGGGCATCATCAGTCCCCAAAAAATCCAACCCAACTCTCCCAAGATGACCTGTGCCCCGTGCTGTCCATAATTCCCTGGTGGAACAGGATCCAAACCCCCTCAGTTTCCTAATTGTGCCAAGGAACACCAGGAATGTTCTGCTCAGTCTTCTCCTGCTCTTTCCAGTTTGTTTCCAATGTTTTGAGAAATGAAATACAAATGTTCTCTTGGTTTGAGCTATAAATGAGGTTTATTTTTTGGTTTTGGGTTTGGTTTTTTTCCCTTTATCCAGGTTATCTTCATTTCCATACTTGAGATAACTGGACTTTAAAGTGCCTTTGCAAAATGTGCTGAATGAGCAGCGAGTCCTGAACTCACCCATGTGAGTGGATTTTCAGGCAGTATTGTTAATTAATTAATTGTTCATTCAAAAATAGAATAAAACATCCATTATTCTGTTTGGTGAGGCAGCTGTTACCCCCAAAAGGTGCATCACATGAATTTTTTTTTTAGTCTGTTCAGGGATAAATCCTTGTTCATCACCAAGAGATCAGCACTCTGAGTGTTGGATATCCCTTCTCACATGACACAGATATTAATAATAATAATAAAAACATCTCTATTTCCACACCTGGTGCTCACAGTGTTTGCAGACCATGTTGCTGGTCAGCCTTCCATGGAAAGGGTGCTGAGATTTCCAGTGGTTGGACACAGGGGGAAGAGATCCTGCAACACAAAACTTGTCCATGGATTTTCCATCCATCCATCCATCACTCCAATCCCACCCTTTTGCCCTGCAGTAACAAAATTAATGCCTCCAAAGCACATTTTTGTCCCAGTGATTAATAATTAATGGAGGTTTATTTATATTTTTTTTGATTTCTATTTCAGTTCAGTACAAAGATCAGTTAATATGATCCCCTTAATAAACAAAACTACCCTATGAATATTCAGAATATCCAGGAGGAATAAAATCCTACCTCTTGTCCTGCAGCTTATTTGCTTTTGGGTTATTTCTGGTTGCTACAGAAAGAGATAAAAACACTTGATTAACAACAACAGCAACATAGAAAAGATGTAGCAATTTAATACATGAAGAATTGAATGTGTCCCTATTTCATCCCTAACTGGCTTTTCTGGCATTAGAAAAATTGTGGGAGTCTCAGAGGCTCTTTATATTTGTAAAACAACAACAACAAAAAAAAAAACTGGTACAAAACAAATTTATGATTGACAATTGCTTGTAAAAGGAGCCATTAATCTGCAGAACTCTGTCTCAGAACACTAAAACAGAAGATTTTGTCTCTTTTTTCAGTCTATATTTTAGGCAAACCTTTTTTTTTTTCCATCTGCATCAAGTTTATCAGCAAGCTGGAGGATAAGATCAATTTTACCTCCAGAAAACTCTTCCAGAAATGCCCTTTTGGCAGTTTTCAACCCTTTTTCAGGTAGGAACTACAGATCAGAGTTAACTAACTTAAATCCCTACATCCCATTGATTCAGGGATGCAAAAGCCCTCAGCCAAGCAGGAGCACTGGAAATTCAAAGGTATTTTCTTTGAAAAACCTGAGAATTCTTTAAATTTAACTTATTGACGAGTTCCTACCAAAGGATTAAAGAACAGCTTCCAAATATCCTAAACAGACACTTTCTACTTGGGAATCTGGGCAGATTCCAGGAATCTGTGCTAAGGGAAAAAGTGGGATCACCTCCAGGGAATGCACATCAAAGAGATGGGTCACACGGGGCTGCCGATCCCGTTCGTCCTCCAGGGAAGAGGTCAGGACATGGAACAGCTCATGGGCATCCTGAAAATGGAGACAGAACCAACAGACATCAAAATAACCCTCCAGGAGGGCTGGAATCCCACAGGGATGTGAGCAAAAATTACAGCTCAGAGCCCAGATTTATATTATATTTTTTATATTTGTATTTATGTTCGTATTTGTATTTACACTTATAAATATTCAAACATTACTATTAAATGTATATAGAAATAGATACTTATATAAACATTTCTATTTATACTTTAACATTTATCTTAAATTTATATATAAATATATAAATTTTATATATTTATATATAGTTTGTATATAATTTATATATATAATTTATATATATAATTTATATATTTATATAAATTATATATATTTATATGTTTATATAAGTAAACATTTCTATTTATACTTTAACATTCTATTAAATTTATATATAAATATATATTTATATTTATATATAAATAAACATTTCTATTTATACTTTAACATAAATACACAGCAAATATAAACATAATATACAATCAAACAGCTAAATAACTGTATTAAATATTTTATTATAGTAATAGTTGTGTCAATATTGAATATATTTTGTTGGGCCCAAAAGCTTCCTAACAGTACTCAAGGCATTCTGGGCCATATAAACTCACAAGGAACTAAAACACTTGGGAGAAAAAAAAAAACCAAAAAAACTGCCAAGTGAATTCCCAGCTCCCTGTTTTCCCCAATTTCGAGGGAAGCATAATTGACATCTATCCCTGGAAATCAGGAATATATTTTAGGAGTGGGATAATTGATGGAGTGCACTGGAAATACTGACAAGAATTGCAAATAATTCAGATTTCTGGAAAGATTGGAAATCTGGAGTGCATCCCTGGGAGCAGAGCACAGATCCTTTATCCATAGGGAAATCAGGGCTGGATCTGTTCTGGTTTAATATTCCTGGCCCTGTTGGTAATGACAAGGTTTGGAAGCAGCCAGGAATTCCCTGAAAGCTCCATTCTCAACCTGTGGATGTTTTCCAGCACTTTTTTGGAAGCAGAATTCAGGTCTGACAGCTCCAGCTCTGGGAAATCCCAGTCCAAGGGGATTTTCCCAGATTCCTGCACTCACCTGCTCCTCAAAGGAGGAGATCTGCCACCTGTTCATCCTCAGCACGTCCAGCAGGCAGCTGGCATCCAGGACATCATCCTCTGTCACCTCCTGGCAGGATAAAGCTGGAGAAGGGAATGCAGGAGTGTCAGGAGGAGCCAAAAATGGGTAAAAATCAGTGTTTGACAGGGTTAAAGCACCACCAGCCTCACACCACTGCCACAGGAACAACCCCAGGCAAAACTTCCAAGGGAATTCCTTTAAAAACAACCCTGGGAGGGAAGCCAGGACATCACTTGAGGGTGTCAGAGATGAATTTAGCCCAGAAATTAATCACCTTAAATCTTTAATATTTTTATCTGAAACCTCGCAAAGTGTGGTTGAATAGTCCCAGATTTTTGGGAAAATAGTAAGCTTGGGTAAAAACAAACAAACCTTAAATAATTTGCTACTAATTTTTTTAATAGAATTCTAGATTTCTTGAATTCTATGGAATTCAACCCTTTTGTGAAAGGTGGTTGAGCTTTGGTCATGGAGTTGAAAATCAGAGAGCGAAATAAAACAGGGAATTCAAACCCCATGAGCTTCCTTCCTTGGGTAAAGAGGCTAAAAACAAACACATTTCTCCTCAAATATTTTATCTTTGGTTTGCCACAACAGGAAAACATCTCAGTACCTCTGAGGAGCTGCAGCAAAGTCATTGACAGGCATTGCTGATGGTCCTGGGATTTCCCCTGCTCTGTCCTGTACTGTGCCGTGAACTCCTCCAGCCACCTGATGAAGGAGGGGCAGGAGGACAAGCCCTGGAGCAGGGAATTCATGAAACACGTGTTCCCCAGGTTCAGGAGACCCGGGACAAGCCCTGCAAAGAGAATTGCAAGAGTTTACACCACGAAATCCAGGGGAAACATCCCGGTTTTCAGTAGGAATGCTGTGTGAGATGGTGTAATTACAGAAAAAAAACGGAGCTCAGCTTTCATTTTGGGGTATTTCAGTTGATTTTTTGCTCTTTCACAGAATCCCAGGTTTGGAAGGGATCTTGGAAATCACCCCTAGCCATGGGCAGGGACACCTTCCACTATCCAAAGCTGCCCCAAGCCCTGTCCAACCTGGCTTTGGACACTTCCAGGGATGTGGCAGACCCCAAGATGCTGTTGCCAGAGCCTCCCCACCCTCCCAGCGAAGAATTCCTCCCCAAAATCCCACCCAACCCTCCCACAGGTGCTTTCGCAGCTGTTTAGGCCAGCTGGAAAACCGGGATAAAGCCCATGCCGGGGTTAAATAAAGCCCATGCCGGGGTTAAATAAAGCCCATGCCGGGGTTAAATAAAGCCCATGCCCGTTAAATAAAGCCCATGCTGGGCTTGTTGCCGGTACCTCTCCGGCGCCGTTTCCTGCCGGTGATGGGGCCCCACAGCACGTAAATCCCGGCCGCCAGCGCCGCCGCCGCTCCCCCCAGCACCCCCCAGCTCCGCATGGCTCGGTGCCTGCAACGGGAAAAGCGGGAACCGAGGGAAGGAGCTGCGGGAACCGAGGGAAGGAGCTGCGGGAACCGAGGGAAGGAGCTGCGGGAACCGAGGGAAGGAGCTGCGGCGAGAGGCAGAGCCCGCAGCCCGCCGGCCTTCCCCGGCAGCGCAGAGGGAAAGGGAGAAAGGGGACGGGGATATGGGAAAAGGGGGAAATGGAGGAGGAAAACGGCAAGGGGAAAGGGGTGAAGGGGAGAAGGGAAAGGAGGAAACGAAGAGGAAAGGGGAAATGAAGAAAGTGAGGGAAGAAGGGAAAGGAAGAAAGGAAGCGCTCGGCCGAGGGTTCGCCCCGACCTACGCGAGCCCCCACACCCGCCCTCCCCTCAGATCCGGCCTCCTCCCGGCTCGTCCCGAGCCTCTTCCCGCTCCATCCCGACCCTGTCCCGTCACAGCCGAGCCCTCCCCTCGGACCTGGCCCCCTCCCCCGCCCGCAGCAGCCGCCGCACCGGCCCGTCCGCCAGCATAGCCGCGCCGGAACGCGGGCGCGCGGCCGGGCTGCGCCGGGGGGACGGCAAGAGCGCGCGGACCGGCCGGGATACGGCACCGGAAGTGGCGCGGGGGGACCGGTTATCGCGGGGACCGGGCACGGCGGCGGGCGGAGCGGGGGCGGCACCGGGGCGGTACCGGGGGCGGGCCCGTGCCGGTGCGAGCGGCCTGTAACGGGGTAACGGGCCTGTTCCGGGTGTGACGCCGGCTGTGGTGGTGATCCCCTGGGGGCACAGGCCGGTCCCGGTGTGACGGGCCAGTCCCCGCCCCTCACAGCCCGCCCGTGGTGTCGCCGGCCCGCGGCTCAGAGCTGCGGGAAAACAGTGGGATATTCCAGTCCCGCCCGCTCCAGGGGCGGTTTAGTTGGAATATTGAGGGCAAATCCACCTGGAAAGGTTGTCCAACCCTGGCACCGCTGCCCGGGGCAGGGGCGGGTCCCGTCCCGTCCCGGGGATTCCCCGTCCCAGTGGATGTGACGCTCGGGGACACGGCCCGTGGTGGCCTCGGCAGTGCTGGGCGTGCCTGGGCTCCGCGGGATTGTCCCGGCGCAGCCCGATCCGAGCCCACGGGGCGGGAGCAGCTGCGGCCCCCTCGGGGCAATGGGGGAACGGCGAGTGAGCCGAGCTCAGCCAAACCGAGCTCAGCCAAACCCGCCGAGCCGAGCCGAGCTGAGCTGAGCCGAGCCCAGGCGTGCCAGACCCAGCCCAGCCGAGCCAAACCCCACTGAGCTGAACTGAGCCAGGCCCAGCCATGGCCAATCCGGGTGAACTGAGCCGAGCCGTGCTGAGCTGAGCCAAGCCCAACCCAGCTGAGCCATGCTGAGCTGAGCCGAGCCCAGCCGTGCTGAGCTGAGCTGAGCCGAGCCAAGGCGAGCCCGGCTGAGCCAAACCATGCCGAGCTGAGCTGAGCTGTGCCAAAGCAGCTGAGCCGAGCTGTGCCGTGCCAGGCTGAGCCCAGCCGAGCCGAGCGGGTGCGCGCGTTCCTGCGGAGCTGTCCAGCCTCACCAGCCTTTCCAGCCTCTCCAGCCTTCCCAGCCGCTCCATCCCGCATCCCGAGCCCGCATCCCGAGCCCGCCATGCGGGAGCGATGAGCGCAGCCGCCGCCCGGCCATGGAGGAGGATTTGTTCCAGCTGAAGCAGCTGCCGTGAGTAGCTCCGGGGGGGCTCCTGCCCCTCCGGCCGCGGGAATCCCGGCGGGAGCCAGGGAATTCTGCCGGGAAGCGGCTCAGGCCCCGGGAAGCAAGGCCATTTTCCCGGTGGAGCTGCCCGGGTGCAGCATCCCGAGGGATGCAGGAGCCGTTCGTTACATAAATTCACTCCTCTCGTTTGGTTGGTTTTTTGTTTGTTTGGTTTTTGGTTTGGGTTGTTGTTTTTTCTTTTTCTCGGCGTGGATTTGACGGTGGTAAAAAAAAAATCAGCAGGGGTTGGGATAAAATCGTGGAAGCGGCAGGAGATTTTTTGGGAGAGGATCGCCTTTGCAGGGGGGGGTTATCTGTAAATAACGTTGTGCTGGGGAGGCTCTTCCTCGCCATCCTCCTCCTCCTCGCCAGGGAGGAATCGAAGAGCAGAACCTGCCCTACCAAGGTGGCTTTGGGGGGACCATCGGCATTCCCAGCGTTTCTGGAAAGCCAGACGCTGCTGCACAAGGAAAACGCTGATTTTTGCCAGGAACTCTCTGCCTTTGGGATGTGGTTGCTGGATCTGTGCAAAAAAACCCACAAAACAACAACCAAAAACAACCCACCAAAAAACAAACAAACAACCCCCCTCCCCCCCCCCCCCAAAAAAAACCCCTAAACTAAACTCCCTCCCCTAAAAAAAAACCAAAAACAAAAAACCCCACCAACCAAACAGAAAAAAAAACCCCTCAACCCCAAACCTGATAACATCTTCGGTGCCTTTAACCCCAGGAATTCCTTCCTTTTTTTTTCCTTTCCCCTCAATTCCAAATGCTTCCTTTAAAACCGACCCCGTTTTTCCTAATGCTCCATTCTCAGGTGTTTTGCAACATATTCCTATTTATAAATCATGGGCTCCGCCAGGCTCGGAAGGAATGTTTCAAGTTGGTGTTAAATATTCATGAGCTCGTGTCAATGACAGAGCGCCCTGTCCCATAACATTCCTGATAAGTTGGGGAAACGACACGAACTCCAGCTCTTTTCCAGTCCTCAGTTAGGATGCCTCCAGCTTGTCAAGGAAAAGAATCAGAGGTTATTTAATCAACCTTTTTATCCTCATTTTTAAGAGCAAAACCTGGGAATACGTTCCAAAGTACCTTCCAGTGCAGGTGTTTCAGTGCTGTGAGATTTTGCAAATAAATGCAGCAACTCCCTGAGGTGTCCCAGATGTGAAATAATTTGGCAAGTGTGGAAGAGAAATTGTCCTTGTGGAGTTTTTTTTGTTTGTTTGTTTCATATATCTCTAAATTATACACCTATATTTCTATTTTCTGTGCTGACGAGTGTGGCAATCCCTGCCTGGATTTGTGATTCCCAGATTTTGGAGGATCCATCACCTCCAAAGCTGGAATGATCTTAAAGGTCCCTCCCTGTGATTCTGTGATAATTTAATCTGTTTCCAAAACTTAAATCCAAGGGATTTTCACTTTCCAAGGGGAAAAATTCCCTTGTGTTGCAGATAAAGTGAAGGAAGTTTGAGGGATCTGCTCCATTAAGTGGTGGATCTGTTCCCAAATCGTTGGCCACAAAAAACTTCATAGATGGGAAAAGAACCTTCACTGTGGGAAGGGAGCAAATCCCTCTGACCAAAACATCAAAGCCGTGTCAATTTAGCAACTTCTGGTCTTAAAATACAGATACTCCATTAATGACATGATATTAAATAATTCTGTTTAAGATGAAAGCACAGTCACAGAATCAGCATCCTGATGGAAAAAAAAAAAATCCATCCATTCCCTGAATGAGCTCAGTAATTGCGTTTCATTAAATAATATTTCAGATTCTGGTGCATTTCAAGAGTTTCTAATCACAAAAACAACTCAGAAAATGGAATTTGGGCTCTTCCTGCCAGGAAAAAAAACCCTGAAATTCAATGACACAGCAATGCCTAATTCCAATTAAATCCAGGCACACAAAACATGGATCTCATTAAATATACATCATTCCATCATATTTTTATGACCCCTGTAGCTTTATAACTTTGTAGATAGCACAATAACGGCCAAGACCAAGGATTCTATCCCATCCCAATGTAGCATCCCTGAACCCAGATCCAAACACAAATCCCAGCACTCCCAGTGGAGAACGGAGATAATGAGGAGAAACCTTAATGTGAAACAGAGCTTCGAGACTCCCCACGCCCAGCTCCCAGCTGGAAAACACTCCTGGAAGGATCCTTCCATCCCCATTTCTGTGCTTTCAGGGTGGTGAAGTTCCGCCGCACGGGGGAGAGCTCGAGGTCGGACGAGGATGGAATTTCGGGAGAGCACGAGGTGCAGATCGAGGGGGTGAGGACAGAGCTGGAGCCCGTGGAGCTGGGGGATGGAGCTGCGGTGCCCAAGGAATTCGCCAACCCCACGGATGGTGAGAAGGGCCCTTGGTTTGTTTTGTTTTGGGTTTTTTTCCTGCAAGGAGAAGGTCGTGGATGTGAAAAACGAGTTGCACTTTCTTAGAAAAAAAATTTTTAAGTTTAATAAAAAAATTAAAATAGACAATTGGGAGACAGAAGAGCAAAGTTCCAGCTGGGGTGCCTCTCCAGAAAGCACGCACTTCTCTTTCAATTACTGTGTTTTAAGGATTGCTGGTTTACATATGCAATAGATATTAATGCATTCTTTTCTAGTTTTTACCTGTTTCAAGTATCCCCAATTATCTTATCTGATAGATTTATTTGTGGGTGGCTCCACTCTGTCTGGTAACATGGGTCTTATAAATCTTTCTCTTTGAGGTTTTTGGTTGTTTTCATTTTGATTAAAAAACCCTAGAAAGTTAGCAGAGTTACAAGGTGATTTTTTTCCCCTCATAACTTCTGGCTTGGTCAGTTTAGATGTTACAAAGAAGAAAAACCTAGCCTTTTTTACTGCTTACATTATGTCACAATCAGAAAATACATTCATCACTTTTCTAAACTCCATTAACAAAACATAATACAGTACAATTATACATACAGTATTCATTCTAGTATTTGAGAAAAGCCAACATTCTAATATGCATTTATAACATGGACAAAGGTGGGATCTCTTCATCCCCATCAGGCTGGGTACAGGGGGGTTTGGAGAAGTTAAGGAGCCCCAGATAAAAATAATAACTCAGGGGAATTCTGTCAGACCTGAAAATCTGGTTTGATCAGCCCATTCCCCGTGGGATGCTCTCTGTGTTCCTTTTTGTGTCCCCGGTGCTGGATGCTCCTGTTAGGGAGTTGTGGGTCCAGCTGCCATCCCCTGTTCCACGCTGGAATTTGCCTGAGTTCCCTCTGGAGCTGCTCAGAGCTCCTGGAGCAGCTACACCTGGCTCTCCTTCAAGGCTGAGATGAATCTGCAGAGTTCCTGGCTCCTCTTTTCCTAGAGGACAACAGGAATGTCCAACTCAGCCTCTGGAGGCATCACTGCTTTAGGAGGGATGAGAAATGTTGAATTTGTCTTAGCACAGTGTGAAAATTTGGTATTAATCTTGTTTCTGAACTTCTCTGCTGTGGTTTAGCCCTTGGATTTTGTTTGATTTCCTCCTGGTTTTTGTTGTTGTGGGGATCTCTGAGCCAAAGCTTTTCTGAGGAATGTCCTTTTCAAACTGATGCAAGTGTCAGAACTGTGAGACTTAAATTGATTTAAACAACTCGAATATCAAAATGTGCTTTTTTTGGCCGTTTCATTTTGCATTTGAGCAAAGGAATTTGAGACATCTCAGCACCTTCAGCTGGAACAAACTGGAGAGGTCATGGCAGCGGGTGGGAAACAACCAGCAGCATTTTTAACAGAAGCAGGGCTTAAGATTTGTGTCTTTTGGAGAAATTCTTGATTGAAATAATGAGAGGTTGCACTGAAATATTCCCTGCAGCTCCCAGCACTGCTGTGAGCTGGGGCAGAGCTGTTTCTCCCCACTGAAAGCTGCATTTCAGTGTCTGGAGGAGTCACTCCCAGGAGGAAGAGGCTGAACATGGGCTGGATTTGTGGGTGCCACACTGATTTACCTCCACATGATTAAAATAGTCTAGGAATAATTCGAATTATTTTGGCTTTGGAAGAACACAGAGATTTTCCTGAGTAGGAACTGTATAATGACTAAGTAGCTCTGTTACATATCTGAGATCTCAGCAGATTAGCCAATTAATCAGTAATTAAACCAGAAAATTCTCTCTCAAGGGCTGGCTTTTCTAAGGAAGGAATCCACTGGAATTGTTTCTTTTTCCAGATACTTTCATGGTGGAAGATGCGGTGGAAGCCATTGGATTTGGGAAGTTCCAGTGGAAGCTCTCTGTCATTACTGGATTGGCCTGGGCAAGTAATTGGCATCAGGATCAGCTCATGATCATCACTTAGAGAATCTCAGGGATTTCAAATAATGGGGGCAGAGAGTCTCCAAGCAGATAAATGTACAATAAAGCAGGAATTTTACTGGAAATTAAAATAACAGCAGCACCCAGCCTTGTTGTGAGGGGTAATGGTGGATTTCTTTGTCTCTGAAATTCTTATAAATCAGGGTTTCGAAAACCATTTCGATTCTCCACTTCCCTTTGGTTTCAAATGATGTTTCAGGCTGTTCCTGCAGAACCTGAGGCTTCCTGCAGTGATTTTGCCACATTCCTCCCATCAGGTGCCACCTCAGTTGTCTGTATCAGTCAGGATTTCTGTAATCTCAGTTTCAGAGCAACAGCAACCCAGCACTTCCACTTTTAACCCTGATATCAACAGCAACAAAAAAGTCTTGTTTTCCATTTTTCTGCTCTTTCTGAAGCTCTGTGCTGCACCTCCTGTGGTGTATTTTAGGATCCTGATACCTGGAGCTGTATTTACTGGCTTTTATCCATGTAAAAAGCTGGAATCTGCCATGGCTTAGATCCTAAATCAGCTGTGGGATTTGGTTTCCAGGTGATCTATGCAAACCCAGGAGTGCTGAAGGAAATAAGTTACAAGTTGTTAAACAGTCCTGACTGAATCTGTGTGTGGAGGGGCTGAAAGCTGGAATTTGCACTTTGGAAGCATCTGAACCTGTGTCACTGACCAGCCAAACCTCCTCAAAATCTTTGCATTTAGCTCTTTGGATCCTCTCTGCCAGAGTTTCTAAATGTGCTGACAACCAAAAACGAGTTTAAATGTTAAATATTTCGTTCAACCACAAGGTGGGAATGGCACAGAAATGTCACCAAGGCCTATTATTGACTCCTAAATCCACCTGACTTGCAGGCAGTTGTTGATTTTGCTTTCTCTTCCCCCTGCAGATGGCAGATGCCATGGAAATGATGATTTTAAGTATCCTTGCTCCTCAGCTGCACTGTGAGTGGCGCTTACCCAGCTGGAAGGTTGCATTGCTCACCTCGGTAGGAGAAATACCTGAAAGCTCCTGTCTTCCCTGAGGTTTTGCCATCATTGTTATCCAGATATTTTGCTTTGTATCCCCAAAATTAAAGCTCTTAGTGGCCTTTGCAGATTGCCTTCAGCTTGGAAGTTTATAGGAGTTTTTTTAAAAAAAGATTTATAGTTTTTTTAAAGATTGAAGGAATGAAATTCAGTGAGAACTGAGGGCATTTTGCAGGTTTCAGGCTTGAAGTTCCATGTAATTTTCAGGAAAACCTGTGAATTCACTCAGTTTCATCCCAAAATTCAAACAATTTAATTAATTTAAAAAAATTCGGTAAATTTTGATTATCTTCCTTGCAAGTCTTTCTCTCTCCCCACATTTAAGCTCTCTCACAGACTAAGAGCCCTGAGAGAGAACAAACAGTTGATTTTTGAGATAGTTCTCAATGATATCAGGAGTCTTCTCCAGCTTAAATAATTCTGGGATTATCCAGTGATCTTGGGAAGCAGAGATCTTACAACACCACCTCCAAGATTGGTTTTTTTTCTTACTGTTCCACAGGTGGTGTTTGTGGGAATGATGTCCAGCTCCACGCTCTGGGGAAACATTTCAGACCAATATGGGAGGAAAACAGTAAGTCTGCAGCTCCTGCTGGGATATATCCCAATATTTCTGCAGTGTGGACATTTCAGTGGAAGAAGCTGCGGCTGCTTCATCCCTGGAAGTGTCTGAGGCAGGCTACAGCAGCCTGGGAGAGTGGAAGGTGTCCCTGCACATGGCAAAGGGTGGAAGGGGATGAATTTTAAGGTCTCTTCCAACCCAAACCATTCCAGAATTCCACGTTCCCAAATGTCCATGTGTACAAAGCAGCATTGAGCACATCCAGAACTGAGCTCCTGTGAAATAGAAGGCATTTGAAGCTCTGTTTTACACTTTAATTTGTTGTTACAGTGACTTTTAACTCTTGCTGAACACAGGGCCTAAAGATCAGCGTGTTGTGGACACTCTACTATGGGATCCTCAGTGGATTTGCTCCCATTTACAGCTGGATCCTGGTGCTGAGGGGCCTGGTGGGCTTTGGGATTGGAGGAGTGCCTCAGTCGTAAGTAAATATTCACAAGTCCAAAATTCCTCATTTCTCTTTCTTACTCATGTCAGATTGAAGTCTTGTTTCTGTTCAGCCACCCCAAACCTTGGTCTTGTTGCAAGGCAGATCTGATTGTAAAACCCCAGATTATTGTTCAGTCAGAGCCTGAACTTCCCCATCTCACCCTGAGCTGGAATTTCAAACCCACACAGCCCAGACCTGGAGATGCTGGGATGGCTCAGAAGGAAAAGGAAGTGTCAGGTTATTTCTCTGTCATTGTGTGGTTCCTTTCACTGAAGAGAGGGATCCATAAATTTTCCACTTGTAATAAATAACCCTGCTCTAGGCTTTTAATTATAAATGTAAAGGGAATGGTACAGCCAATCTCTCTCTCTGTAGTCTTTTATCCTTACCAATAATTAATATTTTTGCCTCCTAGAGGTGCTATTTTGGAGCAGGCAGAGCCTGGCTTGGATTGATGGCTCACAGAATCCTTCTCAAGGCAAGGCAGTGGCTTTTCTGTGGCCACTTCCAGATAAAAAATCCAGAGCTGGAGGTGCTGCCCAGCCAGGGCCACTCAGCTCACTGAGGTTCTCTGGCTTCCTGAGAGAAAAACCAGAGCCAGTTACAGATCTCGAGTCTGTGTCCCATCTAACTATAACAGGGATTCATTTGACAGAGGGGTAAACATGGCTGAAGCAGGGAAAGTAGCTCCTTTCTAATATCCTTAAGCTCAGTGTGATTTTGGAGGTGAGTGCCTGGATCTCCATGGAATGAGTGTCATTTCCTCCTCTGGATTGGCTCCAACAATTCCATGTCCTTCTTTTGTTGGGGTCATTCACCAGCTCCTGTTTTCTCTGCACTACAGAGGGACTTGAGCTACACTTTAAGATGTGGTTTGAGTTGTCTAAATCTCTGCTTAAATGAAATATTGTGTGAAACTTTATACTTTCTATGAACTGGGCAGCTCCTCAGAGATCAGTCCACTCTTTAAGTTAGCAGGAATTTTGTCCCAAACCTCAAAGGAAGCCTGAGGAGTTTGAAGGCAGGAACAGACTGAGTCAATGGAATGCAAACAGAGCAAAGCCAAACCTTACCAGTTTGCAGATGACAATGCCTGGACTGGCTGCTGCCTAAATTCCTCCTCAGGAATTCCTCCTGGAGAAGCTTTGCCATCACTCCTCAGCGCAGGCATGAAACAAAGCCTCAGTGGTTGCTCTTTGAATCCCACAATAAAAGAATGCAAATTATTTTATACCAGTGACATGAAAGTATTCCCCTCTTGGAGAGTTGAACTCTGGCACAGGAGACAGTTGGGAATTCTCTGAGCCGGTTGTAAAGCCCTGAAGGAATTCTTTATCCAGCAGGAGTTTGTGTTGAATTTTGATGGACCACGCTGAAAATACCAGATAAAATGGTGTTTCCAATGGTGCTCTGGCTCAGAGCAGGGCTATGAGAACATAAGCATCAAGATCTGCATTTAACTGATGACTGTGGGGTCTCAAAACCACACAAAAAGAGCAAATTGTGTCCTCTCTGGCAATGTTGAAGGGTTTGTTGTGGGGTAGAAGGGGAGTGTGACCCAGTGTCACAGCCTGGCTGGCTCTGGGGACAGGGAGAACTTTGAGTTGTTGCTCTGGGTTTGGCAGTTTTATTAAAAGGCAAAAGGGATGTTTGAACCTCTGTCTGCTGTGGCATTTCCCTCTCTGTGCTGACATTTTCCTCTCTGTTCCCTCTTTCAGGGTAACTTTATACGCTGAGTTCCTTCCAATGAAAGCCAGAGCAAAATGCATTTTATTAATAGAGGTGAGTGGGTGCATTCTGATCCTCCAGGGACAGATCTCCTGGTGGTCACAATCCCTTCCATTTCCTCCTGGAAATCCCCTCAGAGCTGCAGCCAGAACTGGCCTGTCCACTTTGGTGTGGAGCTGAGTCACTCCTGAGCTCTGGTACCAGCCCACCTCCAAAAGCAGCAGGAATTTTCCTGTCACACTCCACTCTTCGTGTTGAATTTGCCTTTTTCCAAATTATTTTGCACCCAGGGCTGCAGAGTGAGCACAAGAGGGGCATTGGGGGTCTCTCATTCATTTGTGGTGAAATGCATCTCAGTGATGGATTTGGAGAGCTGACAGCTCCACAAATTCAGTACTAAATTCAGCTCCACATCTTCATCCAAACACGTCAAAGCCACACAGGGACTTTTTGTCCTTGGAAGATTTCAAGGCAGAATTTGTACCCCTGGAATTTCTCTCTCCAGCCATCCCTAGTGAGCACAGCCTGGAATGTTCCAAAGAAGAGCCCTTGGGAGCACACCATTGCTCATTTTTCTGTTGGTTTTCCCTCTTCCAGGTGTTCTGGGCCCTTGGGACTGTGTTTGAAGTGCTCCTGGCAGTGGTGGTGATGCCCACGCTCGGCTGGCGCTGGCTCCTCATCCTCTCTGCCCTCCCACTCCTGCTCTTTGCTGTCCTGTGTTTTGTAGGTATTCCTCAAAGATTCATGTGCATTTCTGCAATTCCCACTCTTCTACCCCATTCTGTGACACAGCTGAAGGAAATCAGGACAGATTTGAGCTCTCTGGTGCTGTCTTCTGTGAAATAAGTAAAATAATGACCAAAAAATGCAGTTTCAACAGGGTGCTGAGAAAAATATTCCAGGGAGAGTTGTGTTGATGTGACTGTAATTGCTGGAGGACAATGTAGGGCTGGAATTTGGTGAAATCAGGCCTGGAACCCTCTCCAATTTAATGGCTTTGTTTCAACTAAACTCAGTGGAATCAACATTTTTCCAAAAGCTGTTGCTATTTCCCTAAATTCTCCTTCGATTTTGTCACTTATATAATCAATTTCCACTTAAAAATCCTCTCAAATCAGGGATAGAATCTGCAGAGTGAAAGTCAGATTCCAAAACAATTTAAACCTGACCTTCAGTGATGTATTTTATTATTTATCACCTAATTATTTATTATTAGGTGATACCTTTGCCAATCACTCAGTCTCCTCATAGATGAATATCTTTGTCAGGTGGTTTAGCAGCCCTTTTTATTCCTTAGTTGTTCAGGAATATCTCCAGTCATCCAGGTGTTCACAAGCTTGTTCTGAATTAAAAGGAGCTTAAACTCATAAATTTTGGAGGATCTTGTTATCTGCCCTGGATGCTTTGCCATTCCTTCACGGAAGGGATAATGTAAAAAACCTGTAAAAATTCCCAACAGTTCTCAAAGATAAACCCAAAGGAATGGAAGGGAAAAGGTTTTGAGTTCATGGGGAAAATGGGGCTTTACAATTTTTAAAGCCTGATGAGATGATTCTTGGAATTGTTCAAGCTTAGTTCTGTAATCCTTTGTTATGTGAGAATCTGCTGGAATCACTGAGATTTCCCCCAAAGGAAAAACCCCAGAGTTTATTGCTGATTGTGACACTCTCCTGTGTGTGTGTGTGTGACCCTTAGTGGCTGCCAGAAAGTGCCAGGTACGATGTGTTGTCTGGGAACCAGGAGAAAGCTCTGGCCACTTTGAAGAGGATTGCCACAGAAAATGGAGCTCCAATGCCCTTGGGAAAACTGGTGGTTTCCAGGCAGGTATGTACAGGTCACAGGCACCTCCAGAACAATGAAACTGAGGGGGTTTGTAAGCAAATCATCAATGTTCTGTTCAATTTGAATGTCTCAGCTAGGCAGGAAAAAAATGAAGTTTCATAATTTAAGCCTCTTTCCCACTGAGGAAGAGTTAATTTCTCACTTGGAAGTGAAAAGCAGCTTTAAAACAGGCATTAATGTTATTTATCCTCATTGTTAAGAAAACCAAACCTTGAGGTTGTTGAAGAGCTCAGGTCAGAATTCCTGGATCTGAATTCATGAGACAAGATGAAATTTGACACTTTAGCTGTTCCTCATCATCCAACTTCTGCTTGTTCCCAACAGGAGGACCGAGGCAAAATGAGGGATCTTTTCACCCCCCATTTCCGCTGGACCACGTTGTTGCTCTGGTTTATTTGGTAAGAGAAAACTTAAAGGTTCAGTGCCAGCACAGCTCTAAATGGGTTTTATTGAAGGAATTTTACTCAATACAGCAACTTCCTCCTCAGAAAAAAAAAAAAAACAACCAACCAAAAAAACCACCCCAACCTGTATTGATTTGTAATTAATCCAAGCACCCAAGCATTCCCAATCAAATTGCCCTTTAATTTTCTGAATGCTGAAATACCTTCGAGGTAGGACTTTTGATTGGTGGTGTTTCTTTTAAGTTGGACCAGCTGAAACTTCCTCTCTCATTTGCTTCCTTTCAGGTTTTCCAATGCTTTTTCATATTATGGGTTAGTTTTATTAACTACAGAGTTCTTCCAAGCAGGAGATGTTTGCAGCAGTGAGTATTGCTCCATCTTTTCTTTTTAAATATGTCCTGTTAAAACTGCTGGAATATCTTTTATTAGATCACCTCCTGCTGGTGGTTTGGAAAAGGAATGTGGCTGAGTTTTAAGTTGACTTTATTTTAAGTGTTTTCTCATGTCTGCCCAGTGCAGAGAGGCCTTGCACAGTGGTTTTGAGCCCAAAATGTCAAACAGCAAGACAGCCTTCAAGGCAGACCTGTTATCTGTTCTTCTTGATTAGAAAAAAAACAAAACAAAACAAAAAACAAACAAAAAAAGTAATTGAATAAATACAAGTTTGCAGATTTGACAGGTCTAATTAGTTCTGAGAGACAGAAACTGCTGCTGTGGAGCTCCTGGGTTCTCAGGATGGGAAAACCTGCTGGGAAAAAAGATAATGGTGGGAAATCAACATCCTTTGTGTTGCAGAATTTTTTTGGGGAAAAAAAATGGTGCTTTGACTGAGTTAAGAAGAGGCTTGAACAGTTTGATTTCCCCAGGGGAGGAATGATTGCATTCAGAACACTTGTAATTAGGGAAAACTGCCTGGAAGTTGGGAAATTATAAAGGGTGGATGGGGAGTGATGGAGCAGCCCCAGATTCCAGGGTTGAACAGCAGTGATGAGCTCTGAGAGTTCTGACACAGGTTTGCCTCCCCAGAGGAGGAGGAACCTTAAAACCCCTTGTTTTTATAAGGACGTGGGGTTGTTCAGTATTCTCAGAGTGTAGAAAGTGTTGGGATCCCAATTTGTGTTGGGAGAAACTGAATTATTGGAGTTAATTCTGTCCTGAGCCCTGGACTGGAAAATAATTCAGGCTGTACAGCTGATAAGGAGGTGGAATTTTCACTGAGCTGAGACATCCTGTCACAGAAAACATGATAAATGTTCAGTGTTTCCAGGCAGAATCACCAAGCATTGCTCTTCAGTGCCCCTCTGACTCTGAATTTCATCCCAGCAGCACATCAGGCATTCAGAAGAGGAATAATAATTAAATCAAAGAGGCAGAATCACTTGAATTTCTATCCCCAAAGAACTTTCTAGAAGTATTTTAAAGGATGGTGGGTGCAGTGAATCCATACCATTCCTTTCAGTCCATCCTTCCTAAATTTTAGCAGTAAAAGTGAGAGACCCAGCAGGAAAGTAAACAGGGAAGAGTTTGCTTAAAATATATTAAATATTTTTGCTTTTTTTTTTTTTTCCCCTGCAGTATCCAGCAGAAGGCAGGAAGTAAAAGCCAAGTGCAGCCTGACCTGTGAGTACCTGACAGAGGAGGATTACACTGACCTGCTGTGGACAACCCTGTCAGAATTCCCTGGTAAGGAGCGATGAGAAGCACCAGTTTTCCCTTGGAATGGCTCAGGGTGTGGGAATGGGCTCTGGCAGCAGCAATGGGGCTGGGATGTCTGGCCTGATGCTTCCCACAGTATTTAGAGCTCCTTGCTGTAGTTGTGGATCCTCCCTGCCCTGGGATCACTCCAGAAAAAAATCAGTCATTGCTCTGGAATGGCCCCTCTGCCTGTTCCCACCCAGCAGCACTTCAGGAAGAGGGAAACCAGCTCAATCCAAGGGGCAGAAATACTGGAATTTCTATCCATGAGTGACTGTCAAAGGATGATGGGTACAGTGAATCCATGGAGAACTTGCTCCTTAAATCTCTGTGCCCAGCCCCAGACCTGATCCTGTGATTTTCAGGCAATTCCAGCAAATTTCAATGGACAGTCTGGCACAGGACAAGCAAAATAGTGTGAAACAGCCATTGATCCTTCAGATGGAGGGGATCTCCTGTTAATCTGATTGAAACAACTCCAGATACATGGATCAGAATATTTTCACTCTTCTGGATCATAATTTCAGGGCTAAAAGCTCAAGGAGAAGCCATTTAATGAATGATAATTTGCAAGTATGTCTGAGAAATATGCACCGTCATTCCTAAGAGGTACTGCCAAACAATCATTTTGAGAATACCCAGAAAAAAGAGTGGGTACCCTGGAGTGGTGCTGTGGCTGAAGGGTCTGGTTTGATCCTCACACACACTGAGCTGGGTGTGAGAAATATTGACAGGGTATCTCTGGATGTGACACTGATGCTGGAATAATCCCCACTCCTGCTGTGCAGCAGCTTTCAAAAGGATCTGGGAAAATTGCATTGGAGGGAAGAATTAATAGTGAGGTTTACTGAGCTTGATCTATTTCCTGTCAAAAAGCAGAGGAGAAATAATTTGGTGAAATGTCTAGATAACAGAACAGAAAGAAAAGACCATATTGTGAAGAACCCTTCAATCCAGCAGGGAGCAATGGCCAGAAGAAGTTTCACAGAAGTTCTTCCAGTGAGCCATGAGCAGGTGTCTCAGGCATTCACATCAGTAATCCCAGGATGGGGGTGTGGATTTGTGGATCTGGGAGCATGTAGCATGACCCAGCAGCTGGGACACAGAATTCCTGTTTTCACATGACACCAGTAGCAATCCACCCCACAGCCTGGGGCCAGCAAAGGATTGGAGAGAGAGGCCAAAATTCCCAATCTAACCCCCTCAGGCTGTGTTAAATCTGCTGCAGCCCCTCTTTGCTCCATTCCCAAGGGTCTCCTGGCCTCTTCCCACAGGTGTGTTGGTGACCCTGTGGATCATCGACCGCATCGGCCGCAAGAAAACCATGGCCCTGTCCTTCCTTGTCTTCTCCTTTTGCAGCCTCCTGCTCTTTCTCTGTGTTGGAAGGTGAGTCCAGCACAGGGAACAACTGGAGTAAAGGATTTATCCATGGTTATGGTGGGAGAACTGGGAGTGAAAAGCTGTGGGATGGTTGTGCTCAGCTGGAGAAAGATTTAAGGCTGAGGTTGGCTTTTCTCAGCAGAGTTTGGGAGGGAAGTAAAAGTGAATTCCAAGTGAAGCCAGCAGATTGTACTTAACATTCCCAAACTCTGCTCTGCTCTTTCTTCTCACAGAAATGTTCTTACTGTGCTGCTCTTCATTGCAAGAGCTTTTATTTCAGGAGGATTTCAGGCTGCCTATGTTTACACTCCTGAGGTAAGGGGGTTGTTGTGGTGGTGGGAATATTCAAGGGGAATGAGAACAGGGTGGGAAAGTCATTTTAATGACCCGTTCCAAATGGACCTCACTCCAGACTGGAGCTGTAGATCTCCTATTCATTATGTGAACAGAATATGCTGTGGCACCACTTATTAATTCCTATTGATTCAGGAGTAGAAGGAGGAAAACTTCCCACTGGGATTGATGGGCTGATGTTTTTTCCTCAGGTTTATCCCACAGCCACACGTGCTTTGGGCCTGGGAACGTGCAGTGGAATGGCCAGAGTGGGAGCCCTCATAACCCCGTTCATTGCACAGGTAAATCCCTTTTCCTCTGAGACTGGAGGCACAGGAGGTTTGGATTGATGGTCTTGGAGGTCTTTTCCAGCTTTAGCAATTCCATGATTCTATGAAGGTGATGTAGAACCTGCTTTTCTTCCCCTATCGCAGGTTGCTCCAAGCTCCATCCTTGGACATTTCCAGGGATGGAGCAGCCACAGCTTCTCTGAGCAACATGTGCCAGGACCTCCCATCCTCACAGGGAAGATTTCCTTCCTAAACTCCAGTTTAATCCTGCCCTCTGAGAGTTTAAAACCCCTGGCCCTTGTCCTGGCACGGGTCCCTCTCCCTCCTTTCCAGAAGCTTCAAGCTAAACTTTATTCCCAATACTACGATTAAAATTTCTGTTGCTCCACCAGTGTCTGTATTTCCATTGTGAGGTGCTGTTTCACATTCCCTGCCTTTTTCCTGCAGGTGATGTTGGAATCTTCAGTCTATCTGACTCTGCTGGTTTACAGTGGCTGCTGCCTGCTGGCTGCTCTGGCTTCCTGCTTCCTGCCCATCGAGACCAAGGGCCGTGGCCTCCAGGAGTCCAGCCACAAGGAATGGGGCCAGGAGATGGTGGGCAAAGGATCTCATTCCCCAGGGGAATCGCAGGAGTGATGGGACATGGAAACCTGCTGGAAGAACAAAGGATAGGAGCAAGATGTCTCACAAAACCTCCGAGCCTGAAGCATGGAAAGCTGACCACCATCACTGCCAACGTCACGTGTCAAACTGCAGGAGTTTGGGGTCGAACCTCAGCAAATTGTGTTTCTGCTGCTCTTTGCTCACACTCATAAAAACTTTCTGGATGGAGAGGCCTTTGATACAGACATCCTTGGAAGTTTAGCAGGAGGTATTTCTCTTCAGTCTGTCGTGCTTGCATGGTCAGCTCTTCAGCTTAAAATGTCCCGTGCCAAGCAAATGCCAAGTGACTGCAGCCCAGCATAAGCTGTCATTGAAACACTGAGCTCTTGATGCCTAAAACCAAGAGGTTCATCTTTAGTGTGGCCCTGGCCTGGCACAGGGTGGATTCCATCCCCTACACTATGGATTAAATGCCTGCCTTGCACTTTTAGCCATCAAAATCACCACCAAAATGTGGTTCTGGCAAACCAACCTGGGCTTTCCAGCTGGGTTCTGTTCCTGGAGAGTGGTTTGCTTGGATTCCTGACTGTTTCTCCCGTCCCTGGTGGGTAGTTGGAGTAGGGAGGGTGGTGTTTGCTGCAGAGCTGGGACCCTTGTAGCAGAAATGTAAATCACAGAGTCATTAAGGTTGGAAAAGACCTCCAAGCTCATCAAGTCCAATGTGTAAATCTTCCCGTTTTGGAGCAGAATTGGACTTCTCTGGCATTGCCAGGGACCTTGAGCTCTCTGTCTGTTGCTTGGAGTGTGGATCCAGGTGTGTCCCTGCTCTGTTTCCTGGGCACATCCTCACGGTGGGGTATCCCCAAGCAGAGTTGGGATGGAGCCACTCCCTGACAGCTGGGCAGGACCTTTCCTGCTGATTGTACATTGACTGGTGACAAAGGAATGTAGCTGGAATAAATGAACAAAACCATGAGAAGAGCCCATCTGCAGTGACCTTGGATGAGGGACATCCCTCCTTCAGGTGTGGCTCCTCAGGGGATGATCCTTCTGTTGTCAGGGAGCTCAGGTGAGGACAAGCTCATCAGGTTTGTCACAGAGCTGTCCCTGGGCACAAGTCAGGTGGCAGAGTCTGTGGGAATGTGTAGGGATCTGAGCTGTGCCTCCTCCAGGTCTCAATGGATTTTCAGGATTCCAGACCTTGGGACACACAACCAAATGTGGGTGAGATGGACTTGGTGAGGCTGTGGGAGCAGTGAGGGTTTATTGTCTGTCTGAGCAGGTGTCTCACCTGGACAAAGGTAAATGTGCAACACATTTTTACAGATGAACATTTTAAGTATGCTGGGAAGCAGGTCACATTCCTGAGGTCAGGAATAGGTCTCCAAGTCCATGTTTGGTGCAGTTCAAGAGAGCACTGAGGGTCACAGCTGTCACTGAGGGTCACAGCTCTGAGTCACTGCCATGCTCCACCATGTGCCAGGCTGCTCCTTTGGAGACTGAAGGGAAAACAGGAATGGATAATTCCTTAAAGAATGCCAGGAAACTGAGGCTGATGGAAAAGGCCAGAGGTTGTTGAAGTTGTGTGAGGGGGGATGTTCTGCTGAGAACAGAGTTTGCCATGGCACTGAGTGTCCATCCAGTCCCACTGGAGGATGGTGACTCAGTGAAGGATTCCAAAAATGGTAGGTGGAACAGGCAAATCTGGCTTTTCCCAGCGAGATGAAAATGAATTCAGCTCCCAAGGGATCCCTGAGCTCAGCTGTGGGTGATTGCACAGAACCCTCTCTCCAATTCAGCTGGGTCGGTTCCCTTTGTGTCCCCTGTCCTCATGCTCCAGAAAGATCAAGCTCCAGCTGATCCCAGTAAACAGACAGGGCTCTCATGGCACTGACAGCAACCACAGCTCATTTGTTCACCTCCTTCTGCCAGGCTGGAGTTGGGTCATTCTCCCTGTGTGCCTGGGGCAGCCTGGAGCAGAGCCACAGGGGCTTGTTCCATGGAATACCAGAATTCCAAAGTGATTTGGGTCGGGAGGGACCTTAAAGCTCATCCAGTCCCACCCCTGCCATGGGTCTACTTTCCACTAGACCAGGTTGCTCCAAGCCCCATCCAAACCTGACCTTGAACACTTCCAGGGATGGGGAATCTCTCTGCTTTCACTTGGACTGGCCTCTCATATGCTGGATATGGGACAGAGCAGTGAGGAAGGAGATCTTGGATGGGTTTAATCAGATATTACCCCACATGTGTGGCCAGTGAGCTGGAAAACCTGCTGGGCTGGCATCTGCTGGAGCTGGGTTTGCCTTTGCACAGTCAGGCTGTTCACCCCTCAGTGACAGCTCTGACATTCCATCCTCTTCCTCCTGCTGGTGGAGGCCCTCGAGGCCATTCCAGTCCCCCAGCTGCTTCCATGCTTCCTTCCTTGAGCTTTCCATGAGCTGTGTTTGCATCCCAAAACTCTGGAATTGAGCCTGGATAGAGGTGACAGAGGTGACAAAGTGCAGGACAGGCCCGGCCTCCATGGCCCAGTTTGTTACTTGATGCCTTGAGTTAAAATTCTGCTTTCCCAGGGTTAATGTTCACATCTCACTTCGTTTTTTCAGGTGAATATTCAGCAGTTTTAAAGAATTGCATTCAACGGCCTTTAGAGAGTTTTAGTGAAGTTTATCTGTTCATGCACACCTGGATCCTACAGATAAGCTGCTTCCCAGGTAAAGATTTCTAGGGAATACAACATTTTCCATGTTGTTGAATAGATCAGTTTTAAACTGTGACCTTTACAGTGAGAACCAAAACATGGAAGGCATTTTTGCTTTTCACTTTTTACGAATTCTGCACTAAAAAAGATCTATTTAATGATAGAAATACCGAGATTGGTGTTGCTGGGTCTTTGATTTTGTTCAAGCTTGGTCCAAAGCTCACTGAAATCTGGGAAAAATCTCCTGTAGATATCCATGGGCTTTGGATCTGAATGAAAGGGAGAGGTAGGAGCCCACCACAGCTCATCCCACCTGGCTGAATCCAGCAGGGGCCTCTTGGGCACTGGAGAAACGGAGCAGGAATTCAGGATTTGTAGGAATTTGCATATAATTAATAAGAGAAGGCCATTTTAGCTTGTTCACTTAGAACACTGGGGTTGACACACACCAGTTATAGATCACCACAAATAGATTTTATCAGTAGGGCAGCACCATTGAGGTACAAAATAAACTTCCAAAGAATCCTTTTCCACACTGAGTCATTTTCACTGGTAAAGGAATTACTGCAACTGCTTCATTTCAAACTGGAAAGTGAGATCCTTTGGAATTCAAACAGAATTGTGGGATTCAGTTTTGCCAAGTGTCCAAGACATCAACATGCCAAGCTGGCGTGGGAATGTAATTCCCCAAGTGTGCTTGGGTGGAATGATTTGTTATTCCCAAATACATGCCAAAAGAGCAGAGAATGTTTCCATGTCTGAATGTACAGTTTCTAAGCTGGATTTACATTTTAATGTTGAAAAATTTGGTGTATCTCAAGCTTGTTGTAAAATACTCCTCTGGTTCCTGTTCCCAACACGGCATTGGAGAGTTGAAGTCCACATTAGATATTTTATGTTAAACAAATAAATAGTTTTTTCAGGAAAGAAGTTGTTGGCTTTTCTGGGGGGATGTTTAGGAGGGGTAATAACTTTGCATATTTTTTTTTGTCTTGGTGTTCAGAGGTTTGAGCAGGGTTCAGCATTCTGCAGGCCTGATTAATTTTCTGTCTGTTTTGTGTATTTAGATTTAAAGAAAAGTCACAGGATTCCTGTTCCCATTGTAAGTAACCTCATTACAGCCAAATATTGTGGATGCTCCATCCCTGGAAGTGTTCCAGACAAGGTTGGACAGGGCTTGGAGCTACTTGGGATAGTGGAAGTTGTCCCTGCCCATGGACAACTAAAATTCTCTTAAATCTTTAATTGATTTTCATGTTGAATTCAGTTTGGACACTAAACCCCAGCCAGTTTGGTCTCTTCCCTGGGTGTGTTGGCATCAGGTGGCTCCACATGTGTCTGGACTTCGGGGCAGGGAGGGTTCCTTCTGCTAATTTACATTTTAATATAAACCCTTAATTTTCCCTATCGTTTTTCTAAAACCGTAATTAAGTGCCCAACCCTATTTTCCTGTGCCCTGTCACTGATATTCTTATTTTGATGCCAAATAATTTACAGGCAGGAGGTGGTTGGAGGATGAGTCAAAATGACTAACGAGCTGCAAATCCTTCTCATGCTAATGCAGGGTGTTCTCATCCCAGAGTGCATCCATCGTCCTGGATGCACAGCCTCGTTCCTGGGAGTGGAAATCGTTGGGAATTAGAAGGGTTTGTGTGGCTGAAGCAATGCTCAGGGGAATATTCTTTCCTCTGTGATAACTCTCTGGCATCCTCAGGTATTTTTAAAGCTCATTCTCAGGATCATGGAGTATCCTGAGCTGGAAGGGACCCGCAGGGATCATCCAGTCCAAGTCCTGGCCCTGCACAGACTCCCCAACAATCCCACCCTGTGCCTGAGAGCATTGTCCAAACATTCCTGGAGCTCTGGCAGGAGGTCTCCCAAGTGCCAGAGCTGCTGTTTGCTGACTTCCCTGATACTTGATGTGCTTCCAATATTGTTCTGGGTCACAGGAGATCCTTGTGGAGAACTGGGAGCTCCTAAAATGACTGGACATGGGAGGTGGTGTTTTGTGTATGTCAGAGGACATGCAGGAATTGTCCAGATCCCATTCCTTGACTCCCTGACCGCTCCTTGGCTTCAGGAATGAACTTCAATCCCCCAGCGGGGATTTTGCCCAGGGAAGGTGTGGCTGCCCTGTCCCTGGAAGTGTCCAAGGCCAGGTTGGATGGGGCTTGGAGAAACCTGGGATAGTGAAAGGTCTCTCTGCCCTGACAGAGTGGTGGGACTGGATAATCTTCAAGGTCCCTTCCATCCAAATCCACAATTCTGTGATTTCTATGAGTTCTTCATGCCCTGGGGACTGTCAGCACCCACAGGCCTTCACATGGTGATATTCCATGTTCTCTGGTCTGCTCAGAATCTCAGTGATGACTCCTACTGCTCCAGGATGAAATGTTTAGGAAAAATGTATGTGGAGACCTGGAATGATAATCTCCTGGGACATTTCTATGGAATCAGCATTTGAGGCCCTTCCTGTGCCATCACTAAGAGGAAGAAGCATCATGCAGGAGAGATTTAAACATTCCTTTTATTGGTCACACGGATTACATTGAGGCCTTTAGAAAACAAACAGAATTAACCTGCAAATGAAATTACAGATCAGCCCAGTCCTGTTTGCCAAGAGGCCACATGAGATCACAGGGCAGTGGCTCCTGCAGGCCCTGAGATCACAAGAATCAGCTGCCTGTTGCCAGGTGTACAATGATTTCCTACACCTCTGTTTGTCTAGCAGAATTTTCTCAAAATCACCAAAGTGGGGCTGGATTTACAGCAGAGAACACGCTCCTGGCTGTCTCATATTTGGAATAAGTGAAACCAAGGGGATCCAGTTCCCCTGAAAGGCTTTTCCTGAGGTAGGATCACAGAGTTCAGCATTAATCAGCAGGGAATTTTCTCCAGCCTTTTGGTTTTCCTTTTCCCTACCCTTCTCCTGACTTTACCCAGGCACTGCACCATTTGTAGAGAAGCTGGGAATTCTTTGGACAGACAGGGCATGGCAGTGGCTCCCAGTTTCCCCTGCCCAGCTGTGTTTGCTAAGCCCAGCCTGGGGATGCACTCGGGCATCCCCCATTGGCGAGGCACAGCCCACGCTGCTGAGCTATTCCTGGCACACAGAGTCATCAGGAGACAGGAGCTGCATCACGGATGAGTAAGGAACACTTGGATTATCCACACAGAAGGGTGAGCCAGGCACTTTGCTGGGCTCAGAACAGCCTTTGGATTTGAGGCTTCCTGAGCATCCAGTCAAACAAACCTGTCTGGGATGGTTTGTAAAGCAGGAAGGACACGCTCCACGGGAAAATCAGCCAGGCTGTATCTTCAGAACAGTGTGTTGGGTCCCCAGCTGCATCCCTGAACACCCTAAAAAGTCCTGCTCCTCCTCTGAGAGGCACAAACTTTCCCAAGCCAGGCCTTTTCTCTGAGCTGTGTCCCACAGCTGGGAGAAATGGGAAGCTGAGGGGCCCGTGGGAGTTTTAGGGACAAGAAGAGCTATTTTCTTATGCTCTCTGCTATATATAGAGTCTGGCAAGCCCCCAGGGCTGGAACAAGTTGCTTTTGTTGCTAAAACATCATTTGGAAAGGCCATTTTAGGCAAGTGCTGCTGTCTGGTGCCAGCTACACTAAGCAGGTGCTGCGTTGCCCGAGCTTTGTCCTGGCAGGAACGTGAGGAAAACTGGTGGAACACAGGCACGTGCTCCCAGAACTGCTGTTACTTCCCTGGGAGCCTCAGAGCTTCTTCCTACTAAGGAGCTTTTGCCTCCTGGGGGGGAGCCTGTAAATCTAATTACACACTGGGTGTCGGAGCAGCCAGCAGAGACCTCAGGTGTCCCCGGCTCCGTTTCAGATCCTGTCCCCTGGTGCAGATGAACTGCAGGACTGTCCAGGGTTCAGCTGAACCCGGCCTGCCCTTTGCAGCTTGATCCCAGACAGCACTTGGCGCACTTTGCCATGGATAATTAGTCCATATCTGAAAGTCCTTCCTCCAGGCAGGTTGTGAAGGGAGTGGAGTCATTTGGAAAACAAGAAAGCAAGCTGGAAATGAGATGCTGAGAGCCAGAGCTGGAGCAGGGTCGAGCAGCCCGTGTGTTTATCCCTGTGTTGTCCCTGTGATCCCTAAACCACTGTTGTCACATATTCCAGGGGAGCAGATTCTCACAAGCGGGAGCCCGGGGGAGTGGCCAGCTGCTGCTTCTCCTGCAGGATGTTCCCGAAGAGCCGCGCTGCGGCCATGGCACAGCCCCAGTGGATGGTGATCCCGAACCCGCCGTGGCCGTAGTTGTGAATCACCTGGGGGAGAGAGCCACAGAATCCCAGGATGAGCTGGGGGGAATCTCCAAGCCCGTGTTTCGGACATTTCCTACTCGCCCGGATTGCTCCAAGCCTTGTCCAACCAATCCCTGAGCACTTAAAAGGGATGGGGCAGCCACATCAATAATTGTTTCAAAATCTCTGACATTTATCCCTGGGGTCAAAGATTCCCTTGTTGTTGGTGAGGAGGTGAAGAGAGGGACAATCACGTGTCAGCAGGGCCTCCCGGTGACGGGGCACAATTAACACAGCCATTAATTACAGTCCGCCCCCGGGGCTCTGCGGGTACCTCTCCCTGGAGGTTCCCGAGGCGGATGCTCTCCCGCTCCAGGCGGACCGAGGGCCGTGCTGGTCTCAGGCCGCTCCACTCATCTACGATCTTCGCCTTCTGCAGGTAAAAGCACATCAGCGCTGCACAGCATTCCCCGGAATGCCACCAGCCAAACCTCACAGCACCAGGTGAGCCCCGAGATGAGCTGGGACAGGGGTTTCCCCATCCTGCAGCAGCTCCAGGCAGAACAGTTTGGGATGGCAGTGCCAGCCTGGAGCTGAGGCTAATCGCTGTGCCAAAGCCCCACTCCACTTTTCCTGCTAATCCAAGGAAGAACAGCAGCACTGGGAGTGGACACAACCCAGCCTCACCCCACACAACCCTTCTCTAAAGGTGTGGGGACACCATAACCAAAGGGCTGGAACCTCCCAAAGCTCTGGTTCTATTTTTTACCAGCTACACGAGTAATTATTATCCTTACAAACCTTGTCTCAGTGCCAGCCCCGGCCCTGCCTGTCCCTCGGGCAGGAGGAAGAGCCCCGACTGTCTGTGATGGACACACAGAAACCCTGACTCACGGCAACATGGAGGTCCTGTGGTTTGTCCAGCACCCATTCCTGCATCCCAGCTCCCTGTGCCCCATGCTGGCAGTCAGGTCACCCACCTGGAGAGCCGGGAGCAGCCGGCAGCAGCTGTCCCAGACGGATTTGTGATCCTTGGCACTGTTCTCCTCACTCCAGTTTCCATGCTGGTAAATCCCTCCCAGGACTGTGAACTCGGTCCTGCAGCAAGAGCCAAAGGAGACACACGGTGGTGACTTGTCCCCAGCTGTCCCCTGTGGGGCCACCACATGGAGGGACACTGCTGAGTGTGATGTTGGATCCTGCTACACCCTGAGCCTGCCAAATATTCCAGTGGGAGAAACTCCCACACGGAGCAGGCGGAGAGTGGTGACTGCTCGTGAGCAAGTCACTCATTAAATCCTGTCAGCCCTTCCTTGTCTGGGTAAAGCAGACAGACAATTCCATCCTTATCCAACAGGTCTGCTCCTGCCTGGCTCAGGAAGAGCTGGGAGAAACGGGATGGCTCTGGAAGGGAACACAGAGAACAGATTGCTGCTGCTGCTGCCCCAAACTCCTGTGGATTAACACAGGACAAGGGACAGGTTAAGGCTGAGGGGGGCCTGGAGGGGGCTGTATTGGCTGGACCATTCCAGAACCTTGCTTGATCATGGGGAAGCACAAAAGCAAAAGGAGGGACCCTCCAGGGCTGAGCTCTCCAGCAAGGAAGGGGTGTCCTCCCTGTGAGTACTGGATCCAGCTCTTCCTTTGGGATCAGCCTGGTGCCCAGCCCTGACAGCTCGAGCTAAAACAAGCACAGGCAGAGGAATTAATCTGTGGCTGGGACCGTGATCAGGAATCACTCAGAATATGCTGCATGGGGGCTGTGAGCCTGCAGAGCTCCTGTTTACATCTTGGCTTACTGCCTAAGCCTGAAATATTAGGACAATAGGAAGTGCCAGAGATGCAGCATTCAAATTCCAGCTTAAAGACCCCTCTCCATTGCCAGAGCAGGGTCACTTGGGATGAAGCAGAGCTGGGATGAACAGCAGATGGATTTATTTATCCCATGGTGTAGCTCCCCAGGCAGGGCCAGGAGTTAGACTCAATCCTTGTGGTCCCTTCCAGCTCAGGACTTTCCATGATAACCCAAATGAGATGCCCCCAGGCTCACCAGCAGCTCAGGGGACAGTGAGGGGAAGGCTGAGCTTTCCCAGGGAGGTTTGGCTGAAGTAAAAGAATTCCCATCCTGTTTTTATGGGAGCATGGATCAGCAGTGCCTTTCCCCACCCTGAGCTGCTGCAGTTTGGTCCACACCATTGATAATAAAAATGCCTATAGATGTGAAAACAAAAGATCTCCCCCAAAATATCCACTCCACTGTTAGTGTTTGGCTGTTTTGGGGACTTGGCCAGGACTGAGTTTGCTTTGCTGGGATTTGGTCCTTGGAAAGGGACAGGGCACGGAAGCACTGTGGTGCAGGGTGCTCTCTGTGCCAACTGGGAGCTCCCTCACTTTGCTGCCCACATCCTTCTGCTCTCTTCCCACACAGCCAAGAAAAGCACCAGGGATGAAGCCAGGCCTGGCAGACATCAGCAGGAGCCAGGTCCCAGATGAGGATTTGGGGACACTGACAGAGGAATGTCACTGGTGCCAACCAGCCCTGCCACATTCATGGTCACCTACCCTGGGATGATGTAGGGTGAGTTGTAGATCCCGGATTTCAAGTTGTGAGTTATGATGAAATGCTTCACCCACGGGGCCAGGACCTGGGAGACGAAGGGGAGGAAGTCAGAGCTGGAGAGTGGGTGCCAGGTTTAGGGGGCAGTGGGAGGGACACAAGGGCCCAGATATGGGACCCTCCCTTAGCTCTGTGTTCTCTGTGCTGGCTTCCCTGGGAGGGCAGGAGTGCAGGTAGGGAGAAGCTTCCTACTCCCTGTGTTTCTCCAGATAATCACCATCTTCTCCCAAAGATTTTATGTCTTTTTATTATCAGCATTGTGATTCTGACCTCCCACAGCCCTCACCCTGTGGAGAAACAGGCTGCAGACTGAGGGTATTCCCATAGCTGAACCTGGAATGGGATCCTGGTTGGTTTCACATGAACATTGTTTGCTAAGAGTCAGGACCTGATCCCACTGTGGATCCAGCCACAAGCCCATGGTTTTCCCCCGAGGGCACAGCCACTCCTCGTGGTAACAGATGGGTTTTTAGGAAGCCCCCAGGCCTGCCCCAGCTCACCTTGATGATCTGGCCCCGGCCAGGCTGCAGCTCTGGGTCGGGCTGCAGGTCCCCCGAGCGCATCCCGCTGCAGTTTAGCACCACATCCACACCCTGGGAAAACAGCTGAGGAGAGAGGGACACGGCTGGGAGCAGCACACAGGGATGTTGTCACAGAAGCACAACATTCCTGCTTCCAAATGAGCCGAGTGCTCTTTCCACCAGTCAGGAAATGGATAAACCATAAGGGCCAGATCCAGGGCACAGCTTGCCCAGCCAGCTCCTGCTGACACCCCATGTGTGCCACCAAACCATTCCAGGGAAAGCTGCCAATCCATGCTGGATAAATGCTCTACTCTGTCCTCTGTCAACCATCCCTCGATACCCAGGACCCTTTATCTTTCCTCGTAGAATTTATTTCCTGGATCTTGGTATATTCTTGCTGCTGTCCCCTGGCCCATCACTCATGCCGAGGAATATCCCAGAGCAGCACCTGCCTGCTGGATGCTGCTTCTCCACTCTGGGATGGGGTTGTGCCCTCTGCCCTGGCTCCACATCCCCACTCACCTCCTGGAAAGACTCAACCTTCTTGTGGAAAAACTTCACTCCCCTCTGTGTCAGCCTGGGAAGCACAAGTTCATTTGTTAGTGGCAAATTAAAAGCAAATGTTCAATACCAGGACACCAGCTCAGCATTAGAAATTACAGGAATAAAATCAAGCTCCAAATTCATCCAAAGCCAAAAGCGCTTGGATGCAGTTCCAACTATCCCAATACTTTCATTTTTGTCATGCAAAAAATACACTCCTGGGCTCACTGTTAAAGTGTTACCCCGCTGGGGCAATGAACAGGAATTCCAGACCCTCCTCCCTGCTTCCCAGGGTTGCATCTCTGCCTACCCTATCCTGATGTGCAGGATGAAAATCCACACCTGCAGCCAGAGGAAACAGGAACAGCTGCACTCACCTGTTGGTGAGCCAGGGCAGGTAACTCCTGCCCTCCAGCATCAGCGCCGTGTTGAACCAGCCATAGCTGAAACAGGAGGAGAAGAGGCTGTAAGGACCTACAGGAGCCTTCTGCACCAACATTCCTGCCAGCCACTGTGGATCTGGGACCCCAATTCCCCCTAGGACCCTCCTCACATGAGTGCATGATTTTTCCTCTCTTTTTACAGCATAAAACACCTTCTGGTTTCCACCCCCATTTTGATACTGGCGAGGTAAGAGAGGAGCTGAAATGGTTTCTGTGCTGGGTTGCTGCTTTTTTGGCCACTTGAGCTGTTTTCTACTTATTTTAAGGGAAGCAGTTTTAAAGAAGTGAGGACATTTCTATGCCTGCAGTTCCTTGTCCCACTGCCCCATGCCAGGGCTGTATTCAGGAGGCGTCCAGGACCGTTCTACCTGAGTCTCCAAAAAAACAGACTGAACAACACCTGTAACCAGGGAAGAGTTCGAGTTCTTTTGGCGTCAAGTTCCTGAATCCCAGGACAATGTTCTTCCAGGATGGGTCCTACAGCAGAGAAAGAGTTCTGAGATCATTGATGAACCGGGATCACCATGGGACAGAAGTCGTGGGGGGAATCACAGCCCATCCCAAAGGGACACAGGTGGGTGTGCAGCTGCCAGCACAGCTGGAGAGGCTCTGTGACTCCCATTCTCCCACCAGTATTGCCTCAGGAGCACAGAAAACACCATGTCCCAGGCACTGGCACAAAGGCAAACTTGGAAATATTGGGAAGCATTGGCTGGGAAGAGGCACAGCCCACAGCAGGCAGCCGCTGAGCTGGAGCCTTTCCCAGCCCTGGCTGTGACCTGCTCCTTACCGGCACCGGCTCCGTGAACAGGTTGTAGCCAGAAATGAGGAAAAGTCCCATTTCCTTGGCTGCTGCAGAGTGCATGTGCCCGAGGAGGTAATCAAAGGTCTCTTTATTCCAGAGCCTGTGATAAGAATGGGAGAGAGTGGTGGCTCTGCCAGCCCCACGGAGCTGTGCCAGGGCAGCTCATGGCACACGACACCATCCTCCTCCTCCTCCTCCTCCTCCTCCTCCTCCTCCTCCTCCTCGTCCTGCCTTACGTCTCCTGCAGGTTGCCGTGGTCACTCAGGTAGGGCTGCCACAGCCCGGCCGCCCCGTCGCTGGTGGTGTGGGGGGTGAAGTGGTCAGCGTAGACCTCCAGCTCCAGGGAAGGCACCAGCCCGTGGAACTGCTCATGGATGCACAGGGCACTGGAGAGCCCGATCACCCCGGCCCCGATGACGGCTACACGCATGGCTCCGGCTCCTGGAAGGGATGAGGGATCCAAGGGCAGTACCGGGGCTGCTGGACAAGCTGGGAACACCACAGGAGAACCTCAGCTCCACTGCCAGAGCAGCAGGGAAGGGCTGAGGTCCTCATGGTGTGTCTGTGTGCTTTTCTTGTAAAGCCTCCCAGGTCCCCCTCAAGCTCTACCAGGCGCTGGAATCATGGATGGGGGGTTGTGGTTTTTCACAGCAGCTGGGGAATGTGTCTCCACCCCTGGCTGTGCCAGCAGAAAAGCTGCAGGTCTGTCACAGCTGCATTCCTCACCTGGCACAAGGAGCTCCAGGTGTGTCCTGCCCCGGGACAGGGTGGCACAGCCTCGGGATCCTCCTCTGCATCCCAGCAGCCACAGGCTGAGCAGCCAGGGAGATGCTGGAGCACCCAGCACAGCTCCTACTCCCCGGGGCACACTCTGAACCCTCCATTCCCAGTGACCCCACTCTGCTCTGAGCAGCTCACAATCCTTCCCAGGCACTGGCATGGGGTGGAGGCAAGAGGTGGGTATGGATAAAAACGATGGGAAGCAGCAGGAATTTTCCAGGGAGCAATGCCAGGTGTGATGAGGGCAAGGTTGGATCTTCACACTATTGTCACCCTCAGGGCTGCATGTGAGGGTGGCTGTGCCACCGCCCCAAACCCTTCCGGGCACAGCTGGGAGAATGGGTGTGGTTAAATTCTGGCTGCAAATCACAGAATCACAAAGTTGGAAGAGACCTTCAAGATCATCGAGTCCAAACTAACCCTAACACCTCAACTAAACCACGGCACCGAGTGCCACATCCAGTCTTTCTTTAACCACATCCAGGGATGGTGACCCACCACCTCCCCCAACAGAAATTCCAGTACTTTAACACTCTTTCTGTAAAAAACTTTTTCCTAATATCCAACCTGTATTTCACTTGACGCAGCTTGAGACTGTGTCCTGTTGTTCTGTCAGTTGCTGCCTGGAGAAAGAGACCGACCCCAGCTGAGCACAGCCACCTTTCAGGGGGTTGTAGAGAGTGATAAGGTCACCCCTGAGTCTCCTTTTCTCCAGGCTAAACAACTCCAGCTCCCTCAGCCCTTCCTCACAGGGTTTGTGTTCCCAGCCCCTCCCCAGCCTCGGTGCCTCCTCTGGATGTGCTCAAGCATCTCAACGTCCTTCCTAAACTGAGGGGCCAGAACTGGACAGAGCTGCAGCCCCTCTCCATCCTCTGGTTCCCTGCTGACAGCTCTTTCCTGCCTTGGAAAAGCCCTGTGCTCACTGCCTGTGCAGGGAGTGGGCAAAAACCAGTTTGGGGAAGGGCCGGGGGGTGCAGATCCTTGGCTGGTTCTGGGAGCAGGAATAAATTCCAGCCCCCAGGTTTTTTTGGACAAGGTGAAGTCCAGCATCTCTGCTGTGACAACAGCGGGACTGACATTTGCCGGGATGGAGGGATGAGTCATTGGAACGGCGCAGCAGGAGCTGCTTCCCATCTGCCACAGTTTTCTAACCCTCAGAAACCAGCCACCTCCTCCTCCAGGGACAGGGACTCGCCCCAGCTGCCCCTGCAGCACCAGCGGAAGAGGATCTGCCAAAAAGTAATGGGAATACCCGGTTTTTACCAGTTTACCTATGGAGTGTGGGGTCGGAGCAGTCACTCCCGTGTCCAGAGGCTTCAGAGTCAGAGTTGTTACAGCCCAGCAGGGCAAGGTCTGAATGTCCAGGGCAGGCCAAAGTCTGCTCTCACCCCAGGGAAGTGGAGTTCTCACGTGATGCCACTGGCAGGGGTCCCGGAGTCATGGAAAACGGGGTCACCACCATCGGTGGCAAAATGCCATCCCTGCCACTTGTCTCCATGGTGAGCACTGGCAGACCAGGACACAGGAATGGGTTTAGTGGGCATGGTCTTGGAGGTCTTTTCCAACAGCAATGATTCTATGACTTCCTGGCATCTGAATTTGCAAAATCACTTAGATTGGAAAAGACCACTGAGGTCAACCTTTGACTGATCTTGCCAACTAGACCAGTGCACTAATGTCACATCCAGTTGCATCCTGAACACAAGATTCCTGTGAGATCTGGAAAAATCGAGTGCCTCTGGCTCAGTTTTTGCATAGGAGGAGGGGCTGAGGGAATCAGGATTGTTCAGCCTGGAAAAGAGGCGGCTTTGGAGGGACCTAATTGTGACCTTCCGGTACCTGAAGGCAGCCAGATGGAAAAATTAAGAATGACTATTTACAAGGGCCTGGAGTGACAGGACAAGGGGAGTATGACTTCACACTGACAGAGAGCAGGGTTAGATTGGATACTGGGAAGAAATTCCTCCCTGGGAGCTCGGGGAGGCTCTGGCACAGAGAAGCTGTGGCTGCCCCATCCCTGGAAGTGTCCCAGGCCAGGTCGGACGGGGTTTGGAGCAATCTGGGCTAATGAAAGATGCCTCTGCCATTGAATGGGATATTGTGGGATAATGGGGCGGGACGCGTTCGGGGGTGGGAGGGGCCGGGAAGCCCCGCCCACCAGTTCAAACCACGCCCACACGGCGGAACCACGCCCTTTGAGTCCCCGCCCTTTCCCTCGCAGGCCCCGCCCCGGCCCCGCCCCTTCCCGGCGTGAGGGGGAGGCGGCCGCGGCCCCGCAGCTGCAGCCATGGCGCTGGTCACCCTGCAGCGCTCGCCGACCCCCAGCGCCGCCTCCTCGGCCAGCACGAGCGAGGTGAGCGGGAGCGCGGTGGGCAGGGGCGGAGGGGGAAGGGGACAGCGAGCCCCGGGGGCGGCGGCGGTGGACGGGGAGCGGGGAGGGGCGGGGTGAGGCCCCGCTTGGGGACAGGCCCCTACGGCCCCCCCAGCACCCCGCAACCCAAAGCTTCTGGCTTCATCACCCTCACAGACCAAGGTGCTTCATGGTCGCGGCCTCACGGCTCTGGCCCTTCACTGCTTTCCCCCTCCAGCCCCTGGTTCAATTCTCTCGCGGCCCCTCGGCCCTCCACACCCGCTTGTCCCCTGTCTTTATCCCCTCGCAGTCCCCATGGCCTGACTTGCGACAGCCCCCTGGCACCAGCTCAGCCCCTCACAGTCTCCCCTGCCCCCGGTTTCATGCCCTTCGCAGGCGCTGGTCCCTCATGGCTCTCAGTCCTACAGCCTCCTGATCCCTCAGAGCCACTCACCCCCAGCCTTCCTCCCACTGCAGCCCCCATGGCCCTGAGCCTCACAACCCGCACCACTCCCTGGCCCAGCTCAGCCCCCTCACAGCCTCCAGCCATCCCAGTTCCTTCTTCTCATAGCCCCCGATGCTGCCCAGCCGCAGCCTTTTGATGCTGCCGGGCTGAGCCAGGCCTGGGTCTGCCCTGCCATCCCTCACACACACAGCCCCATTCCAGCCCTCTGCTGGCAGGGAGCCTGAGCTCCCTAGACCGTGGGGCAGCCTGCTTCACCCCTCTCTTGCCAGGTAAATCTCTGGGCAGAGCTCTGGGCATGTCTTCATGGAGCAGCTGTGCTGGCCCTAAACCTTGTCCCTGCTTGGCATCCCAGAGCTGTCACCACCTCCTCCCCCAGGGATGCTCTGCTTTGCCCTGTGTTATCCCTCTGTCCCTGCCATGGCACCACATTTACCCACATCTGCAGCTCCTGCCCCTCAGGGGGCTCACGCCAGCCCTTCCCCAAGGTGACCATTGTCAGTTCTCCAGGAGCAGCTCCCATCCTGCTCCACCCCATACCTGTGCCACTCCTCACTGTGGCACAGCCTTCACTGTGCTGCTTCCCTCTCCTTCTGCTCTGCTGCTCCAGGACCTGTACCTGCCACTTCACCTGCCCCATGGTGCCATCCATGTCCTACTGGCCTGGCACTCTGCATGTCCCAGCTCTGCTGCACACCCCCTCTACTCCTGTGCCCCTGAAATGCCCTCTCCTGCCTCTGCCCGGCCTTGGGCTTCTGCTTCCCCACCACAGCTCCCATCTAAACACAGCTGCACCTCCAATTTCTCTTTTTTCTTGCTTTTTTCTCTCCTAACCCATATATTTTGTGACCCTCAAAGACAGGCCTGGCGTTTCTCAGCACATCCTCCCCGTGCATCCCTCTCCCCCCACACTTCTTTCCTTTGATGTTCACTGCCCTTGGCTTCGCTCTGTCCCCACTCCTGCCAGGTAAACAATCCTATTTGTCACCTGTCAGGTCCCTGTGACTCCCCCGATTAGCTGGTCTGAGGGGGGAGCAGGAGGGGGAGCCACAAAGCTCCCAGGTTCTCCCTGGCCCCAGGGGCTGCAGAGGGTCCCTGGCTGCAGGGTCCCAGTTTGGGCCACGCTGTGCCAGTTGAGGAACTTGGAGGTATGAGCTGCACTTTTCGAAGGAGTTTTCAGAAGGAATTTTGTGGCATCTGGTCTAGACAGAGTCTTAAACAAGACCTAGTGGCCACCCAATCTGGGGAGGTGAAAATGAGCTGTAACCCCCGAGCAGGCAGTGGAATTAGACTGGATTTAACTGGTGCAGGTGGGAGAGGAGTCAAAGCAGGCCTTGCCATGTACATCTGTCTTAGGCATTGCTTTGTGTCAGAGCTGCTGCTAATGATTGTATTTTCTGGGGGGTGAGCATACAATTCTCCTTTTTCCCCAAAAAAAAACTTCCCCAAATTTGCTGCCAGGTGTTGTCCATGGCAGGGCACTTCTGCCACCAGCACCCACAGCTCAGGTGTGCTGGGGTGGCTCCCAGAGGAAGACACTGAATCTTGTTAGAATGGTCTCTTCTGGCACGAAAGACCATAAAATTATTTCCACATTTTTTTTTCCAGATTCAGCATGTTGTTTTTGCAAAGTTAATTTAAAGAAAAATCCCATCAGAAAGTGCCAGCCTGCTCCTGTTCTTTTAGGATCTTTCTTGCAAGGAAAATCAGGGTTCATTGGGTCTTTTAGCTGAATAATTACTAGAAGATGTTTTATTGGGAAATTATGACCTTGCTGACTGTGGCTGTGCTGCACTGGCCTCTCCTAACTCACGAGCCCAAAGGAATTTATAAAATGGATGCTGCTGCCTTGACATAGTGGGCCATAAATTCTTAGGAGAGAGTGGTTCACACACACTCACAAACTTTCACTGTTTGTGCATCTCCACTGCCTGTGGTCCTTCAGAGTGGCCACACTCAGCACGGTCCCCAGGGAGGGACGTGGCAGTGGCTGGTGGGGTCTGGCTGTGGTGGGATGAGCAGCTGCAGCTCCTCAGTGTCACCACAGTGTTTGGTGCACCCCAAACCCTGGCAGCTCTGAGGGCTGCTCTGAGCAGGACTGGGCAGGAGGGCTTGGTGTGGGTTTCCTGCAGTTTTTAGTAGAAAATGCAGGGAAAGTCAGCTTTGGGAACAGCTCAGCTCCTGCAGGAGAGGAGCCCATAGCAGCTCCAGGGCCAGCCCTGCTGCTGAGCCTCAGCTGACGACATCCAAGAGTCATCATCCTCGCAGTCACGTTTGTTTAAAAAGGGGAGAAAAACTTCTTTCCTTTGTTGCTACGTGACAGCCCCAAACAAACAGGAGGGTGACCCTGCCAAGGTCCCAAACCTGCCAGACCTTCCCAGGGCTGGGGGATCTGCCAGTGGGGGCACTGGGACTTGGGGGGCTCTGGGGCCCTGCCTGCAGCCCGGCTCTGCACTGTAAACAGACTAAAAATAGCCATGGTATGCTCCTCACCCTCTGCTGGGTCAGTCAGGACAGCCTTGTGCATCTCCCTTCCTCCAAATGGCCACAGTTCCAATATCCGGCCTCTGCTCTTGCATTTGTGGGATTTTTTCCTCTGGCTTTACCCTGTTCTCACAGGCTGTCAGCAGAGCAGCTGCTGTGCCCTCCAGCCTCCCAAGTTCTAACTTGGAAGGAATGGGGAGCAATCCAGGTGCCCTCACCCCCCCAAAGCTCCAGTCCTGAACATTTAAAATTATACAGTTTGCTTATTTTTAACTGGCACAAAACCACCTGGGAACAACTCTTAAGGGGACCCTTATTTGATGTGGGTTCTGAGCAATGCTGTAGGAAATATCAGGATGTTCCCCAAGTGTCAGCGCTGAAGGAACCTGATTCCTTCAAGGCTTGTGTCCCTCCAGCTGTCAGGATCTGGTGTGCTGAGAGTGTGAAGGATTTCCTATAAGGTCCCTGCTTTGCTTTTTGGGTCCAAATCTTCTCCCCAGCACAGCCCTGCTCTCCAAGGGGACGCTCCCAGCCCTTTCTCTGTGTACTCACGTAGGACCAAAGCAGAACTACCTTAGAGCCTGTTGGTTTGGTGAAGTTGTTGGTTGTTTTGTTTTGTTTTGTTTTGTTGTGTGGTTTGTTTTTTTTTTTTTTTTTTGACAGCTCTGGATGCAATTAGCCCCAACTCCACTTTCTTTAATAAGAAATTCTGTCTCGAAGCTCCTAGGGAAGTTGAAGGGGATGGCTGGAAAGCAGAACTGTGTGAAAATGCTTGGTTTTGGAAGCAGGCTGAGATCACACTTCTCTTTAATGAAGTGTAGTGTCACCTGAGCAGCCAGATACGCTTCCAGGGGGATTCTCCACCAGTGCCTGGTGCAGAAGTGCCGTTTTAATCCATGCCTGCCACCACAGCAGCGTGTTCCCAGGAAGGCAGCAGGCAGAGGACGTGCATTGTCCCTGGAGACACGTGTGCCAGCGCCCAGGTGCAGGCGGCCTCCTCGTCCTGCCGCTGTGAGCCCCGGAGCTGCACATCAGGAGCTGGAGCCGGGACAGTCCCAGGGAGCACTTTGGGCTGTGTCCTTGTGCTTGGGACACCCCGAATCCCAGTTATTTGTGCCCAGCCGTGGCTGCCGCCCTCACGTGTGTGCGCGGTGGGAGCGAGGTGTGCGCTCCGGTGACGTCGGGGTTGGCGCTCTTCAAAGCGCTCTGCGCTCCAGGACCAGCTTGCAGGATTAGGACCTAAGAGCTTTAAAAAATCCCCGTGAGCCCCTCCCTTTGTCACCCGGCGCCGGCTGCTGGTGGCATCCGGGACTAGGGAGTCTCATTTATCCCTGGCCTGGGGAAGAAAAACCCCGCGGAAAACAGCCCCTCACACCCTGTTTGGTGGCAGGATTTTATTTAAAGTTCTAATGTAGAAACAACCAACATGTAACTCTCTTGTATCCTTTTCTCCCCTCAGGCGGAGGTCGGCAGTGATGAAGAGCGTAGACTTAATGTGAGGTAAGCAGAGCTTTTGGGCTCTAAACGCGTTTCCACTGTTAATTGTCTGCCAAGCATCCAAGTCGTGATCCCACAAAGATCTCCGAGCCTGTGCCTTGCCTGGGATGGTGTGGTCTGCAGAGAGCTGAACCTGGGGGTGCTCTCTGCCTCATCAGTTTTGAGATGAGCATTTAACCAGCTGAAAGAATAAAAGAGAGTTTGTGATCCTTTTTCCCCTGGTGGAAAATTACTGGTCAGCGCTAGCCACAGCACTTTAATGTTATCACAGCATCTCTGGCTTTGCTGCTGCTCCCTGAGGCTGGGGCTCCACTCAGGAAGGGATTTCTGCTCCCAGGGTGGGGAGGAGAGAGCTCTGCTCATTCCTGGGTATTAACTACCAGGAATTTGCCTCCTTGGGGTCATGCAGAGCCACTGTGTTCATGTGAGGGAAGAAAGGGCTGAGCTGTCCTGCCAGAGAAGAGAGGCACCTCTTGCTGACACTGTGCAGATCCAAAGTGGTGACACAAGCTCATGTGCTGAGGCCCTGGCTAATGGGGCTCTGAGTAATGCTGTGGATGGCTCACTCAAGCCTGGCTCTTGCAGGCAGCTCTTACCCTCTAACCTGTAAACCACAGCCCAGAGGAGAAGTGGTTCAGCACTCAGTCTCTTCTCCTGGTCCCTGCTTCCTGCTTTCGTCATCCTGGGTTCAGGAAAAGCAAAGCTGCTCGTGCTGCTGCTTGGGCTGTGTTTGCCCTGCAAGTGAAGTCAGAGACCAGAAAGCAGGGCTGCTCATGGACAGAGATGGACCTTTTTGTTTCTGTGTTCTGGGGTGGTGTCTCCTGGCTGCACCCTGCCTAGGAGGCCTGGAATTCCATGGCTGTCCTGTCTGCACACACATGGGTTGCAGACAGAAGTGCTGTGTGTCTGCTCTGTGTGCCCTCCTGTGTATGGGCATTTCATGGCTGTCTCTAATGCCATTTGAGAGCTGACTTTGTGGGGAATGGATTTTGTATTGATTAAATAATATTTCAGGATTCCTTGTTCTGTTCCTTGTACAATGCAAAGCCCCAGGAAGAAACTGCTGAAGCCATGAGCAGCCACAGACCGCTAATTCTTATGCTTTTCCCCATGTGGTATTAAACAGTAACGTGTAACCAAGCAGGATGGCAGCCTCCTCTTTTGGATATACAGTTCTGTGCTGAAAGATAACAAACAGCTTTATCCTCTTCACTGCAAATGTTCTCACTCTACAAATAAATCCTGGTGAGATCCTTGGATTTGTGACCACCTTTAGTCTGTCTGGCCTCTTGGCAAGCCAGGCATGTGCATCCACCACTGACCAGGGCCACCAGCAGTGTAGAAGCACTTAGAGGAGGCTTAAAAGCTGATGCTTTTCTCCTGGCTGTTGAAAAATGCTGCAGCACTGACGTTGGACACTGAGATCCCATGAGCTTCCTCCGTCCTTCAGTCTCCTGGGGCTGCTCTTCCGTATACGATTGTCAGGATAAGAATCTGGTAATTAAATAGCCAGACAGACCTCGAGAATCAGATGCCTCTCATGCACAGCCTCTGCTGTCCTCAGGGGGAAACACTGCCAAGAGCTGGAGAAAACGTGCAGACACCACACAGATGATAAATGGAGCTCCTGTTTGGTGGGTTGATCCTGTCCCCTTCCCTGCTCTGGATCAATCTGCTGAGACTCTGCCCGGTGCCCAGGGGGTGGCAGAATTGTTCAACTTCATTGCACTGCTTCTCCTCTGAAAAAGCCCTGCTGGACGGCCTGTGCTGGTGTTTGTGCCTTGTTCAAGCCTGGTCTAGCCTTGGTGACAGCTGGGCTTTGTCCCACGTGCCCTGAGCACAGGGGTCAGCAGTCCAGGCCCTGGCTCTGCAGACCTTGGAGATCTAATGGTGAGGGAAAGGAAGGATTGTTGGAAATGTGTCCCCAGTGTGCTGCCAGCTCAGGCTGTGTTTCATCAATACAGGATGGCTGTGCTAGTACACATTTATGACATAATGTATTCATCTGCCTGGTGAACAGATTATTTTTGTTCGTTCCAAAACATTCCGTTTTGGAATTTTCGTTTGAGGTTGCATAATTGGATCTGCTTCCATGAGCCATCTGATTATTGTCTTGGAGGAACAGGTCTGTATCATGGTTTTGCACCCAGCCACGTCCTGCTGCTCTCTGGTCATCCTTCCTTATGGTTTCTGTCATTCCAAAATGCTTTTCTTTCTCCCTGGAACAGCTTCAACCCCAGCATAGACCAAGGAGACATTCTCTAGGTTCAGCTTTGCTTTCAAAGATAATGCTATCTGCATTTTCTTAGATGTTAATCTGCTTTAAGTCATCTTTTCCTCTGTTACCAAAAATGTTGTGGAAGCTTCAACCATGTAACGTCCACACTGTTCCCAGCAGACAGCCAGGAGTCTGTGTTGCTCCCTGAGGGTAGAGACTCGGAGGAGAAGGAAAAGTGAAGAGATCTGAGAGCTGTGTTGGGCTCAGTGCAGGCAGAAGCTGCACGTCTGCGCTGTGTTATCAGTGTTCGCTCAAACCTTCCCTCCTGGATAACCATCAGGGAGATGCTGTGGCTTGATCCCTTTTTCCCCTAATGGTGCAGTGCACCCACAGCTCACCCAAACCTTTGTAAAACTGCTGCCAGGGCTAGGCCAAGCCCCTGGGAGGACGTGTTAGCCTAGACTTGAGCACAGCCTTAAGTTCTCTGAGATCGAGTTCCGTGCGAGCCTCGTGCGTGCGGTGCCTGTGCCTTATCTCAGCCCCAGATCCTGCTGCTCCAGCTCCCAGCAAACTCCAGGGAGATGCTATCAAGGAGGAAGCAGAGCAGAGCCCAGCTCTTTCCCAGCTGCCTGCTCTGGCACAGGGCTGGATGTGCAGTTTTACCTTTTTGGTGTGACCCAGTTGATTCTCAGTCTTGGCTGTGTGCTGGCTCTGTCACACCGAGGCAGAGGAGATGTTGTAACAACCCAAATCGCTCTGTGAGTGTTGGCTGTTTCTCAGATGTGGTTGGCAAACACAGCAAGATAATCACTGGTTTTAATTACAAATATAAATAGGTTTGTTTAGCCAGTCATTTTGTAATCTTTGCATTATTGGCTTTCCAATCACAGCCTGAACGCGGGGCCGAGTGAATGTTTTCAGGCACCTTCTGCAGAGAGATAGAGGTTGAAGCACTGCAGAAGGGCCTGGAAGTTGGTTATCTCCAGGCTCTGACCAAGCATGAAGATGGTTATGGAAAGAATTGTTCTTGTTTGGCACCTCTAAACCAATTTTTAAGAGCTGACAAAGAGCAGGTGTGAGAGGTAGAGGTTATAAGGGTTGGGCTTGTGTACATTTGCTTATCAGTGATCAACAGGAGAGTCACTGGTGCAGACAAACTCTTAACAGAGCAACAGCAGGTCTAGATTGGATATCAGGGAAAATTCCTTCATGGAAAGAGTTGTCAAGCATTGGAGCAGGTTTCCCAGGGCAGTGGTGGAGATCTCATCCCTGAAGGAATTGAAAAGCTGTGTGGATGTGGCACTTGGGGACATGGTTTAGTTGTGGCCTTGGCAGAGCTGCAAGAACAGCAGGACTTGATCTTGGAAGTCTTTTCCAACCTAAATAATTCCATTATCATCCCTCTGGCACACACCACAGGACACCATTGTATCTTACATCACATATATATATATATTTTATACACTGAATATATATTTAATGTGTATTATATTTTAGTGCAGCAAAATTATCTTTTCACACCTTGTTGCTGAATTTCTTTAGGGATTTAGGAGCATGTTTTGCTGGAGCAGCACTGAGTGAACACACTGTACCCACAGCCATGTTCAGGGTGCCAGGCCGGTGTCACGGCAGGGGGAACACAGGGGCAGCTGCCTCGAGGATTTATTTGTGAGGACAGCAGCTCATTGCAGCCTTGACAAGTCCTGCTGGCTGCAGATTGATTGTGTCCCGGGGAGCTGGTGGGAGATCTCGGGGCAGAAGTTGCTGAGTTCATGAAGTGTTCAAAACAGGACGTTGAATCACATCCTGGCCGGCGGCGGCATCCTGCCTTTAGCGTGCTCCGTACAATGGGGAGGCACCGGCCCAGCCCCCGGCCCTCGGGAGCTCTCAGCCTGGAGGTGTGGCCCTGGAACCTCAGCAAGGTCTAGTTAGACCTTTACGTTTTGTGGTGGGCTGTGTGTGGATGTTCCAAGGCCACAGAGCTGAGGGAACGTTCACTTACTTGACACTCGTTTAAGATCTGGCCTTTCCAGGAAACTGTTGCTGACTCGAAGTTGAGCAATATGAGGAGTTTACTTGGATGTAGGTAAAGCAACAGCAGGAGAGCTGCCAATTTGAAGAGGTGATGATCAGACTCTTTTGGAATTGCATCTGAATTTTTTGGTTTTTTTTTTCTTCCGTGAAACCTCAGCAGTTTGGCAGAACCCAAACCATGAGGCCCTATTATCAGAGGTGCTGGCTGTGCACTGAGCACTTGTTCCTGTAAAAGGCCAGTGTGGTCACTGTTTATTTAGGTGTTAGAGCTGGGTCAGAACAATATTTTGGTTTCAAATGCCTCTTGATTTTAAATATCTTAATCTTTGATAATTGTCTGCCAAGATCTGTGAGTCAGGGATTTCTCATACAAACCAGAGCTGTGCTCTGCCTGGAAAGTGCTCCTAAGATGTTTTTGGAATGGAGAATGGACAGAACACCTTCCTAGGCCTGGTGTTACTTCTAATGAAGAGTGTTGAGATTATTTCCTGAGGGCACTGAGGTTTTTTTGCAGACATTTACACATCCCTTTGCAGCATTTAAATCCTTGATGCAGAATCACTTCACCACTGCACAAAAATAAGCCAAAATAAGCCCAGATTCAGACAGATTAGGGTACACACCACATCCATCAGTTGTTTAGGTTTATCTGGGATCAGGACTCTCTTCTGCAGGGTTTGTCTTCCCTCTCTGAAAATTGTGGTTTCTTGAAGAAATCCTTGCTGCAAGAACTGCTGGTGAAGGAAACCTTCATATCAGGGACCAAGTCAGCTAGAAATACAGGGAGTGGGACAAAATGTCCCATTCAGATTCCCCAGAAAGCTGCCAGGTTCCTTGTTTGTTCTGTCTGCCATCCAAATGGTCACATCCAACCGTGTCCAACACTCACATCCCAGTGGAGACGGCTGCCCATGGCTTGGCATCTCCCTCCCAGCCCTGCAAACCATCCTGAGCTCCAGCTGTCTGCTTCCCTCTGCAACACCATCTCCTGATCTTGGGAATGCTGGCTGTGCACCCTCAGGGCATTGGGAAGGCAGGCTGCAGTCTAGTTCAACACTCGAGGTGTCAGGGCTGAGCCAGAACTTTTCTCACTCTGCTCTTACCCCGCGTGATCCGCCTGGATTTATTTTATTTTGTTTTTCCACGTTACCAATGTGTGAAGTACTGCCTGGTCTCCACTGCCTTTTTTGGAGCCGTTCTGAAACCCAGCAGCTCAGCTGGTTTTTGGGTTGCTGTGCCACCAAGATTCCCAGCCGCGCTTCCGATGCCATTGTCTGTGTCCTGGCTGACCTTCGCTCACACCGCTTGGAAGCTGCTCCCTTAATCCTTCAAGCTGTTATTCACCTTCCTTTTCTTTTCCTCTGGCGCCATTGGAGAGTTGCCCCTTGTTTCCCTGGGAGACACTGCTGAGTGGGTGAAGTGGGGTGGCTTAATAACATAGTTGTAAGGATTAAAACAATGGGCTGACAGGAGGAATGCAGGAGGATGGGCCCGTGTGCTGACAGCTGGGCTGGGGAGGAGGACAGGAGCAGGATCAGCTCCTGCGGGCCGAGGCTCTGCCTTTGGTGTGCCCTCCATGGTGAGCATTATCCCACCTCTCCTTCGGCTTGGACACTGCTCTGGGACAGCTCCAGGGCTTGTGGCCTGGCTCTCCCCTTACCTGTGGTAAGGGGAATGGCAGGAACACAGCAACATCTAGAACAGTGACTTGCAGGAAAGCACAGGCAGCCAGTGTTTTGGGAATAGCCAGCTTTCCTCAGAGCACCAGGGAAATCCATGTTGTTGCTGATGCTGGGATCTGTGTGTGTGCCTCCGCTCTTCCCCTGTGCCAGCTTGTTTTCCCAAGCCTTGTCCTCCAAGCCCATGAGTCCAGGTGAGTGTGAGCTGCTGTGTGGAGCAGCTCTGCTCAGCCCCCACAGCAGGGTGGGTGGCCCTGGGGTTGGCACAGCCAGCTGGGGACAATTCAGGGCATTGCACCAGGGACACCAGTGCTGGGGGCTCTGTAGGGTTAATTCTCCTTTTCCTAGCAGCTCATGCAGGCTGAGGTTTGGAGAGGATCCGGCCTGGCCTCCTGAGACAACGACTGTCACCAAAATGACATCGTGTTTCAGTGGGAATCTCAGAAATGCTCCATGCAATTCAGAGTTCCAAGCCCGTGGCGTAGCTGGGTGATGCCGGGATCAACCTTGTGCCTTTTTGAACTCTGCAATTAATGGGATGAGCAGAAAGGATTTCTTTTTCCTTTTGAAACAATCTCTTCTTTTATTTGGCTTTTCACCATCCAAGTACTCGGGATTCCTAGAATTTTCTGATTCCTGGCTGTTTGGGAGCAGTTCTGTCAATTTACTTTGCGCAAGTCTCTGCTGGAATGGGGAATGATCCTGCTGGTTTGTTTGTTTCCCTCTTCCTGCCCTTTCCTTTGGAGGGTTTATCCCAGCTGCTCCTGGGTTGTGTGCAGGCACAGCCTGGCTCCTGGGGCTGCTCCCAGGGTGGGAGCTGAGCTGGTTCTGCTCTGTGCAGATCCGTGCTGATCCCTGCCCCAGCCCGGTGCATCCCAGGAGTGGCTGGAGAGACATCATCAGCAGTCTATTTCTGTTGGGAAATTGGCTTTTGTGGGCTTCATGATTGATTTCATTTTTCTCTTTTTGCCTTTTGTGCCAGAGGAGCATTTGTGTTGAATGGCCTGCAGTGTCTGCAGCCCTCTCAGCATTCCTGCTGGGATGTGGCCCACGATCCCCACGCCTCCGAGCCCAACAATGCACACTCACACTCCCCTTGGTCCCTGCTTTGCTGAGAACAGCAAATCCTGTTGAGTTTTTTTTGTCTCCCCAATATCTCACTCACTTCAAAATAGATGGGAGAGATGTTTGCTCCTGCAGGGAGGTTTTACAAACCTCTCCCACAGCTGGAGCTGCTGCCTGGCCCCTTCCTGGCACAGTGTCCTGGCTGTGTCCAAGGAAGGGGAGATACTCTCCTTGTGAACCTGCAGCCCACATTTTCTTTTCTTCTGGGGGTGACTTGTCTTCAGCTCAGGAGATCTTGGAATGATTCCACTTTGGGTGTGGAAATCCTGAGTATAGAAAGAACTTTCTTGCCTTGCCTTTCTGGTAGTAAAACATCTCAATCCAAGTGGTTCTGAGCAGATCTCTCTGACCTTGCCTGGTGTTTTGGGCTCCTACAGTCCTGACCAAAGGTCAGTTTGTGGGCATATCCCAAATACTACACAAGTGCAATAGCACTTTGTTCTAAACCATCATTGCATGTGTTGTAACTGGGCTTTTCCAGGTGCTGCTCCATGGGGAGCACACAGCTCTGATGGCAGCCCTGCCCCATGTGGGGCTGAGCTGGGATGGCTGTGGTGAGATTCCCACCTGTATTTGTCCAGGTGATTCCCTTTAATCTTTGTGTGGCACAGAGCAAAGGCCACTTGGACACACTTCATTAAGAGCAGGAGAAGGGATTTGCTGCTGCTGCTGGAGTCCCTGGGGCTGTGCAGTGCCATGGGAAGGAGCAGCTTTGAAGTCTCTTTTTCCCTGGTGCTGTTTTGTGTTGCTCAGGCCCCTTCCAAGGCCCCTCTCGTGGTCAGGAAGTGTTATCAGATGTGCCTCTATCAGGCCAAAGCAAGCAGTGCCTCCGCCTTAACCTTCAGCTTTTTGGGGAGCAGGAGCCACACAGCTGCTCTCAACTCTTCCTGTTTCTCTCCTTCTATCTTCCTTTCTGTTTGATGAGCTTCTTCCCAGCTTGGGTTGTGTTGCTGTTGGTGTGGCTGTGGGACACTGGGAGTCCCCTCTGCTCACTGCAGCAGTGTCCTGCCTAAAATCCACCCTCTGGAATACTGAGGGTCTAACTGGGCTGTGGGAGCATCCAGCAGGGCTGACTCAGCCCCTCTCTAGGGCTGTTTTGTGTTCTTTCTCAGTTGCCTTGAGCAGCAAAGTGGGGAAGAAAAGGGGGAAAAAATCAGTTCTCTTCCTCCTTATCAACAGGGCTATAGAAAAGGGAAATGTGTTCATTCTGTGGCACTCAGGAGCCCTGTTTTTCCCTCTCCTTATCAGCCTGGAAATGTTTTGAGTAGACGATGCCATCAAACCCAAGGAACTTGGAGGCATTACCAGGTTTGCCTTTGTAAAATCATGACCAACTTTGAGAGAAGGGAACACTCCTTTTCTTCTGGGAGTTTGGGGTTTTTTTTTCTTCTTTAAACACACCCGTGGTTGCAGGAGGCAGCAGGAGGCTGCTCACTCACCTCAGGCTTGCCTGGGTCTTCCCGGGAAGAGTGGTTTTCTCTCTCCTGGCTCTGTCTGTGGATTTTTATTTTGAGATGAGTTCCTTTACTGTAAGATGTGTTAATGAAGTGTTTTCTTGTGTCCTGCAAGATGATTATGGCTTATGTGAGATTCCCCATTAAAACATGAAACTCAAGCACCCGAGGCATGCAAGGATTCCTCCTGGGACACCCCACAGCTGGAGCCACCATGGCAAACAAATTGCCTGGGGAAAACTGTCGTGGGACTGGCATCTGGCTGTCCAGGAGCACGAGCAGCTCTGTCTCCTTTCCCAAAATCCAGTGGTTTTGAGGGATTACTTACTGGCATTCCCAGCCCCGGGGGTGGCAGTTTGCACCACAGAGGAGGCTCTGCCCTATTGTGTTCTTCAGCGACTCGAAATGGGGTTGATGTGTGTTGCAGCCACGGTGCTCTGGAGCTTTCCCAAAGGGGAAGAAATATTTCCTTTTCAAGTTGAGCAGCACGGAGCCAAAGGATGGAGCAACAGGCTCTGGAGCCGGCTCTCAGCAGGGCTGTGGCCATGAGCACCCTCTCCTTGCCAGCCTCTGGGGGCAGGAGGGACTGTCACTGTGTGTGGCTGACACTCCTGGCATTTCCCAGGTGCTGGAAGTGTTGGTTTTTCCATCTCTTGGGGTGATCATTTCCTGTGTTTGGTAAGCTGAGGTCAGGGAGTGGGAGGAGAACTGGCCTGCAGCTGTATTGGAGCATCAGGGTCCTGGGGCTGTGACAAAACCCGTGGGCTCTGTGTTTATTTGAGAGCCTGAAGAGACTCCTTGTAGAGAAGTTGTGCTGGTCAGGATTCCTGGAAGGGCATGCAGGGATTGGGTGGTTTCTGTGGTGTGTGCCAGTCCAACTGGGTGAAAACTGGCTGACAACTGCACAGAGAGCTCCTTCTCCCCATGGTCAAGCTGGTGGGACCAGCGTGGCCTTATGGTGTGTGCCTGCAGAAAGAATTGGGGTTTGTAAGGAACAAACCTTCAGGGAATTCAGTGCCAGCCAACCCCTAACACACCTGAGAGACTCCTTGTCCAGCAGGAGCTCAGGAATTTAGGAATGGCTCTGCAAATCCAACGGGGGAGCTGTACAGCGAGGGAAAGACCATTTTAATTTCATCTACCTATATCCAAGCATTGCTTCAGCTGTAAAGGAATGAACAGGCATCAGTCCGTGGGATGCTTTTCCTCTAGTCTCATCCCTCCCAGGGAATATGGGCTTCCCGCAGCCAGGGGCTGTGTGGGTGCCGATAGGAGCCTCCAGAGCACGAGGGGGGAAGCAAACAAACAAACAAGTCTGGAGGAGGGAAACGATCAGCCGAGCCTCAGCTGGTTGTTTCCCCTCTTGAATGGCCCTCTTTCATCAGGATGTGGTGGGACAAGTGCTTTTTCAAGCCAGGATATCAGTGGAAGACACAGTGTTCCCTAAAAGCCATCCAGTTCCCGGGGAGCATCAGCAGCCGCGATTCCTCTGCTCCGCACAGAAAATACGCTTGACCTTTTCTTTGCCTTCTGGTGTTTTTTATGGGTTTAGAAGCAAAAAGGATGTGAGTTTTCCAGCTGGTTATGAATCTTTTCGAATTCCCTGACTTCTGTCTGACGCTGGGGCCACCACGATGCTGCCGCTGTGCAAAGAAAAGCAGCTTGAATTAGTATGTATGAGCCACGGGGTTGTGCTTGGGGCATCTGTCACCCTGCCGAGGGGCAGAGGTTGGGGACGTTCTTTGATGCCAGGATTTGGGTGTTCATTAGGAGAGATTTAAAAAAGAAAAAGTTCCGAGTTTTAGTTGTTTACAGGACTTGCAGGATTTAAAAGGAGTTGTGCCTTGCCTTTGTCACTCAGCTGTGTCCAGAGCAGTTGTGTGAAGTGGCAGAGCTGCAGAGAGTTCCCAGAGCGGAGATAAGCGCTGAGGTTGGGTAATGTTGTTGTTACAACGTGGTGTAAACTATGAGCAGAGAGGCGTTTGGGTGTGTTCCGTGTCCTGAACCACGCTGGGCACATGGAAACTGGAGCTGGTGTGGGGATGGGGAATGCTGGAGGTGCAGGAGGGTTTGTGCAGGGTAGGAACAGGCATTTCAGTGGAAATGGAAACCTTGCTCTCAGCAGGCTCCTGGCTTTGCTTTCCGGTTCATTTCCATGCACGTGGATACACGGGAACAAAAATTTTGCTATGTGAGTTGTACTTTTCCTGGACCACTTGCTGCTCCAGCAGCGCAGCTTTCCCTTTTGCCTCCAACTGGGAATATTCTGCTTTATTGTCACAGATTGCCTGACTGCAGGAGAGGAGAACATCTGTCAGGATGTATCATCAGAGCAGATCCTGATAACTTTGGGAAGGAGCTCTAGTTTTTCCTGCTGTAGAAATCCTAGTCAGTACTCTGAGATTAAAGATCCTTTGGGGTGAAAAACTGAAGTTAAATATCCTATTTTTTTTGCTTTCCAAAGACATTTTCCCACAAATTCTCGGGATGGGAATGCTGTGAATTATCTCCTTGTACATGATCTAAGCAATTCCCTGCCTCTTGTGAGTGCTGAATATCCCATACATTGTGTGGGGGTCGCTGCCTTTGTGTCACTTCTGGCCTTTTTTAACGCTTTCCTGTGAGGTCTGGGGTGAGAAGGAAACACAAGGCTCTTCCTGGCTGGCTCCTGGAAGGAGCCACATTCCCGTTTGCAGCCGTGGGTGCCGTTATCCCGAGCCAGGCTGAGCTCGGATCCTGCTCACACACAGCCAGTGAGGTGAGAGGGGGAGTGCTGGAATCCTGTGGGAATGCAAGTGGAGAATTGTTGGAATTAGAGTGTGTTTCTCCTGTTTTATTGATCTTGTGGAGCCTGGAATTCAGGCAAAAAAATTTAGTTGACTTTTTAAAAGCAAGTGAAATCTTGAATTTAAACCTGATCCAGATTTTTCTGGGGAATTTTTGAAATTCAGTTGAAAGAGGAGGAAGCTTTGCCTGGGAACTTGGGCTGTATTCTTTAGAGATCAGAAAATCTGAAATGACATGAATTTCATGTCTTTCCTCACAAAAATGCTGAGGTGGAGAAGAGCATTGGGAGCATTAACACTCACTCCTGCCCCAAGGCAAAGACCATGGATAAAATATGGAACAGATGAGTTCTGGGAGTAGTAACTCCAGTGGGATCACTTGCTGGAGCATAAGTAACTCCTGTGTAGCTCAGTCTCATAATGGAGCATTTCTGTTTAGTAGATGCAGACAGTAATTAATGGTGATCTATGGCTGCGAGCGTGGGGCGGCGGAAAATTGGGCTTTGGAACAGCAAATGGCTCTTGTGCTGTTTGGGGAGTGGAGGAAACACATCCCAAGCAATTCCTGTGCAGCTGAAAGGTACCTCAGGAGACAGGGATTTCCAGCCACGTGGGAAATGCAGCTTCACTGCTTCTGGCCAGAGCTGCTTCTCAACAATTTCCGAGATTGTCGTGTGTGGCCGGGAGTGGGGAAATCCGGCCGTGCCTGTGCTGTTCTGCCTTCTCCTCTCTTCTGTTCCAGCCTTGGGTGTCATTTCCCTCTGGGAATGTCACTGTTTGCCCAGACTCTGTATCCCTTGATGCTGATCCAGCCACAGCAGAGTCAAACCTCTGCTCTTGTGCTGGTTGTTTTTTTCCTGAGGGTTCAGAGCTGTGTCTTTTCCCTTGGGATATGCAGGTTCCATCTCCCTTTCTCTTTAAATCTACCCAGTTGCAGGTTCTTGTTTTTGCATTCCAAAGAAATGTCAAGAGCTGCAATCAGCAGGAAGCGATGGGCTTGGAACCTGCTCTCCAATCATTGCAGGTCTCAGCCTGTAAAAAGTCCAACCCTTTGCTTCTTTTAAGTTGCAGATTCCATAATCAAGTGATAAAGTCATTTCTAGCCCATGACAGCTCATGCAAGTATCTCCTGTAGGGGCCAAGTAATAAAACAGTGATGGAAAATGACAGATGAATAATCCATGAATAATCTCAGAGTCATGCTGTGCAAGTGGCTGTGGCAAAATCCTACTACTTTAGTGAGGAAAAGATTCCTTTCCCAGATGTGCACATTTTGCTGTCTTTCCTTGCAGCTGACTCCTGTGTGGTTTTATTTTCCAGCCTCAGCGAGAGCTTTTTCATGGTGAAAGGTGCAGCCCTTTTCTTACAACAAGGAAACAGCTCCCAGGGCCAGCGAAGCCTCCAGCATCCCCACAAACATGCAGGTAATGGATTCAATCCCCTCTGGAGATCCTTTTTCCCTCCCATCCAAAGGGACAGGCTGATGGCACAGGTGGGTGACTCCCCGGGTTGTGCTGGTGAGCCTTGTACAACCTGCTGAACAAACCTAGGTTTCAGCCCACATTCCAATTACTGAGGGTTTTTTTGGGGATCATTGAATTTTGCTTTAAATTTTACCATTCTCTTGGAACTGTGACTGGAGTAGAAACTTACTCTCTGTGAAAATCATGGCATTTTGCATGGCTCTCTTTAGGCAGGGAAACCTGTGCAGCCAGAAGGGCTGTGTGGAATATCTCTCCCTGTTTTCCCCAGCCACAGAGGAGGAAATGTCACTTGTGCTTCAGTGAGTTAATCTTTGCCTCCCTTTGGCCTGTGGAGAGGAAAAGTGGCAGGGCTGAGTCACAGAGCTCAGCACCCCTTGGACAACTGGGGATGTCCTGGACTTTTCTCCAGGGGCTCTCCCAGCCACCAGTAATCTGAAGTTTGGGACTTTTTGCTTTGAAACTTCCTGTTGTTTGGATGTTGCTGGTCAGAGTAAGGGATGTTTTATCAGCATTCGGATGTCTGGAGAGATGTACATTTGTTAGCTCCTCATATCCTGGTTTCAGGAAAACCCCCTTTCCTATCAGCTCACCACAATCTGTTAGAGTTTATCATGATTTAAGAGCACACTGCCCTGCTTGCTCCAGTCCCTTCCAGTTGCCAGCTGGTGGGAAGAAATGGCAGGGAGTGGTGTGGTGAGTGTACATACAGATTTGGATGCAGATAAGGGCACCCAGGGAAGTTGATTCTGCTTTCACGGTGTTTATGCCCTCTGCCTTTGGCAGTTTGGGAATAGGTGGGTACTGGGTGAGAGGAACTAGGATTTTGGGGCATTTTGAGAGCAGGAGCCTGTGGGAAAGGCAGAGTGTGGTACTGTGTGGTGCTGCTTAGCAAACACTCCAGCACAAAGGGGGTGTTTGAATGCCAAGCTTGGCTTTGGGTTTCTTTAACTGTCAGCAATTCCATATACCCAGCAAACAGCCTACGGAAGGAATTTTATCTCACATGGAAAGTTATGAGTGCATTTCTGAGTTATTAGATGGGAACTTGGTTTGTTTTCCTGTGGATTGCTTGTTCCTTTCATCTGCTTTCCCCAAACAGAAATACACCCACAGGCCTGGAGCTGAAGGGACTTTAGTGCATGAGCAGAACTTGGAGACAGAAGGGCTCCATCACCCAAACCATTCCTGCAGCCCTTCCCTCTGGAGGTCACTCATGCTCATCACACCCTCTGGAGGGCTGGGGGGGCTGATCCCACCATGCTGGGAGTGATTCACAGCTCAAAGTTGTTCTTTCTTCCTTTGTTCTGTTTTTTAATCAGAGTTTTTCCTCCTCTTCCTCACTTGTTCTCATGGCCAAAAACCTTTCTGTCCTCTCTACAGTGCTGTGACAGGGAGAGAATCCTCACTTGTGCCAGTCACAGGTGGTTTCAGTTGATTTGGTGGCTTCCAAATACTGTAAGGTTGGGTTCTCACCCATCCAGGGAATGCCTGTCCAAGAATCTCATTGCTCTTAGTGCTCTCTGGGACAGCAAAGTCAATTCACCTCCCTTAATTAGTATTTTTTGACTTAGAAACATCCAATTTCTTTAAAGGTCAAGACTTTGTTGATTTCTAGTGCAGCAAGAGCCTCTTTCTGATGATTGCTCTGCTTTCTGTGCAGGTGACTTGCCCCAGCACCTCCAGGTGATGATCAACCTCCTGCGCTGTGAGGACAGGATCAAACTGGTAAGGACAGGTGCATTTTCCTGCTCTCATTTCTGTTGAATTTCAGACCTGGAGGAGCAGGAAAAGCATTGGCAAATCCTGGATTTCAGAGCTGCCTTAACTCTGTGCTGGTTTCCAGCCCTACCCCATTTTCCTCACTACTCCTTTTGCCTTGGTCCTGGTGTCCAGGTGTGAGTTGGGTCAGGGAACTGCTCTGTCTGAAATGTGTTGTTTTGTTAGATTTCATTTTCCATCCAGCTGACAAACACTAATACAGGAGGAGAGAAAGGACCTTACTGATTCTCTTGGACACTTTTAAGTCAGCCTTGAAATTGCATCAGCTGGGCTGGGCTATCTTTTGAAGAAATCTGCAGATAAAAATCTGCTGTAAAAGTCACTTCTCTGCAGAGAAGTCGATGCCAGTTGTGCCTCCTGCAGGACTGAGCTATTTCAGTGAAGGTTTGGGAGTGGGAGAATCCTCTGAGCCTGCCTGTTTTCAGTTCAGTGCATAACCAATATTTTTACACTTCCTGCTTGAAACTTCAGAACAAACCTTTGGGTTACATTTTGTAGCATTTCCCCAAATCGGAGCGGGTAATCTCAGCTAATCTCCCCCTCACCGAAACAGCAACAAGCCTTGCTGTACCTTCTGTAGTGCACTAAATAAAGCTTTGGGGCATCAGCAGAGCTTTGAAAGGGCTTGTGCAGCAGTGGCAGCACTAACGAGGCAGAGGTGGTTTGCAGGCCGTGCGTTTGGAGAGCGTGTGGACCGACCGCGTGCGCTACATGGTGGTGGTGTACAGCAACGGGCGGCAGGACACCGAGGAGAACATCCTGCTGGGAGTGGACTTCTCCAGCAAGGAGAGGTAGGTCTGAGCTGGCAATCAGGCAGGATGGGCTCTCTGCCAGCACCAAACTGTCCCCGAGCAGTTTGGGCTACCTGCATCTGCAGATTCCAGCAAAAGGAAGGACACGGGGCTGAGTTTTCTGACATTTTTTTTCAAGAAAGTTTTCAGTCTCTGTGGAATCAAAGGCCGTGGCATCCACCTCACCAGTGGGAGTTTGCTGCCTGCTCCCTGTAAAATGTTCTTGCAGGCACAGTTACAAAACTGGAACTCATTCTCTCCCCCAGACTCCAGTGTGTTGATGGAATGATGCAATGGAGCTGCTATTGGGGAGTAGCATTGTTGCCAAATAATGTCAAAAAACAATACTGCAGAAGTAGCTCCAAAACCAACAAACAACTGTGTCAGCAACGAACTGTTCCTTTTGTCTGACTGATAAGAGCACACAGTATTTGGAAAAGCAAGTGAAATATTTTGTTATCGCAGCCCCTCTCAGATTATTCCAGTTCTGGTGAGTAAACTAAGGCAGACAAGCTCTTGGCTCAGGGAGAAGGGGCTGGTTTGGCAGAGCTGGAGTCAGAGGCTGGAGCTGCCAGGCTCTTGTGTGTGTTCTCCCAGGATTTAACCAACTGCCCTGTCCTTGTGGTGCAGCTCTGTGAGTTTTGTTTAATTCTGGAAGACCTTAGTGGTGGCTTCCCGTGGAAAGTGAGAAGGAGAAGTTTTTGCACAGCAGAGGATCTGTATGGAAGCTCCCAGCTGTGCCTTCCTCATCAGATTATTGTCATTGGCTTTGATGCTGTCTCTGTTCTGCTCTGAAATTCCCATGTGGCATTCCCTTGGTGTGCCACAGCAGGGGAAATTTGCCATGTCACCTCCACTCTGAAACAACCTTGCATTAATTTGCTTCTGGTGATTATTGATGTGAGGCAAGGGGAAGGATGGATTTCTGTTGCTGTCTGCATCCCAATTTCCTTTAAAACCTGAATATCTCAGTAGCTTAATTATTTACAACTGGATGTTCCTGGCCTTCATTATAGCAAGGTTTTCTTGCCAGATTGTCTGTCTGAACTGAAAGTGTTCTTTTGGGTCAGATAAACCCCTAAAATCCATTTTCATCTGTTCCACCTGTTAGAGTGATCCCAGGGAGCAATCACCACAAGTTATCACCTTGTCAGACCTTCAGGCTCCAGCTTCCAGTTTTATTTGATGGCCTAAAATATTACGAGGGATTACTAGAGCAAGGCTTGAGGATTTTAAAAATTAAAGAGTATTAATAATTTAAGCTATTGGCATGACCACATCGTGGCCTATATTTAACTTCCTGTCTCACCATCTCTCTTCCAGTAAAAGCTGCACAATAGGAATGGTTCTTCGCCTGTGGAGTGATACTAAAATCCATCTGGATGGGGATGGGTAAGAAACCACATTAAAAGGATAAATGTGAATGTCCTTCCCTACCTGGGGGCTGCTCTAGCAGAGATTCTCCATCACCTTGCAAATGAAGTGCCCGTTTTGGATTCATGGCTGCAGAGTCCTCTTATTCAAACAGTGAGTTCTTGTCTTGCTGCCCTCACACTGCTCCCATGGTTCCAGGGAATGCTCTGAAACCCCACTGAGGACTGGAGCTCTCATTCCTGGCAGCCTCTTGCCATTCTTACTTGGGAGGTTGGAAAATCAGTGAGAGAAATTCTCATCCTGATTCTTTTGGCCTATGAATGCCCCGGTGCAGTAGCTGTTTGTAGAGAGCAGGTTGGGGTGCAGAGAAAAGCAGTTTTTGACTGGATTTTTCCTCTCTCCATCAGTGGCTTCAGCGTGAGCACTGCAGGGAGGATGCACATCTTCAAACCCGTGTCGGTGCAAGCCATGTGGTACGTGAGGGCTGGATTCAGGGAGAGACTCTGCTTTCTGTCAGTAAATTAAAAAAAATCAGCTGCATTTTAGCCTTCTCCACGGTGGGTACTTAGTTCAGAGCAGCTCCGTGTCCTTCAGCATGGGGGAAGTGGCACCAGGGAGATGAATAAATAAGAAAGATGAGCTTGAATTCCTGGAGCTGCAAACCAAGAATTTTCTCTCTCTGCATATTTCTCTGACTGGCTGACAGAGGAGATTCAGGCCCATTGCCAGCCTGTGGCATTCCCTGTGTCCTGCCCCATTCCTGGGGTTCCTGCAGCCCCAGGTGCCCATTCACCTTCCAGCTCCTGCCACCCCTCCCCTGTGCAGGGATTCCAAACCCCTGAAGCAGAGGTGGCTGAGCCAGCAAATTCCTCCCTGAAGAGGCTGCTCCACATGGAACTGCATCTCTTAGGGAAAATATACAGATGTGGTGAAGGATGGTTGTGCTAGGGATGGCTTGGTACAGAAGCAAACAGAACTCCTGTTCCTGTCAGTTTTGAATTTGGCCCCTCCTGTTGCCAGCCTTGGATGTGGTTGATGGGTTCAGTGCAACAACTTCAGAGTAGGGCCTTAAAGAAAGGAAAAAATGAGGAGGGAAGGAAGGAAAAAGTAATGTTAGGATTTGCAAAAACAAATGACCCAATCTGGGCCTTGTCCCTGGAGCCCGTCAGGGGCCAGGAATGCTGGTAAATATGCATCAGGCTCCTTGCTGGAGGTGGTTGGAAAATTGTCCCTGTTCTTTATCTTCTTTTGGCTGTACAAGTTGGTTAATGATTAGATCCCAGAGCAACTTTTGCCTCCTTCTTCCCTATTAATTAGGAGAAGATTCCAGCCCCAGCCGCAGCCCTGCTGTGAGAAGCCCCCAAGGTGCAGTTTGTGCCTCTTTGAGCCCTGACACCATAAATTTCCTGCTTTCAAAGAGCAAACTGCAACAGCTAACATTGAAAATCACTTTTCCTCTGTGAAATTCTCTCAGCTCCTGCTTTGTCTGCTCACAGCTGCCCAAATCTGTTCTCCAACCCTGCAGGTCTGCTTTACAGATCCTCCACAAAGCCTGTGAAGTTGCCAGAAGATACAACTACTTCCCAGGGGGGGTGGCCCTGGTGTGGGCCACCTACTACGAGAGCTGCATCAGCTCGGACCAGAGCTGCATCAATGAGTGGAACGCGATGCAGGACCTGGAGTCCACCCGCCCCGACTCCCCAGCCCTCTTTGTTGACAAGTCAGTGCAGCATTTTATTGGGAAAAGTTTGTGTGGCTCGTGAAGGGAATCTCCCCTTCTCCCTGTTCTTCCTGGCCTGGTTCACTTCTGGGGTTGCAGAAGAGAATTTGTGTGGAATAGTCAGACCTGAAACTTTGGCTTGTGATGTGGTGTATGAGCACCAACAAGCTGCTTTTTTGGTTTTTTCCCATTATTCTGATAAAAATTCCCTTTAACACCAGCCTTTCCCCTCACTCCTCAGTGCTGTGCACGTGCTGCCAGCCTGGAATCATCCTCTCCTGTTCCTGTTCCTTCCCAGGCCGACGGAAAGGGAACGAACCGAGCGGCTCATTAAAGCCAAGCTCCGGAGCATCATGACCAGCAAAGACCTGGAAAATGTGACTTCCAAGGAGGTAAATATAAAAAATTCTCACCTTTATCCTTCCTGCCAGACTCTCTCTCTAGAGAGTGGTGAGCAGGCACCATATGCCTGGGTGTCCCTGGCTTTGGAATGTGTATTTCAACCGTTCTGTAAAGGCTCTGCTCTGGCTTTG